>NW_024871055.1:1200000-1800000 GCF_019054845.1 Dipodomys spectabilis
AGGGAGAAAGTGCCATCAACAATGAAAGAAGGTACTGGGTTTACACTTTTCTGTTTGTAATTATTTCCACAATGTCTTTGCACATGAAGCACTGAACCACAGAAAAAAATCTGATTGACTACTTGAATCCAATTATTTCACATTTCGTAGTAGCTCACAAAATATAATATCCTTATTAACATGAGATAGAGAAGACTTTTCTTATTACATTAGCCAAAAAGTTTTGGGATCAGAAAAGAATTGAGCAAATTGAAAAGGCAAGAAAACGTGTTCTTAGAAGCCCTAGCTAAGCATATTGGCTTCAGCAGTGGAGGGAGGCCCAACTTTTTGATATACATTGTCTTAATATTTTTGCTACCTAAAGTGATTTTACAGAGCCTATTTAGCTCACTAGAATGCAGAACAGATTGAATGAAGACATGATAATAAATTCTACATCCAAATAAAAGAGTTTTAAAAGGAAAACCATGAAGATGTAGTGTGCGTAGAGCTGGTCAGATCTGGTTGAGTCAGCTAGAGTAGCAGTTGAAGCACACTTCTTGCTCATAGAGACCTGACCCACAGGTGTGTCTGCCTAGGTTGCCAGCCATGAGCTGTCCATACTCCCTACATGCCCCCGGGGGACCAATCAGTGCCTGTCACCAAGCAGTACCCATCACAAGTGCCTTACATCAACTGCCTGCTAAGTAATTGGCTGGGAAGGACTCAGGAGAACCTCAATCATGAGTACTTGTTGCCCTGCTCAGGAATAGGCAGATAAAAGTAACACAAAAGGAAGCTAGTTTAATATGGGAAATAGTGAGTGAATTGTGTCCCTGGATTGACTGCAGGGACATTTGGAATCCAGACAGGTGGACCCACGTCATTCAGGCAGCTCATAAAAAGGAAGTCCGTGAAAGTGCTGAGCTGCCCCTAATATTTTACATCATAATAGTAGCTATTCAAGCCTGTCTATCAGGGAAAGAAGACAGGGAAACTCTGCAGGCATTTAACACCTTGCTGCAAGAAGAAACAGAACAAAAGGAAAATGGAGAAGCTGCTCAAGCACTCCCATCTTCTTGTGACACAGCAAACAATTCCAGCAAGAACACAGATAACCAACAACTTCCACTATCAGGTGACCCAGGGGGCTGGCCAGCTATGCTTGTAAAACCGCCTCCCCCACACTATCAGTCCCAGGAAGCCTTCCCAATCACGTCTTTTGGCTATTTAGGCCAGCCTGGGAACTCCCCTCAGAAAACTTTGTATCCTTGGGCAGAGATATCCAACTTTGCCCAAGAACAAAAACCCATTTTTCCCCCTGTAATACAACAGTTGTTCATGGGCCCCACAAGTATCGTGGCAATGACAGCCAAGCCTATAAATGAACCCCAGTTCATGTTCCCGGTAAACGTCCACCGAACCTCTGCATGACCTCACCAATGATACCTGTATGACCCAAAAGTACTTGACAAATACTGGGCTGCTGTCAGGGAAGATGGGTTAAACTCCCTGAATGCTCAACAGATGCTCAAAACCCTTAGCATTGATCTTAACTGCCCCATGATTGGAAGAGCTTAATGAGCACAGCATTATCTTCAGGGTCTTCTTTTTATGGAAGGCTGCTTTTTATGATGATTGTGAACAACAAAGCACATGAAATATCACTGCCAGAGGGCAGGATGCTGCCATGGGGGACCCTGATTGCTTAAAAGGGGAGGGCGCTTATGCATCTCCTACCACACAAGCAGTGGCACCTCCGCAGTATTTTGACCAAGTAAGCCTCTGTGCGTTGAGGGTTGTCTCCTCAGTCCCTTCTAAAGAAGGGGACAAACATCTAAAACTCCTCATACAATGTCCCAATGATCCTCTCACTGACTTCATTGCCTTTGTTCAAGAAGCAGTGGCCCAGAAAGTATCCCAGGCTGGAGCCCAAGATGCGCTAATCAAGAGCCTAATATGGTAAGGGGCCACTCAGGAATGCAGAAAAGCCATTGCCTCTACGAAATGGGGAGATCACTGATTGCATCCTAGCCACCAAGGATTTGGGGACATAAACTCATCCTATTACTTCCCTTGCGCAGGAGTTCGCCTCTATGACTACCAGTGCTTGCACGCCCCCTAATGGCACAATTGGAAATCGACCTTGTTGGGGATGTGGTGGAACTGGTCATTTTAAAAAGGATTGCCCATCACTCTGGCGCTCACCCAAAAGAAAACAACCTCCTTCTGTATGTCCTAAATGCAAAAAGGGTTTTCATTGGGTCTCTGAATGCTGCTCTACGACTCAGCCTTTCAACTAAATAAGGGGCAGTCCTCAGCCCCGACCCCAATAGGACAAAGCAACAGCCACCAAATCAAGTGTGATGGACTATTCCTATCCAAAATGGAAAAGCTAGAATGAAACTTAAAATCAATGGAACAGAATTTAAGGGCATCATTGATACGGGAGCTGACTGCACAGTCCTTAGAAAAGATGAAATAGAAGGGTTGGGATGGAACCTAATTCCTGGCCCCTGCATACAAGGTGTCGGTGAAAAAACAGATTCCCTCCATGTCCAATGGCCTGTAAGATGGGAAGACTGTGGTGGGACCACCGGGGCTTTTAAACCTCTTGTTGCCCCTCGCCTTCCATGCAATATTTGGGGAAGAGATATCCTCACTAATATGAGTACTCTGACAACAACAGATGATAAGGCTTTTTATGAAGACATCATAACTGATCGAGCCATTAATCACCCACAGTACCCCCAATTCTAATGACCACTGTTGCGTGACCAGAGCCAGTTCCACTCCAATGGGACACTACTAAACCCATTTGGGTCGAATAGTGGCCTATTTCCTCTGAAAAGCTCCCTCATCTCCAGGCTCTAGTGGAGGAGCAACTAAAAAAGGGACACATAGAACCTAGCATCAGTCCCCACAATTCCCCATTTTTATTATCCAAAAATGGGCTCAAGGAATGTGGAGATTTCTCCATGATCTACATTCCATTGTCATATACAAAAGATAGGAACGCTTCAACCTGGACTTCCACACCCTTCTTCAATACCCAAAGATTGGCACATTGCCATTATTGATGGACTGCTTTTTTCCACACTGCTACATCCCAAAGATAAAGAATATTTTGCCTTCTCTGTATTGGAAACGAATTGTCAACTATACACTCATCGATATCTATGGAAAGTTATCCTTAAAGGTAGGAAAATAGCCCTACTATATGTCAGATGTATGTTGCCCATGCTATTAGGTCTTTGTTTTCCAGATGCTTTTGTGTCCATTACATGGATGACATTTTAATAGCACATAAAGATGCGACAACATTGCAAACTTGTTTAACACAACTCAAGGAGAGCCTTACAGTGCTGGGCCTCAATATTGCCCCCTAAAAATTCAGCTACATGACCCTTACACCTATCTTGGATACCATGTAAATGAAACAATTACTCCAAATGGGCCCCATAGCGTCATTAAATCCCAATATACTTTAACTGAATTACAACAATTATGTGGACATATCAACTGGGTATGCGATTTTATGCGTCTCCCCACCCAACAACTCTAACCGTTATTTCAATTGCTTCAGGGACCCTCTGACCCAACTTCCCTTCGTATACTTTCACCTGATGCTCAACAAGTTTCACAACAAGTCGCTGATTGATTATGGTCAACACCCTTGGTGTTTTTAGATACCATCCAAGAAATCATCCTAATTATATTAAATAATAATGGCCTAATGGCGGCACTGATGCAAACCCATGGTGTGTTACAATGGGTACAACTTGCCACTTCCCAATTACCAAAAATTAGCACATCCATTACCATGCTATGCAACGTGGCCATCAAAGGCGCGGAATGATGGCGTCAAACTTATGGCCGATTCCCCGACCATCTTATATGGCCCATTAAAAAAACAATCTTTGATTTCCTAACAACCGAAGAGGCATTATCCTTACAAGTCATCCACTACTATTTTAACATTGATAATCATATGCCCAAAACCCCATTTTAAAAGTTACCCAAGAACTCCCACTTTCATGGAAATATTGTACTCGTCCCAATGGGCAACCTATCCATCAAACCATTGTACTTTTTACCGATGTTAACAAAACTGTTTATGGATTTTACAATGCCAATACTAAAACATACATGCTTCAACAACATTCCCTGTCTGTTCAAGCTGCTGAATTACTGGCCATTTTGCTTGCCCTTACATCTTTTCCCAAAGAACCTCTTAATATTTTTTCTGATAGTTTATATACTGTACAAACTGTTGCCATTCTTCCTGGAGCTTTATTAAAAAATGATGGTCATGATGTAGCAAAAATAATGTGTAAACTGCAAAATGTATTAGACAATCGTGTCCAACCCTGGTACATTCAACACATTAGATTTCATACTAACATCCCCAGACCCCTAGCTGCTGGTAATGAAGCCATTGATCACGCTGTCACACCAACTGTACTACTCACCAATATGTGCATGGACCAGGCCCGAACGTTACATCATCATTTTCATTTATCGGCAGCTACTATCAAACAGTTGTTTCCTGATTTAACACACAAACAATGCAAGCACATGATTCGGTCCTGCTTCTCTTGTGCACCTCTTTTACCCTTAGGACCACTTCAGCCCATGGGAACAAATCTATGAGGCTTTAAACCCAATAGCACATGGCAAATGGACATTAGCCATATCCCCCAATTCGGTAAACAAAAATACGTAAATGTATGCATAGATACATTCCCAGGCTTTATAACAGCTTTAGCCTTAACAGTGAAACAACACGGCACGCTATTAAGTCACTTCTACATGCCATTACAATTATGGGTGTTCCTTGGACCCTTAAAACAGACAATGGCTCTGCTTACACCTCCAAACATTTTCGTGAATTTTGTACCTTTTGGAACATTACACACCAGACAGGTATTCCATATAACCCACAAGGCTAAGCCACTGTTGAACACAGTCATAAAGAAATCAAGACTGTTCTTTTAAAAGAAAAGGGGGAACTGGAGTGGCTAGGGCTTAAAGATCCCCAAACACAATTAAATTATTGCCTTATTGTAAAAAACTTTTTAACATTCACACCCACCACATGTGGGACCCCTGCGTCCCTGCATTGGGGACTAATGAAAACACCTACTCTGGTCCCTTTGGTTAGATGGAGGGACCCCATCACAAGAAAATGGGAGGGTTCTGCTCCCTTAATGGCACAAGGGAGAGGATTTGCTTGTATCTTTCCAGACACGAGTGATAAACCTGTTTGGATCCCAGCTGGAGTTGTCTGGCCAACCATCACCACCTATGAACAAGATATGTCAGCTATGCTTGAACAGCGCAAGGAGGAGGAGACACAAACCTCGAGCTAGAGCCCATGCCATCACTTGGGGAGAACTAAAGGGATTGTTTGAACAAGCCTAGGCTATGGCCCCAGACCCTGATCCGGGGCATGGTACTCTATTCCTCCTATTGTGTGCCATTATTTCAGCCAATTCTCAATCTGCTGCAGGGCAGGGTAAGATAACTTTAGTGCCCAGCCCCCAAATCTTAATGATGGTAGGGGAAGTTACCACCATCTTCCCTCAAATGCTTTCTTCCAATGGCATGGTTGGCCTTCCTTTCTCACCAGACGCCTTATGGCATCAAAAAACAAACCTTAGCCGGGCGCTGGTGGCTCACGCCTGTAACCTAGCTACTCAGGAGGCTGAGATCTGAGGATCGCGGTTCAAAGCCAGCCCGGGCAGGAGAGACCGTGAGACTCCTATCTCCAATAAACCACCAGAAAACCGGAAGTGGCGCTGTAGCTCAAGTGGTAGAGCACTCCCCTTGAGCTGAAGAGCTGAGGGACAGCGCCCAGGCCCAGAGTTCAAGCCCCACGACTGACAACAACAACAACAAAAAAGAAACCTTACTTTTAGATGGAAGGGAGCCAGCTCTTTTTGTTTTTCAAACGAGATGATAAAGCAAATTGATGGCTGTACCATCCCCCTCGCAGCAGTAACGCATGGGATGGGATGGTAGAACTACACAGGACCCTACTCATTTGTCCCACTGGAAAAAATTGCAATCAGGCTACTGACATACCTTTTCATATGCAGTTGTGCCCACGCAGGGTTTTGATAACTTTGGCACTATTTCCACTCCTCTTGAGGAATTAGTTATTAGCCTTTGTGCCAATTCCTGGCAAGGCAAAGTATTTGGGGACCTCGCGTTTTCCCTCTACCCGGCTATATACAACCAATCTGAAATAGATCCCAAACCTCCAAATCTAAACGAGTTTTATGACTCTTCAGGAGGACGATTGGGAGACCTAGGAGCTCCCATGCCAATCGTTTGCTCATCACATTCCTGCCTCGATTTGTCCCCTTTCCTATTGGCCAATATTCATTGCTTTAACTGATCTGGATACCACCAGGTGTCAGGAAAGGTAGTGGTTAGAGCCCCGTTCTTTTTTTGTCTAGGAGACAACTCCTCCGCTACTTGCACTCTCAGCAATCACTGGCAACCCAATGACTCATATCCCTTTGCAGGTTTGGTACGTGTTCCCCCATTTATTGTTCTGGCTCTCAGTTTTCCCAGGTTCAATTGATTCGTCCACGCACTAAAACAGCAGTAGGATTGAGCATTGCAATCGAGTCCACAATCATTTCTACAATTGCTTCAGCTACCACCGCTGCTATATTGCTGTCCCAAGGCGTGTCCACCGTGCAACAGATAAACCAGCTCATCCCTCAACTGTCATCCATAGAATTACAACATTTACAAACTGCCAATCATCTTAAGGGAGGCCTCCTTGTGCTCCAACAACAAATAGACTTGCTCCAAGAACAGATTACGTTTCTTTGGTTACAACAAGGAGGACTATATAATGCTATGACTATTATGTCTGTCAGCTTTCCACTCCTGCACCCAATGTCACTGAACTTAGTAACTACATCAAAGGCCCTAGGTCCCTTATTCACCCAAAACCTGCTGCATGATATTACCCGCCTAAACCAGACCACCATACAGCTTATTCCCGCTGCCTCCTTTTTAGAAGATGTGCTTAAAAAGTTACAACAATGGCTTTCGCCATCCTCTCTGGTCATCTGGGGAGGCCTTGCACTTGTAGGGCTTACTCTCCTAGGAATTATTAAATGCTTGCACTCCTGGCAAAAACGCTTCCAACGATGGGTCACCATAATGACGGTCCTTTTAAAATAAAAGGGGAAATTTGTGGGTAGAGCCAGTCAGATCTGGTTGAGTCAGCTAGAGTAGCAGTTGAAGCACACTTCCTGCTCATAGAGACGTGACCCACAGGCATGTCTGCCTAGCTTGCCAGCCATTAGCTGTCCAAGCTCCCTACATGCCCCTTGGGACCAAACAATGCCTGTCACCCAGCAGTGCCCATCATCAATTGCCTGCTAAGTAATTGGTTGGGAAGGACTCAGGAGGTTGGGAAAGCTGGGGCTATAAAATCCCAACCCTTGTGCAGAAATAAACCAGAGATGCTTAAGCCTGTTCTCCCAACATGTGTTCCTTGTTTGCATCGTTCATGCTTACCTCCTGCCGGAGATCTAGCCCTACAATGTAGCAATGGGGGAGGCCTTATAGTCCTTCACCTTCACTAGACTTGAAGCCAAGAACCTGTGATAAGTGAGAAATCCGGCAAGAGCTAAGAGGAGGACAGAGAAATAGAACATAGGAGCATTGTTCTTTTGTAACAGACTCTGTCCTCCAAGGTATGGGTGATTTAACTCTATTCTTCCCCATACATCTTGTTGAGCAAATGCAAGACAAAGAGAAAAATAATCTATTGAAATAATTTTGCAAAGAATAACTTCACTAGTCCTGATATGGTATCTAAGGAGAGTCTTAAGAAAGAAGATAAAAGTGCAGTATTCTTCGGTTACCTCTAAGCATCTTGTTAGCAAAATATATCTTTAAGGGTAGAAGTGATTGAACCAAAAATTGGTGGAGTATTTATTTTTGAGGGCACTTTAGACACAAGAAGACTTTCAAGGTAAAAGAAAAAGAAAAAATATAGCTAAATATTTGTGATCACAACTTCTTGGACGGGTATTTTTTAGACAAAGTTTTCCATTAGAGATTGTCCTCATTATCATTGATTCTGGTTTTCTGTGGCAAGCAAATGCAAGGGGGAAGTTTAATGGACTCGCTTGGACAAGTAAACAGCATGACAGAAAAAAATGGAAAATAATATTTAGTGAATTATTTTGAACAATTACTTTGCCAGAACAAAGAAGGAAATATATAATTCAAATCACTTGACGTAAACTTATGAATAAAAGTAGTCAATAGAAATGAGAGAAAACAGAGGACTGTTTCCTCTCCAGTGGAGTAATGGGTTCTTGATCTTGTTACTTCCATTTTATCTTCACAAGCTATCAAGTGTGGCTCAGGACTGGAGTATGCAGTTCAGATCAAGAGAACTCACAGAAGAAAATATTTGAAGCAGATGTAGATGATTTATAACCTTAGACAATATATTTAAATCTGTTAAAAATTCTCCTCTACCCCAAACTGCCCACTTTAAACAACTTTGTATGCTTTTCCCAGGATTGTCCTTCACTAACTATTTAAAATTTTGAGAGGTCATAATCATACATGATTCTCTATAGAGATTGCTATTTGGTTGTTCTTTTTGTGTGTTTTTGTTTTTTGTTGTGTTTTTTCACTGAATTTCAAAAGATTGTGTTAGTGTGTTACAATGAAATATGTCCATCTAATTGTTCAATGTTCCTGGATCAGAGTCACTCCTTCTATCATTTTCTTTTTTTGGGGGGGGTCCGGTTGTGGGGCCTGAGCTCTGAGCCTGGGCGCTGTCCCTCAGCTCTTCAGCTCATGGCTAGTGCTCTACCACTTGAGCCACAGCGCCACTTCCGGCTTTTTTCTTTTTGCTAATGTGGTGCTGAAGAATCGAACCCAGGGTCTCAAGCATGCAAGGCAAGCGCTCTACTGAGCCACCTTCCCAGCCCCTCCTTCTATCATTTTCAACCAACCCCTTCTACAAGATTTATTTCCGATTTACCACTTCCTTTCTCAGTATTCTAGCTGTACTTGACCCTTGTTCCATTTTTCATTCATTCTATGTCTTTACTATTATTCCTCTCTGGTTTCACCTTCCTGATAGTCATTCTGTTAAAGTGTCTGTTAGTACTTTGAAAGGTTTATATACATTCCATGGAGTTTCAATTCTGCATATACTTAAACTGATGTCAGCTGATATTTCCATAATTCTGAAGTAACAATTAGCAAGACTGGAGACATGAAGCACCTAGACATGATTTTATTCCCTTCCATTTGGAAGATTACTCTGTAGTCAACAAGAAAGTTTAAAAATGGCTTAGAATGTATTCCTAACTACCAGTTTTATAAATGGCTTTGAACACTGGTTTGTGATTATTTTATTTTACATGGGATAATACTTTCTAATACCTATGAGTTTTGGAAAAAGGAAAAAACTAAAATTTACTACTGTAGAGGAATATGATAGAAATAGAAGACAGATTTTATGTTTGTCAAATCTCTGATGCATACCCATATTCAAGACTTAAAGTCATATTTCTTACTATGTTAGACAGATAGGGAAAACGTAAAACACCATATGATAATGCAACTATTTAAGACTTTTTAAAATGTACTTATTACGTGATGAAATTTATTTTATTTGCTAATGTTTTCGTTTGAAATATGGGAGGCTGATCTATTTAATAAATTTTCGAAGGCACCTACTGAAAAACACAAATGGTGAGGGGTCCTATTTCTACGCTTTAATGAATGGTTTAACCTGTTTGGCATTAGTGCTGGGTAAATAAATCAACTCTGTTGTAACTTCCTCCCTACACTTGAAAAACTAATAACGTCACTAAATATCATCTACTTGTAAAGTGTTATTTTGGCAAATGTGATTTTAAAAAGTTTATTTGAAAAGAAATATACTTTCAGGAAATTAAATGTAGGTTATCATTTGTTTGAGAATGACAACATTTTTACACTACAGAACCAAGTTTTACTGAAGTACCAGTGTTTTGAAGCACTAAGGATCTTCTCAATTAATGTTTTTTCTGAATTATATTTGAACTCTATGACAAGTATTCCTAGCATTGGTAGACTAATTATGGATCTATCATTCCAGCAACTATTTTTTGGCCTGCTGATGCTGGACTGACATCATTCATTAATCATTAGGAGAGGGGTATTACAAATAATCTTGTGACATTTGTGGTATTTTTCACTCATATGGGATGGTCATCTGAAAATTGAAAGTTTGAATTACTGTACTTTCACATTTTGTGATCTCATCTTGCATTTTAAGTTGCCTTGCATTTCCCAATTGCTTACTGCTAATTCCTTCATTTCAAGGAATTGGGGCCCTGAAATGTAGGAAATGAGAAATTGAGATGGGTCTTCAATTACTTTCTGTTTGCATGTTGCATGGGCCTAGGTGAGAACTCTTGCCCTAGTTATCTGATGATGTGGATAACTGGGACCTGGGATCCTAGGACCCGTGGATCTTGTAGAAGAATGATACCTTTTAGACATCATATCAGCAAAATTTGAGTATAATCAGTAGGAATGTTTCTGAAATATGGAGAAAAACAGTTTGGGACTAGGGAGTTAAAACAATAAACAGAGCAGCAGAGTAAAATCCCTTATAGATTAGAGGAAAACAACAGTTTTTTTTTTTTGTTTTTTTTTTTTTTTTTACCATGTGAATTCAGAAGACCAAGAACACTTAGAAAGTATCACAAGTTTATACCGAAAACATTGCTTTGATACTTTTTGTATTCTAATATATATTCTAATCCTGATTATTTATATTCCAATATGTTTATTGGAATAAATATCAATTAATCTGTCAAATTATCAATTAATTCCAGTAAGATTCACTGTGTGAAATATAAAATCAGCACATATGAATATAAAATATATAATATAAGAAAATGTTTTGCATTGTTCTGTTGTGGTAAGGGTATAAAAGACAACTGTTTTAGAGTATTATTCCATTACCTCTACATCAGTTTTTGGTAGAATTAGAACTAAAGCTTTACCTTTCAGAGATGTACAGCCTAGAGGCAAGAGGAAACACTGTGATTAAAACATTACCAATTTAACGCCTAATAACGAGGAGAAACATACGAACTTCTCCTGGAGCTATAGAATATATTTTGTGATAGAAAATCAGTGGTGTAAGCTCCTGCCTGGTTGGATGGTAGACAGGCCAGGACATGAGGTAATCATGCATATGAATAATTTTTTCACCTTCTTGGCTTTAGCTACTTTTGAAATGATAGGGTGAAATAAACAATTATATTTTGAAAAAATACCTTCTAGTCTGAACACTTCTTTTTTTTTTGGTCAGTCATGGGGCTTGAACTCTGGGCCTGGGCGCTGTCCCTCAGCTCTTCAGCTCAAGGCTAGTGCTCTATCACTTGAGTTACAGCGCCACTTCTGGTTTTCTGGTGGTTTATTGGAGATAAGAGTTTCGCAGTATTTCCTGCTTGGGCTGGCTTTGAACTGTGATCCTCAGATCTCAGCCTCCTGAGTAGCTAGGATTACAGGCATGAGCCACCAGCGCCCAGCTTTGTCTGACCTGTTCGTCACTCTATGATCATTTGTAACTAAGATTAATTTTGCTCTAATAAGACAATTTATGCTGTCAGGGTAAGATGATCTGATTGGTCTGTTCCTACATGGAGCAAGGGTAATGGGTCAGGCAGACATTTGTGCCAGTAAGACCTCATTTGGGAAATTTTAAGCTGCAGGATTTTAGAAATAGCTCTTAAGCATGGCTTACTTTGAAACCATTACCTCCACAAAGCTAAATCAGTTAATAAATAAGTACTTAAAAATCCATCACCTTTGGACGTAGCTATAAAGGCTTCAAAGTATGATCAAATTTCAAATGAAAAAGACTTAAAATAGTTATTGACAAAAATTGGAAATGTGCGCAATCAAACAAACAATATAAATTTTTTCCACCATACACAGAATTTTACAGAAATAAGATGAATAGCAAATATGGGAACAATAAGGTTTCCTTGTTACAAATAGATAATCTAGAATATATGCCTGTCTTAAGATTGCATCATTAACTACTTAAATTTACAAGATACTACATGCTTCAGCAGCTCGTCTACCCGAATTACAATACAGAGATTAACATTGCTTTTGCACAAGGAAGATATGAAAATTTGTGAAGTATTACATAATTTTCATTCTTCAGATGCAAGAAATGAAAAACCGTTATTAAAAAGTTGATTACAAATATACAAGTGTAATAATACATGTAAATAGTAGAAATAACAGTTATTTTGTCATCAGCATATTCAATCTTCACCTTTTTAGAAAAGCCTTTACATAACATAACCTTTATAAAACTTTATAAAACATTGTCATTTTATCCCAAAGAAATAAAATTCTATAAGGACCTAGGAATTAAAGGAATCTTAAACTGTTTCCATATGGAAAGCAATCTGAAAGGACACATTTATTAATGAACCTATATATTATAAAACAATGTCGAATTCAAACTATTTTATCTAGAAGAGAAAGAAATAGATTATGGACATTATACAAACAGAATATTAAATATTTTAAAATATACTTTTTTCAGACAAGCACCAGAAATATCTTTAGTTTCTCTACTACTCATTTTAACAGATAAGTTAAAATTATTTCTGATTTAAAAAATCACAAACTCTATAGAAATCATTATTGATGTATACAAACAACTCGAATATATTTTGACATCAAAGTCAGGCAATTCACTTGGAAGAATACCATGGAAACCATGAATTTTTAAAGTAAGATATTGCTGTTGCTTTGTATTGTGAAAATATTTTGTATGAACAGATGGGACGGACTGGCAATTTTGAAATTTAAGAAACTTACCCAAGCCATTAGGACTTAGGAGAACAATTTGTACGGCCTTCCACAACTTCAAAAAGGTAGTCATACATACTTATCCTCTTGGCAAGATCAAATGCAGTTTCTTCCAAGTTGTGCTTCAGATCTGGTTTGTTATAATGGTTAAATAGAAGGAGATCCAGCGTATCTTTGCTATATCTATTCCCAGCAGCAAGATACAAGGGGGTCAAGAGGCCTTTAGTTTGGCCATTGGTGTCTGCATCATGATGAAATAAAGAAGCCACTCTGGTAATATTCCATGTATAAGTACTGTGCAGGGGTGTCCAGCCATTCACAGTTATTACATGAATATCCGCTTTGAGCCACCAACTCATGGACAATGTCTAAGTGTCCACTTTAGGCTTCTCGATGAAGAGGGGTATACTCATCGTTATCCCTAGTACTCACATGAGTGACCTTTCTAGAAAGTAGTCTCTGCACTGTAGTAAGGCGATTATTTTCAGCAAAGAAGAAATTTGCTTGAATCCGTCACCATTTTTTTTCTTGCAATTGATAACATTTCTCACTTTTTCCTCTTGTTCCTCAATTTCATCAGAATTGCCTAACCAGAGAATTTGAGTGCCAGTGAGGATGAGCTGTCCATGTATTTCCCCAATAGTTCACATTGCATGAATTAGTCAGAAAAATCCGGTGAATTTTCTGCATCATTTTTTCACTATTATTTATTTTCTCTTTTTTTCATTTTTACTATTCTAAATTATTCTAACTGGAGAGTAGGGATTTGGTAGAGAGCAGAGGAAAGATTTTCCTCCGTATTCAAAGGGACAGACTGAAAATGAGGACCAGTGGTGTCTTCATGGGCAGCTTATTCTAGAAATGAGAAAATAGGAAATAATGTCTTATATGTAAATGAATTGGGAAATGACAGAGTAGAAAGTGAAATGATGCAACTAAAAAATATAAAAGCAAAATAAATTAGGATAATTATGGAGCAATCATATTACCTATGAAAACCATAAGAGGGAGAGAGGCAGATGTGCAATGATCTAGCTAGCCACAAAATCCATCCCTCTGATCAAATTATAGAGCAAATAATTTTATTTTTAAAAGAAATGGAAATAGAATTTAAGATCAGATGTCACCATTTTTTAATTATATTTTCATTATCTTAAATACTTGTACAAGGGTATTTCCATTCAACAAATCAGTTTTTTTAATATAATGGATCTTTATATAACTTTTCCACACCCTTCCAAACCTCACCCCACTTTAATTTTTTCTAGTTTCATACATCTGCATTGAATATTATACCTTCACTCTCTTCCTCCATAACTCTCTTTATTTCTTCCTTTTGACTTCCACTCACATTTTCCAAGTGATAGTTTCCTGGTATTCATTTTGTTGGAGTAAAGTTCAATTTTATAAGAAATTACACCTTTGAAATACTCCTCTGCAAATCGCATGCTTTGGTTAGTATTTTTGTGTAAACTTGTATAAATTTCTAGCTTCCAAATATGAGACAGAACATGGGTTCTTTGTGTGTCTGGCTCTGACTTTGTTCACTTAATATATTTTTAGATCTATTCATTTCTTTACAAATAATGTAACAGTCGTCAAAATGGATGGATGCAATCCAATTGTGTATATGTGCCACACTTTCTCCAACCATCATTCCTCCAAAGGGCATCTGGGTTGTTTCTGTAACTTGGCTACAGTGAATAGTGCAGCAGTGAACATGGTTGTGAAAGTGATTTTACTGTAACATTTTGGAAGAATTCATCACTACCTTTATGGGAGGAATCCCCTAGCCAGTTTTCCAGAGTAAGCACATCCCTCCCTTCATCTTCATCACAATGTATTGCAAGTCCTCAAGAACACAATTCCACCTACAGGTCTCAATAAGCTAAAACCACACTGTGCCTATATTTTTTCAATACATTTTTTTCATAATTGTACATATAATTCAGTGAAAACCTTCTATATACTTTCCTAATGTGGGAATGAGGGACATGAAAGAGTAAAAGTAAGAAATATGCAATTTAATTAGCTATTATCATATTTAAAATCATTTTCAGGTCTTATTCATACCCTCACATAACATTATTTTAATCTTTATTTGATTACATCATCTAATCCGTAAATTATAACAGGTGAGTTGAAAGCAAAGGCAAAAAGTGTTTTTTGATTTTGACACTCATGTGTGAGGTTGCACAACATGGGCAAATAGATGGATTGGAATCAATAGCTCTTATCCATTTTGTTAATGTAGAGATGGTTTTCCCAAACGGATTCTCGCAATTCGTATTCCATTCAACAACAAGAAATATGTGATAATTTCCTTTGTTCTGATCCTTATTAACTTTTGTTTCCATTTTATTTTATAATGGATGATTTCATAAATCTACTGTAGATACAAAAATATGTTAAAATATTTCTACCCGTATGCATTGATATATACATACACACATATATTACACAGGTTATAATGATAATGAATAACTACAGTAACTGTACAATTTACTAAATTATTAAAACTATCGGTGGCTATTGCCTGGAATCCTGGTTAGTCGGGAGGCTGAGATCTGACGATCATGGTTTGAAGCCATCCTGGGCAAGAATGTCCAGGAGCCTCTTATCACCAAACATCCAACAGAAAATCAGAATTGGAACTGTGGCTCAAAGTGATAGAGTAGTAGCCTTGAGAGAAAAATCTCAGGGACATCATCCAGGCTCTTAGTTCAAGAAGTACAATCTACCCAAATAAAATCTATTTAATTTACATCTGTGTAAGTAAAGTATTTCCATCACCAAAATGCAAAACCATGCTCATTTGCAAGGTAACTGTTTTGTCTGAAGTACCATAAAACATTTTCACTTAAGTTGAAAGTATTGCACCATGGGTTCATTCTATCTCTCTCATGCATTTTTCCACTAAAATACTCAAATCTTACAATTATTCCAATTGTTTAAATTCATAGCTTTTTACTTTAATACCCAAATATTAGAGTTTGAATTTAGTGTCGTGTGCCCCCTAAATGGTTGTTTTTACCACTTTGTCATGTCCCAGCCCTAAATAATCCTGATTATTTTTCAGATACTTGTATATGACCTTGGGCTCAGTCCATGTTATGTTATTCTTCCTGGAATTTAGAATAATAGGTGCATGGCATTGTGTACAGATATTTCTGTCCAGTCTGGGCTTTAACCTCTATCCTCACAACAGGAGACTCCCATGTAGTCAGGATTTTCATAAGCTTGTCATAGCTGATATTTTTTTAAGTCTTTGCATTTCCTGCAGGTTCTTGAGTGCTGAATTAATTTGTTTTCTTAGGTTGTTTTGTTTCATTTGAATGTATGTATTGAGTTGTTCCTCACTTTTACTTTTGTTTCTTTCAATCAAGTTCTTACCTAAAGTGCTGAGAAACCAATTCTTCTTTTTCACGATAGTCAAAGTGAACATGATTTGTTCCAAAGCAATTTCAGTAATATTTAAGCACCTTCATATCTATTGATGGTATATAAATGATAAGTGCTGCGAAGGGTCTTTTTATTTTCACAGTAGTCTTTGACATACACAGACAGATCATGACATATATGAAGATAATAAAACTACTGCTGCAAGGAAAGAGAAGAAAAACCTATTATTAATTGTTTGACAGAGGCTTCCCTTCTAGTGAAAGAAATACGTTGCTTGATGCAGGATTCCACAAAATTATATTGCTTGGAAGAAGCTAAACAATCATCTAATTCTACAGAATTGAGGGGGGAAGAATCAAACTCCTAAGTAGTTTACATTTGAGTCAAATAAAAGCATGCTTCTAAAAGAAGAGTTGACTTTAAACATGATGAGTTGTATGTAAATAGCTGCTTAGTTGATTTTGTTAATTTGTAAACTAATACAGGGAAATAGAGTAGAGCAAGATAAAAAAAGAAATTCATATTAAATACTTGTGTGTGTGTGTGTGTGTGTACACATGCATGTGTATACACACATGCACATGTGCATACACACATGCACATGTGCAAGTGCTCATTCATTCTTTCATCATCCTTAAGCTTCTGTGACCAAGATAGTGGTTTACCAATTGAGTCATTGTTCTACTTCTGTTTTTTTGGAGATAATCACATGTATATTCATGATTGGACTGGCTTTGAATATTGGTCTTCATATCTCATCCTCCAGAACAGCTAGCTAAGCTTATTCATCCTCCAAGTAGCTAGTTAATATTGGGCCTATCCTCTACGCTTCACTGCTCTTTTATTCTTGTCCTGAGGTGTTCACATTCCTAAGTCATATATATGTCTAGTTGCTTTAAGAAATACTCTTACTGCTTGGCATCAGAGGCTCCCATCTAAACTCTTAACTACTGAGGAAGCTTGACAACAGAATCCAGGCCAAAAGTTTAGTGGACTTTCTTCTCAATCTATAGCTGGGTACATCGGATCATTTCCACCATCCTGCACTATCTACAGGTTAAGATTGGATGGACTGCAGAATCCAGGCCAGCCAAGGTAGGAAGCTAGACAAGTTGGTGTGCAACTCTTATGCCATTGATAATGGTAAGGCTAAAAAGAAAGATCAGGTGCATGTTCTTGTGGAAAGGGAACCCCTATCCTAAAATTAACCACTGATATGACACCAGTCTAACAAAAACAATACCACAAGTTGAAAACACTTTCTCACAATCAAAATAAGTATATACTTTAACATACAAAAACTTAGTACAATCTGCTCTTTGTTCTAATATCAGGTTCATCTAATTATCATGTGATGTGACAGAATAGTTTCTTCATTAAACTTATTATATATTTAAAAAGACCTAGAAAATTCTTTCTCACTTATTAAGTGCCAACGAATGGCAAATTGCCTCATTTCTTACATATTTGATTACCACTATAAATTTATCTTATGATTATTATTAGTAGTAATATATTCTGATTATTACTTTACTTTGTAACAGTTTTTAAACTTTTGGTTTCTCTGTTGAAGTTGAAGTATTTAAATAGTATCATCAAATTATATTACTTGGGTACTTAGGGCAGTTTTTTAAAAAGTTTTTAACTAATGGTTTCTAGTAATTCTGTTTTTTTTTTTTTTTTTGGTGGGGTTCTGGTCGTGGGACCTGAACTCTGGGCTTGGGCGCTGTTCCTCAAGGCGAGTTCAAAACCAGCACTCGACCACTTGAGCCACAGTGCCACTTCCAGCTTTTTTTTTCTGTTTATATAAATAAGGTAATGAGTACATTTATTATGGAAGGAACATTGTTATCTCTTCCATTGATATTTTTGCACACTCAAAAAAAAAAAAAACTACTGATGCTTTTCCTGTCGCTATTGTCCAATGGGTACTTTTCTTTCTTTGTTCATGCATTTTTTATTATAAAATTGATATACAGAGGGCTTACAGTTACTTAGATCAACTAAAGAGTACACTTCATTTTATTTTCTAAATTTCAAATTTTGAACTTATTTCGTTTTGTTTCCTTATAGTAATTCTTTTTTCAGAGATGTAGGATTAGTTAATTTAGTTTTGCATAATTTTAACACATGTAAATCATTCAGACATATATTTTGCTTTCAAAATAGTTAACATGTGAATATTTAAAATTATTTTCTTAAATTTTATACGGTTGGTGAATTTAAATAAATTTATTTTCTTATAGTTCTAAACATATTTGTGAAGGTAACAAATACTGTATTTTCAAGAATCACATACTTTATTAAAAAAGGCTTCATTACATGGTCACTTTTTGGAAATATTTGTACTTGAATTTAAAAAAAAACTGTTTGAGCTGGGCATAATGATTTGTAGTTTCAATTTTTTAACTATGGTGGGAAATGTAAATAGGGTTTGTAATTCGGGAGAGACCAGGAAACTATTAGACCTTATCATAAAATTTCCAGAGTGAAATGATTAGAGGTATAGCCATCCGTAGCAAGATATAGAGGACCGGGTTACCATATTCTAAATCTGAGTTAAAACACCAATAACATCAATCTTTTGTCAAAATAAAAGGATACATGTTTCAAAATGTTTATTATTTAAAACTTTTTTGAAAAATTTCACATGTCTTTTATTATTTAATAATCAATTTACTTAATGTATAAGAATCAAAGTATGTTGTGACTATTTTATTTCTAATAAACTTTTAAATAGTATGAGCAATATTATGATTTCATATACTAAAATACTTTTATTGTTTGTGATTATTTCTTCTGTTTAATATGTTAATAACAATATTCCAAATGTGTGTATGTGGTGTGTGTGTGTGTGTTTATGTGGGTTATTTGTGTGTGTACTTTGAAATGCTTGGGAGATCACACAATTGCTTCACATATGTGAGGCCAATGTTTTACCACTGAACTGTACTGTCTAGTTATAATACAAATTGTGTTTTAAGTTATGACTTTTACATTTTCATTCCTAGTATGCTTTATCAAAATTATATATGATAAAATGTGATCCATCTTCTATCCACGTTAGCAATTGTTATTGTTATTCTTTCTCTTATTTCTTATGAAATTAATTATATTCCTATTACAACTTTTTTACATTGTAAAAGCTCTATGCAATGCTTTATTTTCTATTTTATTTTTTCCATGTTATCTGACTTTCAGTCCAAACTATCAGGTGGATTAAAAAGAAACTAGATTCAGGACACTTTATTTTTCTCCTTCTCTTCTCTGAAGTCTTTCTGTTTTTTGAAACAATACCAATGACATACAGCTCCTATGTGGCCCACCATTCTTCCCTTCTCTCTCTTTTCTGTAGTACAGCTCAAGTCGTTATCATTCAACTTTATTATGCTATAATGTTATCTAAATCTTACCTCATTCCTAAATTAATTTTAGTTGCTTTAAGCAATCTCTAAAGACATTTCTCTATATATAATATCAGGGGTTTGTGTTTTCACAAGGTGCGAAATATGAGTGACTATCAAACATCTAGATATCTCTGGAGAGTATTGGTCCACCTGCTCAATAATCTCGTATGTAAATTCAAGGAATACAGGTCATCAGAACAATCTTGTAAAATGGTGTAGCTTGAACCTTCATACTAGCTTTGAATCCTATTACCATGTTTAGTGAAGATAACATAGTTCTACTTTAAGAACAGACACATAGAAGAAGTAACAGACTTTTCAAAAATAAATTCTTAGTCTTATGGTCCACAGGTTTTGAAAAGGATGCTATGACTTTATGAAATAAAAACAGAATCTTAAATGGTTGTATTGGCACAATTGCCTCTCTAGATTTAAAGAATGATCTTAGACTACTACCTCAATCTTTTGTTTGTTTGTTTGTATGTTGGTCGTGGGCTCTGGGCATGGGCGCTGTCCAAGTGCTCTTCAGCTTCAGGTGAGCACTCTACCGCTTGAGCAACAGCAAAACTTCCGGTTTTCTAGTGGTTTATTGGAGATAAGAGTCTCATGGACTTTCCTGCCCAGGCTGGCTTTAAACCATGATCCTCAAATCTCAGACTCCTGAGTAGCTAGGATTAAAGGCATAAGCCACAGGCACCTTGCCTACCTCAAACCTTATAAAGAATGATTATCAAAATAAATGTGAGATGTAGAAACCTATAAAACATAAATGTAAAAATTCATGACATTGGATCAGTAAAGGTTTCTAAAAATTTGACATGGGAAACATTAGTGGCTAAAGAAAATCAAGAACTGGATTATATCAAGTGATAACCTTTCATAATTCAAAGGCCACTCTAACAGAAATGAAACCATATCCAACAGATAGAGGGCACATAATTTTTAATGCTACAATGTTAATGCTACAATGATTCTGAAACTTAAGTATTTTTATATCTTCTAATTATATATAAATTTTTTTTCCTGAATAGGATATTTCTTTAAATAACGTATGTAAATTAATAGTCAATAGTAGGAGCATATGAAATAAGCTCCTCTTTAGTGTCTAAGAAATAATAAAAAGAAAATACACTAGTATGACCATAATATAAAAAGATGACGCAAAATATAGTAATACATTTGTGAAGAAATTGATATACTTCTCATAGTAATTGATTTGTATAATACTGCAATCATTTTAGCAAACAAGTTTTCAAGTCTTCAAAAGGTGAAAGAGATTTGTACAGGATCCAGGCATTACACTTCTATGAATGTATTCAACAGAAGTAAAAAACTTTTTTGGACAGAGAACGTAGTTAATTGACAGTGAACTTGAATAGTATGTGTGAGACCCTGGAAATGATCCCCAAAAACAAATTTTGAAAAGACACACTATAGAGGACGTATGCTGGACAAATTCCTGTTACTGAATTTTATACCTATTTTAATGTCTGTTCTAAAATTTACAGCATTTCTCTTTGAAGAAATGCAAGTTTGTGAAAATTAGGCTTTAAAAACCTATGAAGGTACAATTCACTTCCAAAGTACTAAAATGTATACAATAAAAGGAGATAATATATTGCCAGTGAATTGCATGTCAGGAAAAATAAACTATTGTAAAACTTCTTCACACAAAATGTATAATAGCTAAAAAAATGATTTTGGTGTTGGCTAAAAACTCTTTGTAAACTACTGCATTTAAAACAAAGATGTGATTTCTGTTTATTTTGAGGGTATTTTGTCCGTTTGAGTTTATACAGAGATAACTCAATCCAAAAGTATATGTGATAACTGGAATACCTAGGAATTATGCATCACTTCTAAGTATTTTTTATTATTTTTATTTTTTTATTGTGAAAATAATGTACAGAGGGGTTACAATAACATGGGCAAGATAATGAGTACATTTCTTATCAAACATTGTAGCCTCCTCCTTTGTTTCCCCTTCCCAACCCTTCCCAACCTCCCCCGGGTCCCCACCCAATCCTCCCCGCTACCCATCCCCCCCCCCCACCAAAGTTGTAAAGTTCCTTTTTTGACATAACGACTTGTACATCTCATTACTGCAATGAGTCCACCTGTATCCCTATTTTTCCCCCATGCTTTCCCTTATTTGCAATATCTAGTATATGTCTGAGTCAAGCAGAAAAGGTCAGATAAGGTGATGTTAGGGAAGTGAACACTAAGATATGTATTCAAATGTTTTTTTTTTTCTTTCATGCAATTGTTTCTTACACATTTATAAGATTATGTCTTTGTTGCTTTGTATGTCCCTCCCCCACAGTATAACTCCTGCTTTCACTGTATTTGATGTCAGTATAATTTGTGGAGGGGAAGGGGAAAAACTTCTAAGTAATTGAGAAACTTTTCTGGAAGAAACTTTTTAGCAAATGACAGAAGACACAAATCTATGCATCTGCATTTTATGAAAGTGATATGTTACTTAATCCAATTGCTTATCTCTACTTTGCTAGGAAAAATGTATTCTCAAGATAAGAGCCAAAAGCAGTGAAAAGAACAAAATACACAATCATCTTGATTTATTTGTGAGTAACAAATGAAATAAAACAATTCCACTTACGGGACTCCAATATTAATGTATGTGAAGATGTTCCTGAATGACAATATCCATTAAATTTTTGGAATTTTAATTTCTTCTAACATATGAAAACTAGAACAAGAAAACAAATATAGACTTAGAGTGAAAAAGCCATGAAATCATTTTCTTAATTATTTTGAAATTACAAAAGAATTGATACTCCTTTGCTTTGGAAATCTTTTAAAAATATTTATCACTTATGATAATTCAAATACAAGCAAGAGTAATTTTATATAATCATTATAAATATCATTTATTACTATTGTAAAATAGAATTAAAAAAACAGCCCAAATATATTAGCTACCTACCATTATTCTTAACTTCTAACCATTACATAAATATCTTAAACAATCTAAATAGTCACGTCTTTAACATAGATGTAAATATTCTATACTTTCACTTAACATTTTCCAGGGGCATGTAGTCATGTTTCTAAGAAATGTTCACAGCAGTTAAAAGAAGTTTTGTGAAATTAATGTGATACATTTGGTTGTTGTGGGTGTTTTTTTTAGTGGTTAATTGGAGATAAGAATCTTAGAAGTACTTTTCTGTCTGTGCTAGTTTCGAAAACAATTCTTAGATCTCAGCACCCAGAATAGCTCTTATTATAAAGGTGAGTTACTGGCTCTTGGTTTCATGAGTTTTTTAAAATTATGTTTTAAGAAGCTTGTTTCAGTATAATGTATATCATTCTACACATAAATTTAGATATATGTATATATTTCTGAAAACAAATAATCTCTAAAAATGTACTATTCTACACATAACATTTATATATATAGAGAGAGGACAGAAATATATATATATATATATATATATATATATATATATATATATATATAGTGAGAGAGAGAGAGAGAAAGAAAGACGGACTCCCTTTAAAACATTTATGCTACTATTTTTGACCTTTTTCATTTCAAAGATATACAGACTATTTTTCTAAAAGTTTCCTAGAATAAAATAACTAATATTTAAATAGAAAGTAGAGTTTATTACTTTCAGGGAATTTTAGATATACACATGATATTGTACTAACATTTACAGCATACTACTTGAAAAGGTTCTGCCCAAACTCTTAAATATTTGATAAAGTTAGGGGTAGAGAGGAAGTTAATTCATACTGATTAGGAATTTGCAATGCTTCAAAAAATCTATTCCATAATTTGTTATAAGCACATAGTCAAGCTACCTGATATGATTTAGTTTTTTTGATTATTTGTTCAAAATCTCAATATGGATGCATGCACAGTGGTAACATTAAAATTATTAATCAAAAGACAAATGGAAATAAAATAATAGTCACATATCCAACGTTCAATAATTAGCACTTACAATGCTAATAATAATTTTGATGGAGAGGATGATGACTACAGTGTAGCCTGATAATGATGATATTGTGATTGAAAAGGAAAAAAAAAACTTAGATATCTTTGAAGCTGGATTTCCCACACTGAATGCATAGTTATAACCAGTTTTGGATTACATACAATAAGAATAACAGGAGGGGCTGAGAAGGTGGCTCAGTGGTAGAGTGCTTGCCTTGCATGCATGAAGCCCTGGGTTCTATTCCTCAGCACCACATAAGCAAAAAAAAAAAAAAAAAAAAAAGCTGGCAGTGGCGCTGTGGCTCAAATGGTAGAGAGCTAGCCTCGAGCTGAAGAGCTGAGGGACAGAACCTAGGCCCAGAGTTCAGGCCTACGACTGGACCCCCCCAAAAATTATAAATAACAGGAGGAGGACTAAGAAGGCCTCTCAGTGGCAGAGTGCTGGCCTTGCCTACATGAGGCTCGGGGTTTGATTCCTCAGCACCACATAAGCAGAAAAAGGAGGAAGTGGCACTGTGGCTCAAGTGGTAGAGTGCATTGAGCTGAAGAGTTGAGGGAAAGTGCCAGGTCCAGAGTCCAGGCCCCATGACGAACCAAAAACAAAACAAAACAAAAAACAGAATAACAAGAGGAGAGTTTGAATATGAAGAAATACAATCACATAAACAGGTAGAGACAGTAAAATCCCTAATGTTATTCCAGCAGTCTTTCTAATGTATAATCACCTTTCTTGGTAGTATTATTTTCTTATAAATAAAATCGTTTATTTCCACATTTTGATGGACTAAGATGTAGGTTCCACCTTTGTGTGATTAGTTCAAATAACATTCTCATATAGATACCATTCAATAACCAATGTTTTCCAATGATATATTAAATGTATGTTCTTCAATACAGCTGTAAATACATGACTCAATTTATATAATACTATTTACACATCTTCAGTTTCACTATAAGGACACGGGCTGTAGAGCCAGGAGTTAAAATTTATTTTTATTTCAGCATGAAACTATTTCTGACTTTATACCAAAAAACTGAATTTGACTATTTCCTTATTTGAAATCTAAGTTAGAAAATGTAAGGACTCTTCACTTTTCTTTTTCCTCGTTCTAGAATTCAACAAATATATTCTTCAATATTTCTGGTAAATTACATCCATTTACAGATGAGAAATGTAAGACCACCAGTCATTGTTGTGAGTAAATAATGATATTAGAATTTTTGTCTGAGTTGTTCACTCTGTGTGCTTACAAGGAGAGTCATTGGGTGATAGAGAGGAACAATATGAAAAGACTATGGGGAGAAATGCATACTTTGTAAACAGTTGTTTTAGGACCAAGTGGCTGGTAATGAGTATTTGTAATAAGCTTGAGTCAGGGACATGAAAAGGAGTACATAGAAATTACATTATGACAGAAACTGAGAAAATCTTGATCATTCATCTTATCTAATGGATGGAGGTAGGGTAAGAGGAAATCTAAAGTGTTTCCACATCTCTGTCTCCTAACTGTGTTAGTTACATTCTTGGTGATAAGGACTACAGGTGGAAAAGATGGATTTAGAGGAAAAAACTCTCTGATAGTTCTAAGGTTTATGCTAAACAGATTTAAAGAGAGGTCTATTTGGACATCATCAAAATATTCACGACCATGAATATGAAAAATAATAATAAATTCAGGGACATTATTAAAGGGATGAGGAAAAGGAAAGTTCTGACGAAAGTGTGAACAATGTGAGTACCAGTGTGGACAAGATTGGAGGAAAGAGATAAATAAGGAAACAAAAATGTAATAAACACAGATTTTCAGAAGAAAAGGAAGGAAAGAATTTTCAGGAAGATATTGAAGGAAATCTATTATTTGGATTTGGAAAGTAAAAGGACATAGACAAGTTCAATAAGAACAGTGTTTTGGTTAGAGTCATATTGATAAAATGTTGAGATATGAATGTGAAGACATAAAATTCTGGATCCATTAATTCAAAAGATCCTGTTGATTCTAAATGTTGGGAACAAATGCTTTAATCCTGACCTTAGAAATATTATACAGATATAACTGTCATGAACTTTTCTTAGTGGAATTCTGTGAATATTTTTGGAAACTTTATTTAGCCAGGAGATTATAGATTGAACTACAGCACAGAAAAGCCTAATTTGTCCTACAGTTCCAATTAGTGACCCATCTATCCATATCAGTTTGAGATTTTATTGAAATATACTTAGATATGTTTGGATATCTTATCAGCCTACTCATTATAAATGTAGGACAAGTAACACCAAGTATTAGATTAAACATACAGTTTTACTGAAGTGACTGAAGACTCCTTGAATTGATTCTTCTTTGTAACAGAAAATGCCTCAATAGACATTAACAAATCATAACTGCCAAATACTCTATTGAAATCTAATTCTTCTTAGGTATATCTCCATGCTGAAATAATCCTGTCAATCAACCGACACAAATTCTTATATGTAGAAAAATGTTCTTATAAACTTCAAGCTTTTATTGAATGGAAAAATTCAGACATTACTCTCACCACTAGGATTAAATGCTTAAAAAGATAAGACATTTTGCTTTAATGCCTTTCTTTCATTTTCTCATACGCATTGTCAAGTTGTGAAGGTTTCAGATGTAACAATAATACAATCGTGACTTGTATTAACACAACGTCTAGAATCTAATGTTAATTTGGATACTTACTAATTAGCTCCGGATTTTGTGGATATTTATATTTCTCCTGCGTAAACTAATGAGCTCCAAGAAAATTTCCCTAAGGAGCCTTTCAATTCTAATATCACTGTTCTCTCAAAATGCTTTAAATTCTACATGCTCTAATGTGAGCATAGGGTTATATTGTGGAACTTTTCTCCTCAGAGAGTATTACTCTATTGCTTAACATGGACAAAGTACTTTCATACATAGACTGGGCGTGTGCAAACAAGAAGGGGTAGTTGAACAATGTTCTTAGCAGTTTGTACAGATGAAACGGAAATAGAGCAAATATGAACTCAAAAGGAATGTGCAAAGAAGACAAAGACACAAAGTAGAATGTGCCAAGAAAAGCTGAAGTATAATTTCAAATAATGTGCTCAGGTGTGAGGATGTGTTCAAAGTACAGTTTCAGAAAATGTAGTTGGATATCTTGGGAGAAAACTGTTTTAAACCATTCTGGGATAATTATACAAGTAGAAGCCCCTAAATCTGACTCTAATCAGCCACAACATCATCAACTTAGGGACTATTTTCCAAGTGCAAAATGAGAAAAAGAGGGCTGATCACAGTTAGTGTGCAAGTTGAAGCAATGGCATTCACATAAATTTTCTTGTAAGTTTTCATTTATTTTGGAGCATTTAAGTAGGGAAAAGCCAAGTAAATATTTTGCATGTACCTAAATTAAGTGGGACATATTATATTGGTCTCTCTTTAACTTGGAAATTATAGATTATGTCTTCTTATACTCTAACTTGGGACAATGATCTCCTGTCAGTTATTTTCTTCTCTTAGCTTTTTTTCTGCCCTTCCACTTACATAATTATTATTTAAAGAGATATAATTGAGCTTGCATTTCTAAATTCTTCAAAATTATTTGAACTACTTCTTACGTTTGGCAGCCTCCTATATCTTTCTCAAGGGAAATATTTTGTCACTACCATTTTAATCCTATATGATATTGGATAACTTCCTGTCTAATTCAGTGCAAGATATATATTAGACTCATCCAGATATTTCAACACTTGTACCACCATAAAATACTATCTTTCTTGGAAATCATGATATTAGTATATCTGGTGAGTTGGCATCTCTCATTTTTGAATGTCCTTAAGTGATACTTACATGCAATCATATTTTAAACCAAAATACCACTCAGTAGATGAACGAATTGACAAAATGTGGTTTATATATGTACAGAGGAATTCTATACTTCCAATTCATAAGGAAATGGAAAGACTTGGAAAAATCCTACTAAGAAAAATAAGCAAGACACAAAGAAACAGATTCCATGGTTTCCCCCATTTGTAATAACTAGGAAATATCTAGGATAGTCCTAGCAGATGAGAAAAATGGCTCAATAGCTATCTATAAATGACCGCATAAAATGATGTTGAGCAATCTAAACTCCTAGATATGAAAACAGATGTTTTTCTTTGTGGTTGTTGTTTTTAATGTACTATGTGATTTCTTTTTTCTTTTGTGTTTTCCCCATGGTTTGTGCACTGTTGTATTTGATTTCAGTATCCTGTGTATTGTATATACATTTATCTTCATTTGTCAAGGGAAGCAGAACAATAAAATGGCAAGACAAAGGACCAAAGGCAGACCAATGCAATAGCAATACTCACAAACAACATGTTAGAAATTTACATTACAACTTGTCAGGAGTATTGAGGTGAAGGAAAAGTGTGAGAAAAATGAAGGAGGGGGTAAAATTTTTAACATGTTATGTATCCACTACCTAACAATTACTGCAACCCCTTCTATATATCAGCTTGACTAAAAAATTAAGTTAAAAATGAGCTACATAAAATATAATTTCACTGTATTGGTACAGTAAATATTATTCTATGTGTATTACCTTTTAAAAAAATGAACATTTTGCCTGCTAATTTGAATGACCTCTTTCTTTATCAGAGGGACATCAACTGGAATGTTATGAAACTATACAATATTTTCAGAATGTAATTGCCATTATTTTGAAAAAACATCATTTTAGTATTGTCTCATGCTAAAACAAAAATCAGTTCAATTCTATGGAAACTCCTAACTTTGAAAGCTGACTAATTGTTAAGAGGACAGAATATATCTGTTCCTCAACATTCTATGACTACTAACTACTCATTTTCAAATTCTGAACATGCCATACCAGAGATATTCAAAACAGTACCTGTTTGCATTTTAATTAATTCAGCAATAGATGCAGTTTCCAATGAGGCGTTACATATTTAAAAGTAAACAGAAATAAAGACACGTTCTGGTAGAGGTTAAAACTATGAAGTCTATAATAATTATTTCCTTAAGAGTAAACATAATTTCATCAGAGTAAGCTGTTATTTCTATGGCAATCAATCCCAAGATTTTATGCCATAAAGTCATCCTAGCTCAACAATTTCCAACTTGCAAGGTGCACGTAAAAATTCCCTAAATTCAAATCATGACAACTTTATTACCATTGTCAAAAAATATTGCACTTCTGCTAATGAGATGCCCTTCCTATTGTGTCAAGAATACTACACTAAACTTTGCTACATCATTTTCCCCGCAGTGATGTTCTTGAGATCAGAACACTTGCAAATATTATTTATTTCTATTTTTATTATATATATTTTTATTATATATTTTATCTATCATATATATACAGGAGATCTGTATATCTTAATATTAAGATTTGAAGATTATGTTTGAAAGCCCATCCAGACAAGAAGGTTCCTTATATTCTTATCTCCAATAAACTCATAATGAAAAGCCAGACCCAAGTGGCACTGAGGTTCAAGTGGTAGAGCAGTAGCCTTGAGCAAAAACATGCTCAGGGACAGTGCCCAAACCCAGAGGTTAAGCCCTAGGACAAACCAAACAACAGAAACAAAATAAAAACAAACCTCAACTGTACCATTTTTCTCATTGTATACAGAGGTACATAATTAAGGAAATTTCTTCCTGTGTTATGTATAGGTAGAAAAAAAAAGATGTCACAATTACTCTCTTCATACCACGTTACACCTATGTCTCAAAAGATGGCTCCTTTTCTATATTTATAAATTAATATCATCAATTTGTTGACAATTTGTCTAGATTATTTACATTATCATTTTACACATGAACTGGTGGAATTATCTATTAACTAAGTTCTTATTATACCTCACTTGAAAGAATATTCTAGATAATTAGAATACCAGATTCATTAGGGAATTTGTAAATTAGATCTTTTACTTGAAAAGAATTTTGTGGTAACCTATAGAATATTAAATTATACACAAAAATATCTATTTTAAATCTAAATTCTAATTTAGACAGGTCTAGAAAGTCCTACATTAAATGAACGTTCCTATTTCATCAGGCTTAAACTTTTGTAATCGTTCATCATTTCTTGGGACTCTAACAGAATGATACTTACTTTTTCAAATTTTTGGTTGGGAATCATGAGCTCTTTTGCATCTAGAAATGTTCTGAAATTAAGACAACATTTAAAACACAACTGAGGATTATATATGAGTAGCATTTCAATAGGAAACTTGACTTCTCAAAGCATAATGACAAAATTAGCCAAATTTCCAACTGTGTATTCCTTTCTGGCTTATTTTTTATTCCTTTCTTTTTTGGTTTTATTGAGACAAAATTTTATTGTTCTAGTTTTTTCTGCTTATGTGGTGCTGAAGAATTGAACCCAGGACCTCATACATGCAAGACAATCACTCTAACACTGAGTCTTCTTCCAGCCCTAATGATTTAATTCGTTAAAAATTTTTTTTATCAATCAAGGTCTTTGAATTCAGGGCTTCAGAATTAATATATCCCAGAGTTCTTCAGCTCAAGGGGAGCCCTTCCCCAATTGAGCCACAGTTGCACTTCCTGTTTTGAGATAAGTGATTCACAGACTTTCATGCCAGGATTTGCTTTGAACAGGTGAATTTTTAAATTATATTTCTTCTGGGTATTTATTGGTACATTACAGTTTTTCTGGAATTTAAAGTTTTCCGTAAACTTTGTCTTCAAGTAATCCAACAGCATTATATATTACATTTCGAAGCTATCGTTTAGCACATCCATTTTGAAATTATTATCTTAAAATAAAATTCTAATTCTTTGTAGAAGCAACCCATTAAAATCCAAATGGGAAATATGCTAATTTCAGCAGCCTTGACTCTCCTTCCTCTTTTTTTCCTCTCCAGTATCTTTTCTTGTTTGGAACGAGTGTCTTGGACTGAATAGAATTGAAAACCCAGAAATGAACCCACAGACCTATAGCCATCTAATCTTCGATAAGGGAGCTAAAACAATAGAATGGAAGAAAGACAACCTCTTCAGTAAATGGTGCTGGCAAAATTGGTTAACTACATGTAGAAAACTTAAGCTAGATCCTTATATATCACCCTGCACCAGAATCAACTCCAAATGGATCAAAGACCTTGAACTCAAAGCAGACACTCTGAAAACATTACAGGATGGAATAGGAGAAACCCTAGGTCTCCTTGGCTCAGGCCGAAATTTTCTGAATAGAGACCTGGAAACACAACAAATCAAAGAAAGGTTGGACAAATGGGATTGCATAAAGTTGCAGAGCTTCTGCAGGGCAAATGTCCAACCATTCAAAAGGAAGCTTATTCCATTAATTTAATAGGAAAGGAATCCAGCCTGCCTGCATCTCAAGGCAACTTTGAGTATAATGTTAATCTAATAATTCATGTCAGTGGATTTTCAGTCTTTTCAATAATTTTTCGTGTCACCACTCATTAAAGAAGTCCCAAAAAGCAAGAATAAAAAATCATGTTCTGCTTTCTAACAATGTTTGAAAAGCTAGTAAGTCAACAAGACACATTGTATTCTTCCAAGATTCCATGGTGAAGAATTTCTCTTTTGTCATAGCCCTTACCACTGACCCCTTCCCTTCAAACTTGTAGCTTTGTTCAGTTTTCTTGTTCCAGCTTTCATTTTGGTATTAGCCTCAGTAATATCCTTGTAGTATTTCACAATGAAATTCCATTTATTGTTAGAGAGCTCAATTCATATTGCCAAAGGCAGACTCATGAGCACATCATAACCCATAAACTATTGAGTATCATTAACTTGAGCATATGCAACAATTCTATAAATTAATATAAGTACCACATAAATGTGCATCTTCATATACTTTTTAAAATGTAAAGTAGTTACATATCTATGTCATAAAATCATTCAGATCACTGGTAGAAGAGATTAAGCTAAAACTTTTATTTATATCATCCCCAATATTTTTGTCTAATTTTCTTTTCTCATTAACTTTCACCTTAGGGCCTGATTTTCCTAGTAACAAGTTATAAGTTGATATCCTTGGATTTTAGTACCCTCTGAGTAACGTCTTTTCTTTCCACCACTAGTTAGTCCCTCATGATAAATACCTGAGTAATAATGTCCCATTTAGCCTGCAAGAGGGGTACCCAAGTAGACTGTCTGTGCCTACTATTGCCTTGCTTTGTTTGGGAATGTGGTAGCAGAGACAGGGGTGTCAGGGATCAGTTGGCTGGAACCATGGTGTTATGGGTAGCAAAATGTATAGCAGAGAAAAGGAGTACCAGGGAAAGGGTAATTGTGACTGTAATTGCTGAGTTGCAGTGGCAGGAAATTGGTTAGCAGCAACAGCTTTGCAGGGGTTGGGGTAGATAATACAGGCATCCAGAACAATTTAGCAGTGACAAGGAAGCATAGACAAAGTGAAAGATAAAAGTTGTGAGGCATTGTGGCAATTCTTTGTCAACCCATTTTAAAAATCATTGAGGAGGGTTATTTTAAACTAAAACTACAAAAGCAAATTTAAGGTCTTGGTGCTAACAAGTCTGTCCTGGTGTTATTACATTACACAGAAAATTCAAAATGGTTTTTCTTCAGGAATACAGAGATCAAAGTTATTATAATTCATATTTCAAAATGCAAATTAAAGGGGAAAATTAGGAGCTAAAATTCATATTGAATGTTAATATTTAAGAGGAAAAGAAGATCCTAGATGGCAGACTAAAGACAAAGCAATATCAGAGCATTATATGTTCAATAATGATTAAGAAATTTTAATTGAAAAATTGAGCTGGAATGTGCACATCAGCAAAGGCAAGCAATGAGAGCCTACCACCAACAAAGAAACACCATAACGTATATCTCAGAACAATGAACCAAGTTCCTTATCCTTGATTTCAATGATACACATAACCCCCCTTACACACACACACACACACACACACACACACACACACACACACACACACACACACACACGAATGTATGCAACAGCTCAATCTACTCACATCCATTCACCATGAATCAAAGATCTTCCTGTAATATTTGAAACTTTAAAAGTTTGAAGTCTTACTCTAAAAACATTACAGGATGGAATAGGAGAATCCATAGGTCTCCGTGGCACAGGCCGAAATTTTCTTAATAGAGACCCAGAAATACAAAAAAAAAAAAAAAGACAAATAGGACAAATGGGATTGCATAAAATTGCAGAGCTTCTGCATGACAAAGGACATAGCTAGCAAGATCACTAGAAAGCCCATCGTTTGGGAGAAGATCCGCACTACCTATACAATGGACAAGGGTGTCATATCTAAAATATACCTGGAACTCAAAAAATGAAATCCCTCAAAAACAAATCTTCAAAGGAACAACTGCCCATTAAATAAGTGGGCTAAAGACTTAAAGAGAAACTTCTCTGAAGAGGAAAGAAGGATGGCCAATAAACACATGAAGAAATGGTCAACCTATCTAGCCATAAAAGAATTGCAAATAAAAACAACATTGAGTGACCATCTCACACCAGTTATAATGGCTATAATCAAGAACTCTAATAACAGATGCTGGAGGCGATGTGGACAGAAGGCAACCTTACTACATTGTTGGTGGGGGTATAACCTTGTTCAACCACTGTGGAAAGCAGTATGGAGGTTCCTCAAAAGACTCCACATAGAGCTCCCTTATGACCCAGCAATCCCACTTTTGGGCATTTACCCATATGATCACAAACAAGACCATACTAAAGCCACAACTATGTTTATTGCAGAATTATTTACCGTAGCTATGATATGGAACCAACCCAGATGCCCTTCAGTAGATGAATGGATCAAGAAAATGTGGTATATATACAGAATCGAATTCTATGCCTCCATCAGAAAAAATGGCATTGCCCCATTTGTTAGGAAATGGAAAGACTTGGAAAAAATTATATTAAGTGAAGTAAGCCAGACCCAAAGAAACATAGTTCCCATGGTTTCCCTTATTTGCAATAACTAGTATATGTCTGAGTCAAGCATAAAAGGTCAGATAAATTGATGCTAGGGCAATGAACCCCAAGATAAGTATTCAATACTTTTTTCTTTCATGCAGATGTTTCAAACATATTTATAAGATGATTTCTATATTGCTTTGTATGTCCCTCCCCCTGCTTTCACTGTATTTGAAGTTGGTACAAGTTGTGGAGGAGAAGGGCAAAAACAAATTGTTTAACTAGGGATATACTGGTGGACACATTGCAACCGTGAGATATACAAGTAATTATGTCAAAAAATGAACTTTACACGTTTGGTGGGAGGAGGAGAGGTTTGGCCATCTACTTTCCAGCTGATCTATATGTGTAGAAGCAAAACGTAATACAAAGCAATACAAACCACTTCTTACTATAAATAATTTTCTTTGAACATCTTAAAAATCAATTCTGACAACATGAAATAAAAAATCCCTGAGTTTAGAACATTCTTCTAGAAAAGTTAAAGAAATACTGAGAACAAGTATTTTAAGTATAATTTCAGAGAGCTTGAACTCAGTGCCTGGGTTCTGTCTCTGAGATTTATTACTCAAGACTAGTGCTGCCACTTTGAGCGACAGTGCCCCAGAAAAGGCTCACCAATTTTCCTCTCCAGAATGGCTTTGAACTAAGATCTAGAGGCTTCAGCTCTCTGAGTTACTAGGATTATATGCATGAGCCCTTTGCACCTGGCTAGAATAATTGCTTACCTGAGACAGACATACTAACCAGTTAGTATTAAATGTCAATCATGTTTAACTTTGTAAAATAAGGTTAACTGAAATGCCTTCCACTATAAATAAGGAATTAAATGTGTAGGTGGGTTACCATGTTCTTACCAAAAGCTACATATTTTCCTTTTTTTTTTTCTTCCAAAATTGTTTGCATTCCAGAATCATACCTTATCTTTCCTTGCTGGTTTCTTTAGTTTATTTCATACATTCCCACAGCTCCTTCAACTATCAATTCTTATGTGAAGACCTTGCAAATATTTATTTTCAGTCCAAACTCCTTGTATGCACCTCTCATCCATATATTCAACTGACATAAAAACTTGTGAAACAGAAATCATCTCTTATCATTACTGGATATTAATGTGTAAGTAAAATTTAAAAAATAAAGAATAACATAAATAAATATAGCATGATTTTAATAGTAATGCTAAACATAAATACAACGTCGATTATTTTCCCAAGCAATTTAATAAAAACCTCAAGGTAAAGAAATCAACTTTTTTGAGTGCTGATATTATGGTTTAAACTTAGGATCTTACCTTATCACTAAGGCTTTTTCCCTCAAAGGTGATGCTGTGTATTTGAACGACAGCTCCCCTTCCAACTTTATTTAGGGGATTATATAGAGATAAGAATCTCTTGGAATAAAAATCATTTGTGCCCTATCTTGGGGTTCATTCCACATAGCATCCTCTTATATGGTTATATGGTACCATGTACTAGTTACTTCAAGTTAAGATTAACCATGGGACCTATGGTTATATGAGCCTGGCTTATTTCACTTAATACAATTGATTCTGCGTCTTTCCATTTCCTAGCAAATGGGGCGATGTCATTCTCTCTGATGGAGGCATAGAATTCCACTGTGATTCTATTTTGTGTGTGTGTGTGTGTGTGTGTGTGTGTGTGTGTGTGTGTGTGTATCACATTTTCTTGATCCATTCATCTACTGAGGGGCAACTGGGTTGGTTCTATATCTTAGCTATGGTAAATAATGCTGCAATAAACATAATTGTACCGGTAGCTTAGTATGGTCTTGTGTGTGATCATTAGGGTAAATACCCAAAAATGGGGACTGCTGGATCATAGGGAAGCTCTAAGTGAGGTCTTAGAAAACATTATATCCAGTGAAGTAAGCCAAAAGCAAAGAAACATTGGTCCTATGGTTTCCCTTATTTACAGTAACTATTATATGTCTGGAACAAGGATAAAAGTTCAAAAGCTATGTACATACGACAAGATAAGATGCTGCTAAGCGAAATGAACCCCAAGATAGGGTTTATAATCTACCATGTGTTTTTTTTTTCTTTTTATGTTCCTCCCCAATTGTTTAACCCTTGTTTTCACTGTATTTAGGGTTGGTGCCCTGCATCTTGTATACACCTTTCTCTAGCTTGGGGAGGGGAAGGGAAAAAACAAAATAGATAAATAGTGATATAGGCTGACCCATTGTATCAATGAGATGCACAAGACACTATGTTAAAAAAGGATTTTGCAATATAGGCGGGGAAGAGGGGAAGGGAATAGAGGGGAATGAATTTGTGGTGTTTGGAGGGGAGGGGAGGGGAAAAACAAAGGAGGAGGTAACGATGTTTGAAAATGTACTCAATAACTTGCTCATGTAACTATAACCCCTCTACACAGCATTTTTACAATGAAAATCTGTTTTAAAAATCAGAAGGTGTGCCGGGCACTGGTGGCTCACGCCTGTAATCCTAGTTACTCAGGATGCTGAAATCTGAGGATCACGGTTCAAAGACAGCCCGAGAAAGAAAATCCGTGAGATTTTTATCTCCAATAAAACCACTAGAAAACCGATACTGGTGCTGTGACTCAAGCGATAGAGCACTCCCCTTGAGCTGAAGAGTGCAGGGACAGCGCCCAAGCCCAGAGTTCAAGCCCCATGACCCACAAAAAAAAACAGAAGGTGTCATGTACACCAAGTATAGTAGCCCCATCTGTAATCCCAGCTGATTGGGAAGCAGAAATGACAAGGATCCAGGCCAAAGAAATAATTGCCAAGGCAGCCATCTCAACAAATGAGTTGCCCATAGTGTTTCACATCTGTAATCCTAGCTAATTATGTTTTGAGGCATAGGTAGCAAAGTCTCAGTCAATCTAAGATCTGACCAAGGCAAAAGTTCAAGACCTCAAGTAAATAAAATGGACTAGAAGTATGGCAAAATAGTTGATATGCTTGGCGCTATACAGACAAAGTCCTGTCTAGCAAGCAGAGAACCCCTGAATAGAACCCTAGTAATATTCCTTTCTTCCACCAAAAAGACTAACTAATTTTGTCGTATTTGACCATCTAATTTCAAGGCCACTGACATATCAGAGATGGTGATATTATCTTAAAAATTAGGTATCCAAAAGAGACAAAGCTCTTCAGGTTTTGAAAAAATAGAAAAAGTAGGAAAATGCATGTGATTTTTGTTAGCTCCATAAATCTTGAAAACATAAAATGTACTCATGTGTTTAATATATCCATATGTGTGCATATATCCATGTATGTATATATATGTGTGTATGTGTATAATCATATATATAGATAGATAGATACATATATATGTATGGTTCATCTCTTTTCTGTGTAGCAAATGGTACAAAGAAATCTGTACAATCACTACTCAAGGGCATGAATAGACAAAGAGAATGAGCAGAGAACTCATACCAAGGAATCTATGGTTAGCACATAACCTTGAAAAACTTTTACATCAGTTTGCATGTATCAGTTACTGCAGTACAGGGACAATACAATGGCAATGAGATACCAGGCAATGAAATGAAAAATGAGAAATACAAATGGTACAATATTCTTTCTGATGGGTAAGTAAAATTTCCAGTGTGTGTGTGTGTGTGTGTGTGTGTGTGTGTGTGTCTGTGTGTGTGTGTGTGTGTGTGTGTGTGTGTGTGTCTGTGTGTGTGTGTGTGTGTGTGTGTGTGTGTATTACATTTACTTGATTCATTTCTCTCTTGTGGAGTATCCGGTTTGAATCAGTAAGCATGGTTGTGCTAATACCGTTAATATATCCTGGTTTATAATCTTTCGGGTAAATGTCCAGGAGTAGAGTTGCTGGAAGTGGGTAGTCAAAAGAGGAGTGAAGTGGGAAAAGGTAGAAGATTGAATAGAAGAAAAGGGGGACAATGCAGAGAGGAATCCAGTAAATATCCTACAAAATTAAGAAGAGTGAAGGAAGAGGTGTATAGGGGAGGGATGGATGAGAATTTTGAAAGGGTTGGCATAGATCAAGGTATATTGTACACATAAACTGCTTTGTTTAATGATAACTGCTTGCTACTTAAAATAATAATTAAAAAATCATGTCCCTAAAATGTTATGCAATTAGAAGCAAAGCATGAGAATCTGCTCAGATAATCTCTAGGGTCAGTAAATCATTTTTGGTTAGGCTAAGTTTTAGAACAACACTAATGATACATATCATCTGAAGAAAATTTAATGATTTCCAGCTCTTTAAAATAATCATTTTTGAAGATATGGCTCAAGTGGCAGAGTGCCACTTAGTGAGCAAAGCTGTCAGATAATGAATTCAAGTCTCAATCTCGAACAAAAGTAAAAACAATCAGTGTAACTCAGGCACTTTCCTGGGCACTAGTAGCTCATGCATTAATCCTACCTTAAATCAGAAGGCAGAGATCTGGGGATTTCAGTTCATTGTCAGCTTAGATAGGAACGTCTGTGAGACTCTCATCTCCAAATCACTGTCAAAGAAAGCTGGAAGTGGACTCATGGCTCCAGTGGTAGAATGCTAGCCTACAGCTAAAAGCTCAGGGGCAGAACCCAAGCCTTGAGTTCAAACCTGAGAATAGTGCATATACATGCACAAAGAAAGTAAGTCACTCAATTTCTCAATCTTCCATTTCCCTAATTCTGATTCTAATCTTGGACAGAACCCTAAGAGTATTCTTGATGATAATAGTAACCCAATCCTAAAATTAGTGGAAAATACTCGAGTTTACACACATTATAACAGATACTCATTGTCTATGAAATAATTTGCAGTTTGCTCCAAATCCTACAGATTCCCTTTCTTGGACTCTGAAATCGTTCCCTATTATGAATCATTAACCTCAAATCTTCATATCATGAAAACTATCACAGTTTCCATTGATCTTAACGTTTATTGAACTCCTATATCTCCTAAAAGAAGTTGCAGGTTTATTTAAAATCTACTTTAGTACCTAACCCTAACTATATATAAACCTTACTAGAAACCTAACTCTAAATTTAACCCTATTCAACCATGAATAGGAAACTTAGGAAAACGCTGTAGTTTTTGTTAAATTTCAAACTTACTTTATTTGAAAATGTTAGCAGAAAACTCAATCTTACCGTAAAGCTTACCCTTCCCTAAGCCTAAGTCTAACCTGAACTAGAACAGTAACCCTAACCCTAGAACTAATAGCCTTTGGATTCTAAAAGCCATACAAATACATTAGTTTTTATTCATCCTAACTTTGATTCAACTAATCTTTCTAAAAATAGTTTGTAGTTTTACACAGTATCTTGCCATTTTTGTAACCCGAACCCTAACTGGAATATTCAGGCTAACCCTCACACTAATCATACCCTAATCTTAATATTATTAGCAGGTTCATATTTCACATTCATCCTAATTCTAACTAGACTTGTTATTCGAATATTTACTTTCAGTTTGACCCTAAACTTTCCATTTCCCTAAGGCTAACTCTAACTCCAGCTGGAACTGAAACCTAACTTTCACTCTAATGATAGTCCAATTCTAATGTTTAAGAAAATGACTCTAGTTTTTAATCATTCTAATGGATACTCCAGTTTGCACTCTGGAAATGCATTTCAATTTGCCCTAATTCCCACATATTTTCTGACTCTACCTCTGAAGTAATCTTGTTCCCTAACATGAAGTATTATATTATTTGTCCTCAAATTCTCTTATCAGGAAAAATACTGTAGTTTCCAATGATCCTACCTTTTCCTGAACCCCTGTATCCTAAAACAATTTCAGATTTACTTACCATCTAATCCATTACTTAACACTAACTCTCAAGATAAACCTGGCTGAAAACTCTCATTAATCATTACAAGAATGATCACTGAGAAATAAATATAATGATAATGCTCTAGTTACTATTCAATCTCACATATTTACTCCTAGTAGTTACTGAAAACAAATTTTTTTGGTCAGGCATGAGGCTTGAACTCTGGGCTTGGGCGCTATCCCTCAGCTCTTCAGCTCAAGGCGAGCCACAGCTCCACTTCCAGGTTTTGGGCTGTTTAATTGGAGATAAAGCGTTCTCAGGCACTTTGCTGCCAAGGGTGGCATCCAACTGCAGTCCTCAGATCTCAGTCTCCTGAGAGGATAAAATGACAGGCATTGAAAAGTATGCTTTGCTGGGTGCCAGTAGCTCATGGCTGTCATCCTAGATACACAGGAGGTGAGATCTGAGGATCACGGTTCAAAGCCAGACTGGGCAGGAAAGACCCTGAGACTCTTATCTGCAACAAACCACCAGAAAACTGGAAGTGGTGCTGTGGCTTAAGTAGTAGAGCTGAAGAGCTCAGGGACAGCACCCAGGCCCAGCATTCAAGCCCACAATCGAAAAAAAGAAAGTAAAACATTTTCCCTGCAAAGATATGGAGTTGTGTGTGGGAGGGTGCTGTGATTGAGAGACCAGGTGCTGGTCTCTCGAAGAACTCCCCAAGTTTGCACCAGTTTGAAACCACAGTAGAATGGATGGAGCCTTACCAAAAACTCAAGTGGTCAAGGCATATGGCAGGCAGGGAGTGGGCAAATGGGTGCAGGGGTGGGATTGTTGTGTCTGTGTTCTCCCTAATGAAGGATGGATTTGGATGCTTGGTGTCAAAGTCTGAGGTAAAGGGTTACAAGAAGATTGTGGCCTGATGAATTTGGTTTCCTCTGGGTATATGAAGATGGATGAAGTCTGGCACCTTCGGTGGCTCACAACTGTCATCATAGCTACTCATAAAGTTGAGATGTAAAGACCACTGTTCAAAGCCAGCTTGGGCAGGAAAGTCTGAGGGTCTTGATATCCAACGAACCACCAGAAAACAGGAAACGGAACTGTGGCTCAAATTGTAGAGCTCATCTTCAGCTGAAGAGCTGAAGGACAGCGCCCTGACCCAGAGTTCAAACCCCATGACCAACAATAAACAAAGAGGTTGGCTGAGTTTTCCACATTGCAATGTGTACGGTAGGAAATTCAATGCTGGGTTATGAGACATTCCAGATATGAGAGGCTCATTGCTGTGTCTACAGTTAGTCTGAGTATGATAGTCCCATCTTCTCACCGGTTGGATGTGATCCTAATAGAGGGAGTTCAGGGTTTTGTTCTCAGGAACTGCTAAGGGCTTGGAATATCCGTGTGTGTGTGTGTGTGTGTGTGTGTGTGTGTGTGTGTGTGTGTGTGTAATTTTCCTTTGTCTTTTTCTGTCCCCTTCCTGGTTGCTGGTCTGCCTATTTCTGACCTCAGATGGTGCCCCTCCTTCACACCGACCTTGCCTTTAGCCCCCAATCAGGGTCTACAATGAGTCCTAAATTGCCACAGGCCTGTTTTCCAACTTCTTTCTGGGGCACAAGTCTGGCTGTCCCAATATTTGGCCGTCTTCAGGGGATTCTGGGTCAGCGATGCCAGCTGGCATAGGGTCTCCTCTGCCTGAGAGGGAGGGCCTCAGTCATGCGATGTCCTATCCTTTTCCTCAACTGAGCCTCTGACTGCACATCCCTCTCAGAAGGCTGGCAGTGGAGTGGGGAATGGGGGATTGCTGGTGTCTCTGGCCACCTCGAGCTTGACAGCTGACTGAAGGCTGCCCAAGCAAGGAGGATCTAGGGTTACATGGGAAGTGAGGCCAAGGTGGCTTGGAAGTATAGATCAGTGTCTAGGAAATGTAAATGTACTTTATCACAGGACAGCCTATCTTCCCGCCCCAGCTGGGCCTCTCAGGTCCTTCTAGACTATTCCAGATGCTCAGAATACAGAGGCACAGACTTTAGAATCCAGGGCCAGGGAATTGGGGGATGAGAGACTGGTATGGCCAATACCTCATTGTTTCGTGGTATTAGTGTTGACCTGGCTATGCACCCCCTTGTGTACTTTCACTTCTTAACCCTGTGTTGGCCACACACCGGCCACTTGTGGTAGTACTGTGGAATGGCAGGAGTGGAAGTGAGGTCTAGGATGACTAAAATCAGGATTTATGGCCTTTGGGGGTGGCAAAGGATGTCTTTTAAAAAAAATCTCAGAGCTGGAACTCAGGGCCTATGGAATGTCCCTGAGCTTCCTTTGCTCAAAGCTAACATTCTACCACTTGAACCAGAGCTCACCTTTCAACATTTTTTAGTAGTTTAGTGGAGATAAGAGTCTCATGGGCTTTCCTGCCTGTTCTGGCTTCAAGCTGCCATCTTAAGATCTCAGCCTCTTGAGTAGCTAGGATTGCTGGTATAAGCCACTGGCACCTGTTAAGGATGTTAGTGTGTGTGTGTGTGTGTGTGTGTGTGTGTGTGTGTGTGTGTGTGTGTGTGTTTGTGTGTGTGTTTACCAGGACATGAATTCAGAGCCTAGGTGCTCTCCTTTAGCATGTTTTCACAAGGTTGGTGCTGTACCACTTGAACTACACTAGCTCAGCTTCCCAGTTTTTGGTGATTCATTGGACATAAGAGTCTGACCGGGCTAGCTTTTAATTTTGATTGATCCTCAGGTCTCAGGCTTGAGTAGCTAGGATGACAAGCATTAGCCACCGGCACCCAGTTGATGATGGCCTTTCTCCACAGTGGACTGGGATTTCCTGAAAACTTTCTTTATTTTTTCTATGCCAGTACTGGAGCTTGATCTCAGGGTCTGAGCTCTGGTCTCTTAATTTTTCCCTCAAGGCTGGTACCCTACCACTTGAGCCACAGCTCCATTTCTGGATTTTGGTAGTTTATTGGACAGAAGAGTGTCACTAACTTTCCTCCGCTGAGCTGGCTTTGACCAACGATCATTGATCTCAGGCTTCTGAATAGCTAGGATTTACAGGGGTTGAGCCACTGGAGGCATTGGGCAGAAGCTTTTCTGAAGCAAAAGTTCTTCCCTGCATTTGCCCTGACTCCTCCATGGTAAGGGGGCCTGAGGGTCAGGAGCTGTGAAAAATAGGCTTCCAGCCACAAAACTGGCTGGGGTCTTTGGTAAAAAGTCAAGCTAATCTTCCCCTGAGCCCCATTCTGGGACCCCACACTCTACCCTACCTGTGACTCAAGTACAAACCTTGACCCAGCCTTCAGTATTCTGCTAGACTTGTCTGAGGCCACAGAATCTTCATTCCACCCACACCACCTGCTCAACACCACCCCTCAGGACCTTTGTGCATGCTCTGTACCTTCTGCCTGAGGCACTCTGTTCCACATCTTAGAACTCCTGTGGAATATTGGCACTCGTCATATCACCTCCTGGAGCAAGTCTTTCCTTCCCTTCTATCACTTTTTTTAATACTGAGTTGTTAGAGATTGAACTTCTGCAGGCTGACTGTCAAAAGCTCTATCTTGGTGTGTGTGTGTGTGTGTGTGTGTGTGTGTGTGTGTGTGTGTGTGCCAGTCTTGGGATTTGAATTCATGGCCTGGATGTTATCCCTGAGTTTTTATGCTCAAGGCTAGCATTCTACTACTTATACCACAGCTCTGGTTTTTTTGGTGTTTAATTGGAGAAAAGAGTCTCATATAGACTTTCCTACCTGCACAGGCTTGCAGTTATTATTCAGATCTCAACTTCCTGAGTGCTATTATTACAGGGGTGAGCCATCAGCACCTGCCCTCTACCTCAGCCCTCCTCTGAGTCCCAGAAGAGAATGTCTCACCAAGCTCACAATTTTTTGCCAGTGTTGTGGCTTGAACTCAGGGTCTAGGCATGTTCATGAGCTGCTTTTTCTCGAGGCTACATTCTATCACTTAAGCCACAGTGACACTTTTGGATTTTTCTGTTTATGTGGTAGTGAGGAATCCAACCCAGGGCTTCATGCTTGCTTGGTAAGCACTTTACCACTTAGCCACATTCACAGCCCAAGGCTTACTTCTAACAGGAACTATGAGGGTGGGATTTATTGGCATACTCTTTTCAGCAGAGAAATCGCTGGCCATTTCATATCTTTGACAGGATTTGGGACCAGAGTGAGACTCAGCAAGGAGGAATGATGAATGAGTGATTGCCACCAGGCCCCAGAGATCTAGGCTCAAGTCCTACAGAGGGATATGGAATATGGAGGCAGGACCTTCCACAACTCTTACAGCCTAGGAAGATGTCCCAATTGGACACCTCAGACAGAACATAATGAACCTGTTACATACACCAGCCAAGGCAAGCCTTCTGGTTTTCAGTTATTAAATGGCAGAGAAGGATGCTTTGTTCAAGCTACTGGCTCAGACTTAGTACTCTCTGAGGGCTTGTCCCAGCTTTCCCAGTTTGGGGGTCTGGTCATGGGCAACCTGTTGAATGCATACCATCCATACATCAGCCATACATACACAGAGACATGGAGTTACTGCCTTCTTATTTTCTTTGGCAGGTCTCAGGTTGAAATATGAGACTAGACTCTATCCCTGATCTCCTCTTTCTTTCTCAAGAGTAGTGCTCTGCCCTTGAGCCACAGCCCTAATCGATGGGGATATTTTCCTGTGATCTCCTAGAAATAAGAGTGTTGCAGACTTTCCTGCCCTGTCTGAATTCAAATTGGCATTCTCTCCATCTCAGCCTCCTGAAGAGCTAGTATTACATACAGGAGCCACTGACACCTGGCTTTCTTTTCTTCTTGTTGTTCTTTTTTTAATTGTGACCATCTGAAATCTTCAGTGTCATTCCAATGGTTTGCATTCGAAGTAAACTTCTGAGGCCTGGAGTTCGAATCCCAGGACTGCCACACACAAATGGAGGGAGATCGTAACAAACTCATTCCTATTTACATTTACATGAATGCTAATGGAATGTTATAGAAGTAATTAAATTTGCAGTTAATTCATGATTCTTTTTTAGAAAGCCACACAAAAATCATTGGATTTATATCTTCCCTTCTAGCACCATGTTATGATTCCCCTAATGGAAGGATATTGATTAATTTTTAATTAATGCTTTTATAAGTATTTAACCATGATACTTCATTAAATGGAGACATAACTTAATAACTAATTATTGGTAACTATATATATAAAATTTAATAATATCCTCACATTCTCTCTCTCTACCTATACATATATATACAGCAATCTACACACACACACACACACACACACACACACACATATAGGGCACTACTGTGGCTTGATAACAAGTAACAGGTCGTTAGAACTTCCTGGCAGCTCAGTTTGCCAGAGGTTGGTGTGCTAAGACTTTGACCCCATTTATGGATTGGACATTTTATGCCGTGAATTGAAACCCCAGCATTGCCAAAAATTTATTCATGTAGTAAGAAGCCACTTTTCACACATTTTTTTTTTCCTGAAAAAAAGTCCTGGGTCTCAATATGATGTATAATTCATATGAAAATATATCCTGTATGATAGGATGTAATAAATGAAATGTTATATGTCTAATAACACTAAATGAATAACGGTAATAAATGTCATACTCACTAAACTCATGGGTGTATTTTTTCCATGCTGGGGCTTCACTTCAGGCCCTGGGAACTAGTCTGAATTTATTGTCTTTAAGGACAGTGAGCTTCCCCTTCACCCACAGTGCCACAGAGATACCCAGATGCTGAGTTCAAATCCAAAACAAAAGGTAAAATGAATAACTACACTGAATGCAATATGGAGTCAATATATGTATGTAACTATAAATCATATACTTAAAATGTACACAAATTGGATGTTTTCTAGTGTTGGGATCGATTTCAGGCCTAAGGAACAGACTTGAACTTCTTGACTTCAAGAAAGCAAGCTTCCCGTTCCTACACAGTGCAACAGAGTTACCCAGACCATGAGTTGCAATCCCAGTCCTGGCAGAAAAAAAATGGCATCTCTATGCTATATGACAACAAATTCTTAGGTATATCATTATGTCTCCTTTTCATGAATGTAATTTTTTAAACGCTTCATAAAGTATTGATTAAAATCAATCAGTAGCCTAGAATATAATTGTATATAATTTTATCCTAGAATCATTCAAGAACTGCCCATTCAGTCATGACATACATCACATACCATTGGTATTCATATGGATAAAAATGAGTTTCTTAGGATCTCCTGCCATTTGGAGGTGGCGGGACCAAGATTCAAATTGTGGGCTCCAGCATCCACCACTTGAACCCAAAGATAGGGAACTCTCCGGTCTGTCCAAGAACATCAGCAAGACCAATGATTAAGCAGGCACCAGTGGCTCTCAGCAGTACTCCATGATACTTACAAAGCTGTGAAAGGAGATTCATGGTCAAAGTCACCCTAGGCTGGAAAGTACTTGAGACCCCTGTCCAACTTCAGTGTCAACAAAGCCAGAAGTAGAGCCATGTGGCTCCAGTGGTAGAGGGGTAGCTTTGACCAAAAGCAGCTCATGGACTGTGCCTAGATCCTGAGTTCAATGTCCAAGACTGGCAACAAACAGACATACACAACAATCTGTGCAGCCATCTGGCTGTCTGTTGGTTGACACCACTACCAGCAGTTGAGGAAAGTAGAGGTAACTGAGTGGTAAGCAAGAGTCTCAAGTCGAATTTGGAGTTCAATAGGAAATTGATGACCTAGTCAGTGAGTGGGAGAATAGAGGATTTCCCAGAGCCTGGGAATGTGGCCAGCCCATCTTTAACATCCCAGCACTCAGATGTCTGAAACAACAAGACTCTGAGACAGAGCTGCAGGCAACAAACTACTGCCAGAACACCATCAGAAGAATCCTCCTGTCAGACCTTCAACATTCAAGAAAACAAAGAATACAAAAAAGGGAAGAATCCCAAAGACAAACACCACTGGGGAGGGTGATTCAATGGAGGATCTGGTCAAAGGTGATGCCTACGACAGGCCTCCCCTCCCTTTGGTCACAGTCACAGCCATAAGGGTCCAGAGTGTCAAGGGTCCCGATACCACCAAGAATCTGCAGAGGTGCTACCAACATGTGGTGCCTTCCCTGGACTGCCGCAAAAGAAGAAACCAGGTGCTCTGTGCCAAGATCCAACCACTGAAGCAGGAAAAGACAGACCTGCAGGATTGACAAGAGAAAGAGAAGGAGAAGGTAGCCCAAGTGCACAAAGCACCAAAAACAGAGCTAGACATCCACAAGCTACCCATACAGAGGTTGGTTTCAGCAGAAAGTGATTTATAATCAGCACCAGCCCACATGCAGCTCATGGCCGATGACAGAGAAATGGAGCATGAAGCTCTCACAAGCTGCCTACAGGCTGCAGAGCACTGCATGGGGGAGCTGGAGATGGTGGCTTCTGTGGTTACTACTTACAGAAGGAGACTGAAATGTTGTTTGAACAGCTGAATGATGTAACACTTCAGCTCAAGGAAAAGCCCAGTAGCTTCTATGACCTGGAGCAAGTGAACACAGAGTTTTAGGAGAAGCTGGAAGCACTCTGGACATAGATGAGCAACAGGAAGAACAGAATCTGCAAGTTCCAACAAGTGCTGGAGGTGTTTGAGGTACTAAAGAGACTTCAGGACAACCTGAGCTGAATGGTGACCGTGAATCTGGAGAGAGACAGCTTCTCGCAGAACCTGAGCATTGAGAGGTCCGTGCAGAAGGAGGAGGCCTGGTGGTTGACGGAGCAGGTAAACCAACTGACAGAGGAGAAGGAGTGAGGATCGAGGTAGGTGCTGCACCTAGAGAATAGCTGGGGGGACTGAGAAGGAAGCAGGCAGAGCCATGGCCCCCCAAGTGTCCATCTCAGGAGGAGCAGCAACTGCAGGCCCACGCCTACCTCATGCAGATGGCGTTGAAATATCTGGTGGAACAACTTCATATCTAGGTCCAGGAAAACCAGAGACTCCATCTCCAGATTGTGGAGCAGCAGGAGCAAGGGGGAAGACTAGAGAAGAAAACCAAGGATCGGCAGGAGATCCCCGAGACCCCACGATGTGCATGTGTGTGCAACCCACAGCTGGAGCAACAGCTGGCCTTGCTACGGGACGCTCTCCACAGGGTGAGCAGTGAGAAGGAGGATTTCTCCAGCATCGTGGACTCAGAGTAGCAGGTGAAGAAACATCTGCGGGAACAGCTGGACTGCTCAGAAGAGAAGATAGAGAAATGGAAAGAGGTGGCTGAGAGAGAGAGAGAGAGCCAAGTGATTCGGGAGCTGCAGGACCAGCAGGAGCAGTCTCTGGCCTAGCTGCAGGAGCTCAAAGCCACCTGTGAGCATCACATCACTTCAAATGAGCAGCTGTGCTCCAAGTAGTAGGTACTGCAGTAGCACCTGCAGAAGCAGACTCAGCTGTTGGAGCAGCTGAAACAAGTGCAGGGTCCGACCAACTGGGGGGACTAGGTAGTGCCCCCAAATGGCAGGACAGTTTCAAGTGCCTGGAAGTGACCAGTCCACAGAGGAAGCACCTGCAGGCCCAGCTGAGGTTCCTGGCTTTCCCTGGGGAAAGGGAATCTGTGAACCCTGGAGAAACAAAATCTGAGGAAGCGACTCTCCTCAATGGGCCCATGGCAGAGGATGGAGTTGTCCCCCAAACTGAGAGGGATGTGGCTCTGTTAGCACTCTCAGAGGCTGAGATCCACAGGGGGAAACTCCTGCCTGACTGCTGCAGGCACTCCCCCTTCCCCCTTCCCCAAACAGCTCAGTGCCAGATAGAGCCAGAGCCACAGGTCCCCCGCCACGTGAGGTGCCACCACAACATGTGAGAGAATGGGAAGTGGGACATGTGGGTATCCGAGAAGAATATCTGCTTCATCCACAACCTGCCTGATGAGGTGGACTTCCAGAGTCCTGCAGATGAGCTCCACCATCGATGCACCCAGCTGTCGGCACATATCCGCACTGCCCTGGAATCCCTCCTGGCATGTAAAGGACAGATGTTCATTCTGGATCAGCTGTGTCAGGAGAAAGCCGAGTGCATGTGCCAGCTGTCCCAGGAGAAGATGAAGAGTAGATAGCTGCAAGAGCTGCTGTCACTCCCACACGGGGCTCCAGATGCTGACACAGGCTGAGCTCCCCACCAGTGCAGCTGCTTCAGAGGCCTCAGTCTCCTGGGTGGTCAAAATGAGGGAGGCGCAGAAAGATTTTGAAGAATTGCAACTTCAGGATAGAGTGGAAACTGCAAGAGGAGAGGTCAGGGTTCCATGCCCTGTACAGGACTCCCCCACAGAGCATGTCCTGCTGCAGATCTCCACATCCAGAACTACCACAGCTGGTGCACTCAGGCTTGCAGTGCTCCATCCCTTTTTCCTGTAGACTGATGGGGATGATGACTCCCTATGTGACATGCTGAGTCCCCAAATCCTCAGCAGCCACCAGAACTAGGAAGGGTAAATTGTGGGCCGAGTAGAGCAGAGGCTGCTGTGAGGAGGCACAAATTCCAGGGACATCTAATGCCCCATTGGTGGCCAGGGAAGAGGCCCATGTTATGTTTATCACAAAGCATAAATTATTTCCAAAGGGAAAATAAAGCCTCAACAAAGATTTGTTCTTCTAGTTATAGGGCTTGAACTCAGGGCCTGGCCACTGTCCTTGAACTCTATTTGTTCAAGACTGGTGGTCTACAAGTTGAGCCCCACCTCCCTTTCCAGGTTTTCTTTGTGGAATCGAACCCAGGGCTTCAGGCTTGCTAGGTGACCACTCTATCACTGAGCCACATTCTCATCTAGGATGATCCCCCACCCCTAAACACATATGGCCAATCCTCAGATAAATAGGAATTATGGGTTAGGATGAATATGAAGCACAAGTCTGGCTCACACGAAAATACTTCCCTGCCCCTCTTCAACACCCTTACTTAAAGTTTCTCTTTTAGTATTGAGGGATGAGAGAGGGAGAGGGATGTCTGAGAGAAGAGTACCAAGAACAGTGGCCCCCAGAGTCCCACAGTCTCCCCGACTCAAGTGGTCCTACAGATTCCCGTCTTACCTGACTCAATGTTTTGTCTACACTTTCCCCTACCCCTGCAAGGCTCAGAATGAAATAAATGTCAGCAGTGGCCTCAGCCCACACCCAGGGTAGAAGTTCCTAGAACCAAACTGACTTCCCCCTCTGACTTCCCCGAGTTAGGCTGGACCGACCAATCACCATTGTGTTGGTGTCAATGATCTCATGGATGGACTTCAGGAAAAAGGTCTATGGCAAAGAGCAGAAGCAGCAGTGTGAGCAGGGAGGAAGGAGCCAGTGCAGTTGGTCTGGGATCTTCCTTCATGGGACCTTCCCATCAAGCCAGAGCCCTCTTGACCCAAAGCTCGGCCAAGGCCATGGGTTGGACAAGATAGAGGAGCATGGGCCTAAAGGAGGTAATGCTTTATCTTGGTGCACTTGAAATTTACAGTATTTGGCCCATGCCAATCCCAAAGCTAACATGCAATGCCTCTCCTTGTAGTTGTTGTCCATGAGCGTTGTTCCTGAGCTCTTTTTCTCCAGGCTTGCACTCTACCACTTGAGCCACAGGGGCACTTCTTGTTTTCTGATGGTTCTTCGAGGATAAGAGTCTCACACACTTTCCTACCCGAGCTGGCTTGGAAGCCAGATCTAACCTTCCTGAGTAGCTAGGATGACAGGCGTGAACCACCAGTGACCAGCATGTGATGCCTCTTTAAAGATCTTGGCGAGTCTGTAAAAGGAACCCCAAAGGGTCTGGATAGACCATGACCCAATCAAGGGATGGGATTGGGGAAGGCTGACATTATAGCCAGTGTGTTCCCCAAAATTATAGATGTCAGGTGGTGTTGGATACATAGAACTCCTAGGCCAACAACCACCAGATTGAGTGGGGGAAAAAGTAGAGAATACCCAAAGGTTACAGTGTAGAAATCTCTGATTTTGCATGCATATGGCTTGTGTGTGTGTGTGTGTTTGTGTGTGTGTGTTTACCAAGGCTTGAAAAGCCTAGCTTGTTTTCACAAGTTTGGTGCTCTAACATTTGAATTATAGTATTTCTTCTCCCCAGCTTTTTGGTGATTCTTTGGAGATAAGAGTATGTCCAGGCTAGCTTTGAATCTTGATTGATCCTCCAGTGTCAGCCTTGAGTAGCTAGGATTATAAGCATGAGCCACTGCCATGCCGCTGCACGGATGTCTTTTCATATTTTCTGTTCTAACAGCTGTCTACTTGCCCTGGCCTACATCTCTGACCTCTACATCAGCTCCCAGCAGCCCCTGACTCTGTGGAGAACATAAAGCTCAAACCTGTCAGGGCATCCTATTTCTTTGTCCTCAGGGGAGAATATGTTTCCTCTGAATCCCGGAGGGTTAGGGGAAGGGAAAGGAGGGATAGCTGTAGATGGGTGTTTGACTAGGAAATAGTTATTCCGTTTTATCCAAGAAGGAAAGTGAAGCCAAATGCTAATGGCTCATGCTGTCATATTCCTAGCTCCCTCAGCAGGCTGAGATTGGAGGACTAACATTCAGATGAAACCCAACAAGAAATGTCTGTGAGACTCTCCTCTCCCAAGAACCACCTGCAAACTGGAAGAAAAGCTGTGGCTCAAGTGGTAGAGTGCTATCCTTGAATGAAAAAACTGAGGGACAGAGCACGGGCCCTGAATTCAAGCCCTACTACTAAGATGCACTAATGCACATGTGTGCATGTGCATGGGTCCACATGCGCACACGCGCGCGCGTGCGCGACCACACACACACACACACACACACACACACACACACACACACACACACACACTGAGGAAGGTAGTAATGATAAGCTAAGCTAGAACTGGGGGCAGTCCTGAGGCATAATCATAGTAAACTCTCAAGCTACATCAATTGTTTCCCCATAAGTTCTTCTTGGCCTGAGGACTCTGGCATATGGCAGTAAGTTCCATGGAACCTGCCCCTCCATCCCAGCACGGGGCCATAGAACCAAGGGAAGGACACTATGGATGCTCCTTTGTAGTTATCCCATGATAGCAGACCTTCATCTGCCAATGAGCAATGTTGAGTTAAGCAGGGCTCTGAGCCCTGGGACTCTTGGGATATAGTGACTACTACAAGCAGCAGCCAGTCTGCTTTGGATTCCTCAGCCTACAAGTCTCTCATAAACCCAACTCAAAACCTGCCCAAGGTGTGCCTGAAAAATTCACATTCTTGTGATTCCCTTGTGAGCAGGCGTTAACTGGTCTACCCCTTCTGACGCAGAACCGTGGTCTGAGACGTCGATTTAGTGCTCAGATCCACACTGCACTCATGACAGATGCCCTTCTGATGACCCGGCCGATGACCTGCATGCCACAAGACTTGATCCTTATCTTGTACTGTCCCGCTCTGCAGGCAAAGGCCTTCAAGGAGGCTGCTCTCAAGACTTGTAGGACACATAGACATTGGAAGACCATAAGGAACCCACTGGAAAGTACTCTGCCTAGAGCCACAGCATGAGGTCAAAGTAGGCCAGGTATTGGTCACGGGGCTCTAAGTCTGAGCCTGGGCACCGTCTTTCAGTTCTTCAGCTTAGCACTTCAGCCACATCATCGCTTCTGGTTTTCTGGTGGATCATTGGAGATCAGAGTCTCCCGGACATTCCTGCCCAGGCTGGATTTGCATGGCAATCCTCACATCTCAGCCTCCTCAGGAGCTAGGAGGACCAGCATAAGCCACCCTTGCCTGGCTGATCTGGCCTTTCACCACAGTGGACTAGGAGCTCCTGAAAGCTTTTCTTTATTTTTTAGGTGCCAATTCTGGGGCCTGAACTCAGGTTCTGACCTATATTCTCTTAACGTTTTCTCTCAATGTGGACATTCTACCACTTGAGCCACAGCTCCATTTCTGGCTTTTGTTAGTTCATGAGCAAGAAAGTCTCACTAACTTTCTTCCTCTGAGATGGCTTTGACCCACGATCTCTGATCTCTGTCTCCTGATTAGCTAAGATTTACAGGGGGTGAGCCACTGGTGCGATTGAGCTAGAAGCTTTTCTTAAGCAAAAGTTCTTCCCTGCATTTGTCCTGATTCCTCCATGCAAAGACTACCTGAGGGTCAGGAGCTGTGAAAAATAGGCTTACAGCCACAGAAATTGTCTGGGGTCTTTGGTGAAGAGTCAAGTTATTCTTTCTCTGTGCCTTAATCTGGGACCCCACCCTCTGCCCTACCTTTGACTCAAGTACAAAACTTGACCCAACTTTCAGTGTTCGGCCAGACTTGTAGGAAGCCACAGAACTTTCATTTCATCGACACCACCTGCTCTACCCCACAAATCAATACCTGTGCCCATGCTGTACCTTGTGCCTGAGGCTCTGTGTCCTGTTCCACATCTTAGAATTCCTGTGGAATTTTGGCGCCAATTATATCACCTCCTGGGGCAAGATTTTCCTTCCCTTCCCTCTTTTTTTTTTTTTAAATATTGAGTTTCTAAAGTGGAATTTGTGCAGGCTGACTGTCAAATTCTCTATCTTGGTGTGTATGTGTGTGTGTGTGTGTGTGTGTGTGTGTGTGTGTGTGCGTGTGTACGTGTGCCAGTCCTGGGGTTTGAATTCAGGGCTTGGACGCTATCCCTGATCTTTTGTGCTCACGACTAGCACTCTACTACTTTAACCACAGCTGGACTTCTGGATTTTTGGGAGTTTAATTGGAGAAAAGAGTCTCATATAGACTTTCCGGATTGCATTTGGGATCCTCAGATCTCAGCCTCCTGAGTACCTAAGGTTAATGGGGTGAGGCAACAACACCCGCCCTCTACCTGTTACCCATAACCTCAGCTCTCTTCTAAGTCCCAGTAGAAAATGTTTCACCCTGCTCACTTTTTTTTTTAGCCACTCTTGGGGCTTGAACTCAGGGTCTGGGCATGTTCCTTAGCTTCTTTTGCTCTAGGTTAGCACTTTTATTGCTTAAGCCACAGTGTCACTTTTGGCGTTTTCTATTTCCGTGTTAGGGAGGAATCGAACTCAGGGCTTCATGTGTGCTAAGTAAGCACTCTTCCAGTAAACCAGATTTGAAGCCCAAGGCATACTTCTAACAGTAGTTATGACGGTGGGATTTATTGGATTACCCCTTTTGGCACCGAAATTGCTGCCTATTTTCTAACTTTCCCAGGATTTGGGACCAGCCTGAGACTCAGCAATGAGGAATGATGAATGAATGATGGCCACCAGGCCCCAGAGGCCTAAGATCACATCCTACAGAGGGATAGAGGATATGGAGCCACAACCTTCGACAATTCCTACAGCCTAAGAATTGTGGTTTCCCTTGATAAGTGCCAGGACATAATTCACCTGTTGTACACACCAGTTGCACACACCAGCCCAGGCAAATGCTTCCTGGCTTCAGTCCTTAAACTGCAGTGAAGGATGTTTTTTCAACGTGCCTGCTCAAACTTAGTACTCTCTGAGGGTTTGTTCCAGCTTGTCCAGGTTGGGGGACTGGGCATGGGCAAACTGCTGAATGCCCATCATCCAGGCCATGTCCCTGAGCCCTTTTCTCAAGAGTAGTGCTCTGCATCTTGAACCACAGGGCCACTCAGGGGTTTTTTTTGTTGTTATTTTGTTTTGATTTCCTGTGATCTCTTAAGAAATATGAATATCTCAGTCTTTCCTATCCAGGCTGAATTCAAATTGGCATCTCAGCCCCTTGAGGGGCTAGGATTACAGGCAAGAGCCACTGACACCTGGCTTCCTTTTCTTCTTGTTGTTCTTTTTTTTCGTGACAATCTGAATTCTCCACGGTATCATTCCAATGGTTTGCATTCGAAGTAAACTTCCCAGGCCTGGAATTCAAATGCTAGGATGGCCACCCACAAATAAAGGGAGATCCTGACTAACTCATTCCTATTCATGTGAATGCTAATGGAATGTTATAAAAGTAATAATTAAATTTGCTGTTAATTCATGACTCTATTTTTGAATGCCACACAAAAATTATTGAATTTATATCTTCCATTCTAGCACCATAGTATGATTAAAGATATTGACTGATTTTTAAATTAATATTTATAAGTATTAAATGATGATACTTCAGTAAATGGAAGCATAATTTAATAACTCATAATTTGTAAAAATATATAATTTAATAATATCCTCATATTCCCTCTGTCAGTATACAATATATCTATACATATATGTTTATGTATATATATATATATATATACATATATATATATGTATATATATATATATATATATATATATGTTGAAAGACCCTAGTCCCCTAGGATACTTTTGTCAACGGGAGGGCGCCCCAGAAAACTCATACTCCAGGCCGGGAGATGCAATAAGCAAGAGGAGTTTATTTGACGTTTGCGCAAACGGACTCTCTGTCCCGAGCAGACAGGAGCCCCGAGCAGAGATTACAGGTTAATTTAAAGGCAAAAACCACAAGATTAACGCATAACACAAAGCATCCCATGATTGGTCCATTTAAAGGTCACCATATACACCAACAATCACTTTGCCACGTGGGAAATTTTGTAACACTCTTTGTAAAATGACTGGCCCATGGTTGGTTTAAGGGCGGGGGGGGGGGGGGGGGGAGTTACATGGTTACAGGCCTATGATTGGTTGACATTTGGCTTAGCTTGTGGTCTTGCCAGGTGGTCGTTATCTCAAGGTCCTGTCTGGGGAATTTCTAAATGGGAACTGAGGAACAAGTACTGTCTGTTTTTTATCTACGACCACTGACCTTTTCCTGGGGCCGGCATCTGGTCCCTGAAACTTCTTAACTCATTTCTGGGAAGGGAAGGGTCAATGCTAGCGTAAGCAAGTTTACAGAAGCAGAATCAGCAGTTAGCAAGTTAGTAATGGTAATGGTCAATTTTTAATCTTTCATTTTCCCCACTTCTTCTCTGGAGTAATTTTAATCTTAAAATTTAGGGTGTCTCTATATTATTTTGTGGGGTGTCAGTTGTTCTCAGTGCTTGGTATTGAGATCTCAGAACTAATAGATGGACTGCCCTGATTTTTTTTTTTTTACAAAAGACACCAGTCTGTTGAGTATACAAGGTCCAATAGTAACAAAATTAACAGTACCAAAGGCCCTTACATTTTTTTTTTTACCAGTTCTGACTCTGTGTATCACAGTTAACTTAATTTTATACCAGCTGTACTTGTAAGCTCCAAGTTTAAGACATACTCATACCATTTGCGACATACTCATACCATTTGCTACATACTTAAACTTTCTGAGGTTTGTCTTTTTTTCTTTTAAACAATTAAAGACAATCAATCCTTACTTTTCGTATCCTTTTTTATCCAAAGGGGACCTTTTTTCCCAATTCCTTTTCCAAGGCTTTTTTTTACCATCCTCTTTTTTTACAATCCCTTGAGCATCTTTGTGGCTGTAGTTTAAAACTGCCCGATTTTTCTTTGGCTTGCAGAACCTTTATCTTAGAACAACCTTAAGGCACCACTGTGATGCAGAAACTTGCTAGATTTTAAGGCTAAGAGTATTACCTCCATTGATAACACACTCAGGTTATTACCATACCAGAGCCAAACTAGGCTGTGACCATAGAGTGGATTTCCAATCACTATGCACTGAAGTACCTAAGGCAAGCAAGCCAGTGATATCCTTGTCCTCAATATCCACTGTGGAAGAGAGGGTTTCTGGATATCACCCAAAAGAATGTCCCACAAGATCTTAGATTTAGCAGCAGTCAACCAGGAAGCAGACTCAGGTGATGGAATCAGGCAAAAGTTCCTCCAGATGGCTGTCAGGCCGTCGTTGAACTTTACCCATTAGGGTATGCAGCAGCAGCAGCAGCAGCAACAACAGGGTCTCTCAGTGGCTCCATGGCACTGTCACACCTCATGCTGGGCTGTAAATTCCTACACAGACTGGTTAAGGATACATTGCATAGGTTTGGCAGGCTTTGATACTGCTGGATTTTAAGATCTTCAAACAATAGTCCAGAATAATTTACCAAAATCACAACTTTTTTACTAACCAGATATTTTTGTAAATAGACATAGAAGGCTTAATCTTGTAATCATCTCTGACAGATGCAGTCTCCATACTTGCACACTTACAACTGTTAACACGATTTTTTGTCTTTTTTTTTAATTTATTTTGCCTCATTTTTCCAAAACTGACTCTGGACCCTTGATCTTAAAATGGGGGTAGAAGGGCGAAGGTCCATCTTCTGTAGCATCTTTAAGCTGACTTTAGGGGCGTTGATCTTACCTAGCCAGGAACCTATAACCTTAGCCTATTTTACAAAGAGGCTATCAGGGTTAGATGTCATTAAGAACAATATTTTAACTTTTGACAACTGCACAGACCTTTTTTTCGGCTACAGCAGTGTAGCTTGTTTAGCACTCTGGTTTGCAAAAGCATCTTCCTAGATGGCTTAGGAATATGATCTCTAGTGACCCTAACAATGCCTAAATTACCTTTGCAGACCTTTAGACAGATATCAATAGAAACACACTCTCAGGTTTACAAACTTTTTCCTGAGCAGATGAACTTCATGTAGCTGATGTCAGCTCAATAGTTACTGCCAATTAAAGCTTTTGGCACATAAAGGGGTTGAGATTTAAACTATCCCCCACATTTTATAACATTAGCGTTTTACTATCACAGAGGACTGGCAAGTTCCTGTCCCTTACAAGGTAGTCATGAACATTACGCATGCTTACAAACTATCTCTCCATGACCTCCTGGCTCTGACCTAGCAGACAGGGAGCCCCGAGCAGAGATTACAGGTTAATTTAAAGGCAAAAACCACAAGATTAACGCATAACACAAAGCATCCCATGATTGGTCCATTTAAAGGTCACCATATACACCAACAATCACTTTGCCACGTGGGAAATTTTGTAACACTCTTTGTAAAATGACTGGCCCATGGTTGGTTTAAGGGGGGGGGGTTACATGGTTACAGGCCTATGATTGGTTGACATTTGGCTTAGCTTGTGGTCTTGCCAGGTGGTCGTTATCTCAAGGTCCTGTCTGGGGAATTTCTAAATGGGAACTGAGGAACATGTACTGTCTGTTTTTTATCTACGACCACTGACCTTGTCCTGGGGCCGGCATCTGGTCCCTGAAACTTCTTAACTCATTTCTGGGAAGGGAAGGGTCAATGCTAGCGTAAGCAAGTTTACAGAAGCAGAATCAGCAGTTAGCAAGTTAGTAATGGTAATGGTCAATTTTTAATCTTTCAATATATATGGCACTACTGTGGCTTGTTCACAAGTGCTCAGAACTTCCTGGCTAAGACTGTGACCCCATTTGTGGATTGGGCATTGTAGGCCGGGAGTTTAAATCCCAGCATGGCCAATAATGTATTCATGTACTAAGAAGCCAATTTTGACACATTTTTTTCCTTCTCTGTGAAAGTCCTGGGTCTCAGTATATGTGATATGATGTAATAAAATAAATGTTTTATGTGTAATTATAATAAATAAATAAGGGTAATAAATGTCATATGGAATAAACCCATATATGTAAATAGATCTCATATATGAGTATTATTTTTTCCAGTACTGGGACTTCAATTCAGGCCCTTGGAACTTTTCTGAAGTTCTTGTCTTCAAGGACGGTGATCTTCCCCTTCACCCACAGTGCCACAGAGTTACCCAGACCCTGATTTTAAATGCCAGGCCTGCCAGTAAAATGGTGCAAATTACAAGCCAGGGCCTTATCATCATCATCATTATTATTGTTATTGTTATCATTATAATTATTATTTGTTTTTAGGCCAAACACCAGGCTTGAACTCAAATGTTGGCATTTCTTCCAAAGTCGATCCTGGGATCCTCGGTCCTGAGTTCAAATCTCAGGTCTGGCAAAAAAAATAAAAAGGAAAAGGATAAAACTGAGAAGTTCAATCAGGTGGTTTTACTTTTTTTTCCCTTTGTATAGTGCCATCCTGGGTCTAAATAACAATGCCTAGACAATATACATGACATTACATTGCTGATGTTTGGAGGGCTATTAGGGAAGCCAAGCCGAAATCAGAAACTTAGGCCTGAAGTTTGAATCCGGGGACTCCCACTAATGAATGTCTGGCAGGAGATTCTAAGAAATACTTTCCAGGGCAGGGAAGGTGGCTCAGTGGTAGAGCACTTGCCTTGAATGTTAGAGGCCCTGGGTTCGATTCCTCAGCACAACATAAGCAAAAAGAAAAAAGCTGCAAGTGGCGGTGTGGCTCAAGTGGTAGGGCGCTAGCCTTGAGTTGAAGAGCTGAGAGACAGCGACGAGACCCAGAATTCAGGCGCCATGACCGGACCCCGCCAAAAAAAATAAAAAAAATAAAATAAAATAAAAAATGAAACGCTTTCCAATAGACATCTTTACAAATGGAATGTTGTAAAAGTAACAATTACATTATTAGTTAGTGTACGATTATATTATACACAACAATTATACTACATTGACTAATTTTCAATTAATACATTATTATGTATTCAATCATGATACTTAAAAAAGGAAGGGATAATTAAATTGTCAATATTTGGTAGAAATATCATATATGCAATTTTATAATTTACAGACATCTCTCATTAAATATATCTACATATATCTATCTGTCTGTCTGTCTATCTACCAATCTATACATTTATCTGTTTATACCCTTTCACTACTGAGGCTCAGTGCTAGAGTGCTCGCCCAGTAAGTACGAAGCCCTTAGTTCGATTCCTCACTACCATGTGCATAGAAAAATCCACAAGTTGTGTTGTAGCTCAAACATTCGAGCACTAGCTTTGAGCATAAAGGCTTAGGGACTGTGTCTAGATCCTTACTGAAGACCCAGGACTGGCACCAAAACAAACAAAAGGAAAAGATAGAATGATCTGCCTGCAACTCTATAAGGATAGGGCTGCAAATACCTCATCACAGAGCAAGCTGGTAGTCTAGTGCTGACATTTGCCATCTAACCTGTATTAGCCAGAGGTAAACTGCTGAAACTCAGTTCCACGGACTAGATGCTGTTGGATTGCTCACGCTGTCATCCAAGATACTCGGGAGCTGAGATCTGACACTGGTGGGTTTAAAACCCAGCCCTAGCAGGAAGTGTGTGAAACTTTGAGCTGTGGCTTAAAGTGGTAGAGTTCTAGTCTGATCAAAAGACCTTAGTACAGTACCTCCAATATTTCAGTGCAATCCCCGTGGCTGACTCCCTCCTCCGAAAAAAATTAACCACTCTAAAATCTACATTTGGATTGTATGTGGCGTGTTTCTGAAAGAATGGTGATACTGATTAAAACATCCTAATTCTAATGACATTATGTGGGTTACAGCAATGTGATGAGTCTTTCATGAGTTGTTGTGTGCTGAGTCCTTCATGGGGTGAATTTTTTCATTTTTTCATCTAGTTCTTGTAAGAGGTCCACAAGTAAGATGATTGTGCAGATGAGAAAATTGTGGCTCAGCTATGTCCTCATGTTAGGGCCAAAATTATGTATGTACCTAATTCTAGTGAGTTGTCTCCTGCAGACAATTGTTTTAGTTTGTGTTTCTTGATCATGAACCTTGAACTCAGGGCCTAGCCACTGACACTTACCAGTGGGGATCATGGGTAGCGCTCTACCACATGGAGCCAAGTACCCGCTTGCAACAGAGTGTTACAGTCTAGGCGTGTAGTAGCTGAGGTCTGTCATCCTGCCTACTCAGGAAGTTGATATCTGATGATCTGGGTTCAAAACTATCCCAGACACAAAAGGTCCCATGAGACTATGATCTCCTATTCACCACTTAGAAACTTGAAGTGGAAGCTAGTCACTGCTGACTCGTGCCTGTCATCCTAGGTACTCAGGACACTGAGAGCTGAGGATCATGGTTCAAATCCAGCCTGGGCAGGAAATTGCTTGAGACGCTTCTCTCCACTGACCCACCAAGAACCTCAAGGGGTGCTGTTGTTCAAGTGGTAGAGTGATTGGCTTTAGCTAAAGAGCTCAAGGACAGCACCCAGGCCTAGACTTAAATTCCTCCAACTTCCAACAAAAGAAAGAAAGAAACCTGAAGTAGAGTGCTGGGAATGTGTCTTAGGAGTACAACGTTTTGCATGTATGAATCCCTGGGTTTGATTTCATTAGTACTGCATCACTAGAAAAAATCCTGGAGTGGCTGTGTGCCTCAAGTGGTAGAGTGCTATACTTGTACAGGAGAAACTCAGGTACAGTATTCAGGTCCTGTTTTGAAGCTCCAGGACAAGTATATGAACACACATACATGCACAAACACATACACACACAGATACCAGAACTGAAGCTGTGACACCAAATGATAAAGAACTGAACTTCTGCTCTGAGCTCATGGTCAGTATCCAGGTCCTGTGTTCAACCCTGAAACACAGCTACCCAGGGCCCAACTAGGAGAGGTCAAAATTTCAAAATCTGATGAGTTTCAACAGCCCTAGGTGACAGGAAGCATAGTGATATTGGACATGTGCTTTGATTTAGCAAGCTTTTGGAAACCCAGGGAGGCATCATTGCCAATATTGAATCATTTCATTAGGTTCAGCTCCCTAGTTGTCTGTCAGAACGACCCTAGAATTAATTGTAGCAGGTTATTTCAACACTGGAACATAGTCTAACAAAGACAGGAAAAGTGCAGGGAACTTGGCCACGGGAGGTGCAAAAATGAAGTCTTCCTGTCACAACAGAGCTCTCGGCAGAAAGATAGCTTGAGGTACATAGAGGCCTTTTTCTCCTGGCCTTCAGGGCCTACCCAAACTCGTCACTAATTGGCCTAGAAGGAGTTTTTTTTCTTTTTTTATCATTCAGCTGTACAGGAATAAGGCCTGTTCCAACAATGAGGAAGACTTCTTCCAGCAGTCCCGGATGTAGAGAAAACCTCAGGCTACAATGGGAACAGTGAGAGGAGCCCCGGAAGACGCACTGTCTTGAAAACTCTCTCGGTTCTATGAAATCATTCTATTCACAGCAAATTTCCTAGCTGGATACCTTTCATCACAGGAACTCTAGACCTTCACCAGTAGAAATACATGCATACATACATTGGGAGACATATTGTTACTGGCTTTTTTTATTGGCTGGTCTGGGGGTTTTACTATGAGCCTAGGCAATGTTCCTGAGCTACTTTTGCTCAAGGGTAGTGCTCTGTCTTTGAGTCAGAGCTCCGTTCATGGGAATTTTTTATATCTGTAATCCCTCAGAAATAAGAGTGTGGTGGAATTTCCTGTCCTGGCTGAATTCAAACTGGCATTCTCTACCTCTCAGCCTCCTGAAGAGCTAGGATTACAGGTAGGATCCACTGACACTTGGCTTTCTTTTCTTCTCATTCTTTTCTTTCATGCTGACAATCTGAAATCTTCACAGTGTCATTCCAATGGTTTGCATTTTGAAGTAAAATACCCAGGCCTGGAGTTGAAGTGCTTGGACTGCCACCTACAAATGGAGGGAGATCTTGAGAAAATCATTCCTATCCATGGGAATGCCTAACGGAATGTTATAAAAGTAACAATTAAATTTGCAGTTAGTTATGATTCTCTTATAGAATGCCACACAAAAAGTATTGGATAATGTCTTCCATTCTAGCACCATGATATGATTCTCCCAATTAAGGAATATTGACTACTTTTACATTAATTTTAGTAAGTATTCAACCATGATACATCATTTCATTAAAAGGAGGTATAATTTAATAACTAATAATTCATTATATATAATTGAATATCCTACATTCTCTCTCATATACATAGCAAACTACACATCTATCTATCTATCTATCTATCTATCTATCTATCTATCTATCTATCTATCTATCTATCTATCTATCTATCTATCTGTCTGTCTGTCTGTCTGTCTGTCTGTCTGTCTGTCTGTCTGTCTGTCTGTCTGTCTGTCTGTCTGTCTGTCTGTCTGTCTGCTTGTCTGTCTGTCTGTCTGTCTGTCTGTCTATCAATCTATCTATCTATCTAACCGCCACTACTATTGCTTGATCACAGGTCCTCAGAAATGGCTGGCAGTTCAGTTTGCCAAAGGCTTTTGTTTTATAACTGACCCATTCATGATTTGTGCATTGTGGGCTGTGAGTTCAAATCCCAGCATGGCCAAAGTTTATATGTGGAGTCAGAAGCCAATTTTGACTCAGTTTTTTTCCTTCTCTGTGAAAGTCCTGGGTCTCTGTGTGATGTATAATCTATATGGAAATAAATCCATTTCATAAGATGTAATAAATGAAATAAATGTTATATATTTAATAATACTAAATAAAATAAAAAACAAATATGGGTAATAAATGTCATATGGAGTAAACACATGTATGTCAATAGATCTCATGTATGAATATTATTTTTTCCAGTGCTGGGGCTTGAATTCAGGCCCTGGAAACTGGTCTGAAATTCTTGTCTTCAATGATGGTGGTTTTCCCCTACCCCACAGTGCCAGAGAGTTAATCAGACCCTGAGTTGAAATCCCAGGCCTGTCAGAAAAGTGGTGCAAATTCCAAGCCACGGTGTTAATTTTTTTTTGACCAGGAACATGCACTGTCTTGAAAGCACTCTCTGTGCTATGACCATTCAATTCAAAGCAATTTTGTTAGCTGGGTGCTATTCTTCATAACGACTATGATATTCACTGATAGAAATACATGAATATATACACAGACACATGCAGGTACTGGCCCCTTTTTTTTTACTGCAAATCCTGAGGCTTAAACTATGAGCCTAGAAATTGTCTCTGAGCACCATTTACCCAAGGAAGCACTTTATTGTGCCTTAATCCATGATACTTCATCAAATGGAGGCATAATTCAATACCTAATAATTATTAGTGATATATTACATGTAATTTAATAATATATAAACATCTCACATTCTATAAATATATTTATATTTAAATGTACACTGGAATATACATACACCTCTCTCTCTTTCTCTCACTATATATATTTATATACATGTATTTGCAGCAATTTGCACATCTATCTACTTATATATTGGCCACTCCTGGGGCTAGAACTCAGGTCCTGGGAACTGCCTGGCATTGAATTTGTTTGAGGCTGCTGTTCATAAACTGACCCCTTGATGAATTAGACATTCCAGGCCCTGAGTTCAAATCCCAGGAGTGCCGAGGTCAATAGGGGAGTAAGAAGCCAATGTTGACCTGATTTCCTTTCTGTGGAAATATTGTGCCCTAGATACAATATGTAATATCTATGCAAATACATGTATATGATACATATTATACATATATATAGATATTATTTTTTTGCCATTTCTAGGGCTGGAATTCACACACGGGGAAATGCTCCAGATTTTTTTTTCCTCTAGGAGATTAGCTTTCACTTCACCCAGAGCACAATAGTGTCACCCAGTCCCTGAGTTCAAATTCCAGGTATGGCAGATAAAATGGCCCATACTCCTAGCCAGGACCTTAACTTTTTTGGGAGGACAGGCACGGGACTTGAACTCAGGTCGCCACAACTCTGCCTCAGCCTTGATTACCCTAGGCTGGGATGCAGCTTTTAAACCCACAAATGATCCAGGAATCCTACGACCCAAGTTCAACTCCCTGCTCTGGCAAAAAAAATAAACCAACCAAGATGGAGGAGGAAAAACCAGGAAGTTTTAGACAACAGTTTTAACTTTGTTTCCTTTGTACTGTGACCATCCTGACTCTCAGTGACTCAGCTTGAAAATTGTACATGTCCTTGTATGGCCGAAGGCTGGTGGGCTGTCAGTGAAGCCTGAGCACAACCAAGACACCTAGGCCCTGAGTTTGATCCTAGAACTTTCACCTACTCGTTCCTATTTATAGGAACAATAATAGAATCTTTGTAATGTACCAATTGAACTACTGATTAGCTAGTCATTGTAGTATAAGATTGTATGCAATAAATATAGGTCATTGACTAATTTAATTAATACTTTATTAAGTCTCCCACCATGATTAATTAATGGAGGCATAATTTTAGGCCAAATAATTCATAGTAATAGAATATATAAAAATAAGATATAGGTCATCATTCTTTATATAGAGTTATACACTAGAATATACAAAAGTGTCTGTCTGTCTCTCTATATAACTTTATTTATAGATTCATATACATATGTAAATACACACACATGCTGCAATCTACACATCTATCTGTTTATATATTGGCCACTCCTACAGCTTCATCTCAGGTCCTCAAATTTGCCCGACAACTTCACTTGCGTCAGACTGGTGTGCTAACATTGACCCATTCATGAAGTGGGCCTTCTAGGCCCAGAGTTCAAATCACAGAACTGCCAAAAACTTAATCCTGCTGGAAGAAGACAATTGTCCCACTAGTTTTCCTTATCAGTGAATGTCCTGTTCTCAGAAATGATGTATAATACATAGGCAAATCTATGTTCTGTGTAATAGGATGTAAAAATATCATACATGTAATCATACTCTCTAAAATATATAATGAATAAATAAAAAACAAAATAAAATGAATAACTGCACTAACTGCATTATGCAGTAAACATGTGTATTTAAATGTAAATCATGTATTTAAAATGTATACAAATATTATTTTTACGAGTGCTAGGAACAGGCCTGTCTTTTTGTCTTCCAGCACTGTGAGCTTTCCCTTCCCCCACAGTAATGCAGATTTACCCAGACCCTGAGTTCAAATCCTAGGCCTGGCAGAAAAAAATGGCATGAATACAATGCCAAGTAGTCTAATAATTGTTTAAATATTTTAATGTATATGTACGTATGCATGTATCTATTATATACTTTTATTTTGTCAAGCACAGGGCTTGAACTCAGGGCATGACAACTCTGCCTCAGCTTTCATCACTCTAGGCTGGGTTGCAGCCACTGGACCCAGAGCCGAACCTAGGTTCCTGGGCCTCAAAGGTTGAAAGGAAAAATAAATAAAACGACACAGGAAAAAAAACCCAGTAACTTGCAGATGGCTGCCGGTTTTACATTTGTTTTCTTTTCAAGGTAACCATCTTGGGTCTAAATGACAGGGCTGAAAAGTGTTGGTAACCTGGCATTCCTGAAGGCTGTCGTTCTTCCAGAGAAGCCATGGGCCAACACGACAACATAGGCCCTGTGTTCGAGCCAGGTCCTGACCCCTACCAATGGAGGGAGATCCTAATTGTCTCGTTCCTATTCATAGGAATACCGATGGAAAGTTATGAATGTCCAGGTTGAATTAATTGTTCCTGAATGATCCTAGCATAAAATTAGAGAGTGATTTTAGGAGGCCGATGGATTTTAATGAATATTTTTGACACATTAAAAGAATACTATTAATTACATGGAGAAAATAGTTTCAGGACAGTGGTCGATATAATGAATAATACATTAAGGATGAAAACAGTAATATTAATTACATGGAGGCATAATAAATACCCAAGAATTGGTAGGAATGTAACCTATATAACTAAACAATGTATAGACATCTCTGGCACTCTATAAAGATCTATATTTATTTGTGTACTACCATCTGCATGTCCATCTGTTCTTGGTTTGTCAACCCCTGGGGCTAAATATCAGGAGCTAGGAACTGCTTGTCGGCTCCATATACCACAGGCTGGCGTGCTGACACTCACTCATTCATGAATTGGGCCTTGTAGGCTGTGAGTTCAGATGCCAGCACTAACAAAAATTGAATCATGCAGTAAGACACAGGGTGACACATGTTTTCTTTTTCTGTGAAAGTCCTGGGTGTCAGGTGTGAAGTTTCATACATAGGCAACTCTATATCCTATGTAAGAAATGTAGTAAATATTCCATGTGTTATAGCAGTCAATAAAATAAATGCTAAATGGATAAAAAAATAAAATGAATAACTACACTAAGCACAATTTGGAGTCAATATACGGGGCTCAATCTCAGGGCTTGGGCACTGCCTGGCAGCTGAATTGGCTAGTGGTTGCTGTGCTGGCAGTCACCCATTCATGAACTGAGCCTTCATTGCCCTGAGTTTAGATCCCAGCACTCCCAAAAATGTAATCTTGGAAAGATAAGCCGAGCATGACACACTTTCCTTTTCTGTGAAAGTGCTCAGTGTCAGGTAGGATATATAATTTGGATGCAAATCTATAAGCTATTTAATAGGATGTAATAAAGGTAAAAAAACATCATAGGTAGAAGAATTGCCACTACAGTAAATGATAAACAGATTGAATTAGTAATGAATCATTCTAGGATAAAATTAGATGCAATATGTGTAGGATGTGCACTAAGTTTAATTAATATTTTATTAAGCATTAACAGAATAAAAATTACATGGAGACATAATTAAATAACTAATAATTGGGAGTAACACATGATGCATAATTTAATAATATATAGACATTGGTCTCATTCTATGAAATATCTAATTATATGTACGGCTATATGTACATATATGATAAACAATTATGGGATATTGAGTAATTATTAATTAATGCTTTATTAATTGTTAACTGGTACACATCATTAAATGGAGACATAATTTAATAACTAAGAATTGGTAGCAATATTATGTATAATTTAATAATATGCAGAAATATCTTTTTGTGTATATAATATTTATATACAGCAATCTCTATCTATTTATACCTCATTCACTCCTGAGGCTTGGTGGTTGAGTGCTCTCATAGTAAGCATGAAGCCCTGGGTTCGATTCCTCAGTGCCACAAAACAGTAAACTCAGAAGTTCTGCTGTCTTTCAATCAACTGAGTGCTAGCCTTGAGCACAAACGTATAGGGACAGTGTCTAAGCTCTTACTCAAGCCCTAGGTCTGACGCCAAAAAAAGGTAGGACATTCTAACTGCAATTATAGAAGGACAGAACTTCAAATACCTCATTACAGAGCAAGCTAGGAGTCTGATGCTGACAGCTGCCACCTAACCTGACTTAGACACATGTAAACCGCTGCAACCCAGCTCCACGTGTTACCCATGTCATGCTGGCTTATGCCCGTCATCCTAGCTGCTCAGGGGCTTTAAAGCCCAGTCCTGGCAGGAAGTCTGAAAGACACCTCAAAATGTGGCTCCAAGTGGTAGAGCTTTGAGTTCAAGACCCATGGCTAACACCCTTTCCCCAGAAAAACACCCCACTAAACCATTAGATTTGAACTTGTATGGTTTGTAAATTTTCCTCAAAGAATGGTGATACTGATGAAAGCACCCTAATTCTAATGACAGCTTGTGGAATGGAGCTATGTGCTGAGTGCTCCTTAGGGTGCTCAGTTTGAGTCCTGCACAGAGTGCTATGTGCTGAGTCTTTCACAGGACGCAGTGTTCTGAGTCCTGCATTGGGCGCTGGGTGCTGAATCTTTCATAGGATGTTGTGTGCTTAGTGGTGCAAAGAGTGCCATGTGCTATGTCCTTAACTGGGTACATTCTTACATCTTGTCTATGTAAGAGCTCCACAACTTAGATGATTATACAAACCAGAATATTGAGGCTCAGATAGGTCCCTATGTCAGGGACAAAATTATGTATTACTGAAGACTCCTGAGTTGTCTACAGCAGACAATGGTTTGGTTTGGTTTTTTTCTTGGTCATGAACCTTGAACTCGGGGCTGAGGCACTGACCCTTACCTCTTGGGCTCATGGCTAGCACTTCACCACGTGGAGCCATGGACCCCCTTGCAGCAGAGGCCATGGCCAAGGGGTCAATAGCTGAAGTCTGCCATCCTACCTTCTCGGAAGCTAAGTTCTAAAAATCTGGGCTCCAAACTATCTCAGACACAAAAGGTACCATGAGACTATTATCTCCAATTCACTGCTAAGAACCTGAAGGTGGAGCTATGTGCTTGAGCTTATTTCGGTTATCCTACCTACTCAGCAGAATGAGATCTGAGGATCATGGGTCAAAGCTAGCCTGGGCAGGAAAGTCCTTGAGAAACTTAGCTCCAATGAACCACCAGAAAATTGGAAGTAGCTCTGTGGCTCAAGTGGTAGAGCACAAGACTTGAGCTGAAGAGGTCAGGGACAGCACCCATGCCAAGACATCAACTCCTACAACTGACAACAACAACAATAAAAAAAAGACATAAATAAACTAACAAAGCTGAAGTAGAGGGCTGGGAATGTGCCTTAGTGGTAGAATGCTTTGCATATATGAAATCGTGGGCTTGATTTCTCAGGACCACATCACTAGGACAAAGCCTGAAGTGGTTCTGTGGCTCAAGTGGGAGAGGGATATCATTCTACAAGAGAAAGTAGGTACAGTGCTCAGGTCCTGAGGTCAAGCTTCAGGACTCATGTATATGTGTGCACTCACACACACACCCGCGCACACACACACCGTGATGTGCACACACACACACACACACACACACACACACACACACACACACACATTTACTCACAAAGCAGAAGTGATGTTGTTACACAAAATCGTAAAACACTGGGCTTCTGCACTGAGCTCATGGTCAGCACCCAGGCCCTCTGTTCAACCCCAAAACCTAGCCACCAAGGGCCCAACTAGGAGAAGTCTAAGGTTTCAAAACCTGATAAGCTTCACCAGTCCTAGATGACAGGAAGCTTTGTGATATCCAATATGTGCTTGGATTTCCCAAGCTTCTGGTAACATAGGAGAGGCACCATCGGCCCAACATTGCCTGCAATGAATCATTTCATTATGTTCAGGGCCCTAGTTTTCTGCCTGAAGGACTCCTGAATTATATTGAGCTCTGTAACTGAACAACAGAATATAGTCTCACAAAGGCAGGATAAGTGCACAGAACTTGGCCTGCCATGGGAGGTGGCAAAAATGAAGTTCTCTTGTTAAAATAGAGCACTGGTAGAGAGATAGCTAATGGTACAAAGAGGCCTTTTTCTCCTGACCTTCAGAGCCCACCCACACTCATCCTCACTAACTGGCCCAGATGGAGTTGTTTGTTACCCAGCTGTACAGGAGTGAGGGCTTTTGTGTGCCTGTCCAGACAATGAGAGAGACTTCCTCCAGCAGGCCTGTGATGCAGAGAAACCCTCAGGTTACACTGTGAACAGTGAGGGGAGTCCCGGAACATGCACTATCTTGAAAGAAGTCTCTCTGTTATGAACTCATTGTACTGAATACAAATTTCCTAGGTTGGTGCCATTCATCATAGCTACTCCAGAATTTCACCTATAAGAATACAATACATAGACAAAGACATGGAAGTACAGACTCTTTTTGATGGGGCAGGTGCTGGGGTGGAAATATGAGCCTATGCATGGTCCCTGAGCTCCTTTTGCTCAAAGGTACTGCATTAAGCTTGAGTCACAGCCCCATTTCTGGGTATTTCTGTGATCTCTTAGAAAAAACTGTGTCATGGACTTTCCTACAATGGCTGTATTCAAACTAATTTTCTCTACATCTCAGCCTCCTGAGGACCTGGGATTACAGACAGCAGCCACGGGCACCTTATTTCTTCTCTTGTTCATTTTTTAATCTGGACAATCTGACTTCTAAACAGGGTCATTCCCAAGGTTTTAATTTATAAGTAAACTACCCAATGTTGTTTATAGCTGCTTTCCTTGAGAATGATTTTCTCTCCTCATCTTCCCCTCTGGTCACAGGTTTAGGCCAGAAGTGAGAAATGAGTGTCACAGGATTTGGGAGCAAATATCCACAGTACATGCCAGTTCTGTCACTTACCATTGAGCTTCTGTGAATTTACTGTCTCAGGATATGAGGGCCTAAAGCTGGAGCGATCTTCATACAGTCTGCCTTGCTCCTTTTGCTATAAAATGATGTTTGCTATAAAATGATGAGTGTTTTGTGTGTCCAACGTTACGTGTCTAGAACACACTAGTAGCATCTTCATGTGAAGGGTTAAAGTTTTGAGGCAGTGACTGCTTGTTGCTTGTTTCTAGCAGAGCTACACGTGGTGGTAACCCAAACACCAGGTTGGTTGTGTGCCTTTATAAAGCCTGAAAACTTTAGTTCGGGGTTCTCCTCCTAGGCTCCGCTGTGTTGGGGTGTAGGATGAGACCCGAGCTGCAACCCGTTTAAATAAAACCTTAAAACAGCTGTAAAGTCTGACTCTCGATCGTCTTCTTGGTGGGTATCCTGCGACCTGGGTATAACATATTAGTGGGGGCTCGTCCGGGATCCCCCCAAAGAACCCTGAGGTCTCAGACTCCAAAGGTAAAACAGAGCTTTCATTGTTAATTTGTCTTGTCCTGTTATTTGTCTGTTTTACTTCCATTTTCCTTTATGAGGATGGACACTCAGACTCATAAAGGGTTGTTGAAGCAGACATGCTTGCACCACAACCCTGGAGGAATGGGGAGACGTCCAAGATCCTCTTGTGGGATGGGGATCCTTGGAACCCCGCCATGTGAATTGGGGGGTGGGGGTCGGTTCAGCGTTGGGCCGGAACTGACCAAGAGGGCCTCCTAACAGAGGCCCAACTCGCCCACTGTGGCTCTGCTCCTTCTGCTGTGTGGCCTGGGTGTGGAACCCCACCGTGACTGTAGTCAGTGGACCAATTTGGGAGATCTCCACTTTGTAAGCTTTTTTTTGTAACTGTCAGGCCTGGGTGTGTTTTGTTTGTACTGTTTATTGTTTTTTGGATTGTACGTCTTACGTTACTGGAAACCATAGGCACCATTCCATCTAGCCCCCTAGACTTACAAAAAGAAACTGAGACAAAGGAAAAGAAAAGGTACCCCCCAGTTTTTCAGGGAGATAACTTGGAAGAAGAAATGTTTTCTCCCCCAAACTCTCCTTTCCAGGTTCCTTTTTCAGAACCTGAGAATGATCAAGAGGAAGAAGGAGCTATAGAACACTTGGCACCTGACCTTATAGTTTCTGAGGGGCCAGTCACTCGACGATGCCATGGGATCAACCCCCCTTCTAATGCAGCTGTTTTTCCCATACACGCCATAGGTCCTGTGGATGCAGATGGTCAACAGCAACTCCAATATTGGCCATTTTCTACCAGTAATCTATACAACTGGCACACCCAAAATGCCCCTTTTTCTGAGAAACACCAGGATTTAATTTGTTTGCTTGAAATTATTCTCTTCACTCATCAGCCCACTTGGGATGATTTTAGTCAGCTTTTACATGTCTTTTTTACCACTGAAGAGAGACACTATCCAAGAGGCAGCCCGGAAACATATACCTGGCCCCACCGGAGCACCAATCATGGATCCTGACCTGATGACTGCCTATTTTCCTGAGATCCGACCAACATGGGACAACAATACAGTTGAAAGTAGGGAGCGATTCCTCATCTATCACCAGGCTCTTTTGGCAGGTCTCAAGGCAGTGGCTTGCCAAGCTACTAATATGGCCAAAATTTATGATGATAGACAGGGAGGAAGTGAAATTCCGGCAGCATATCTTGAGCGGCTCATAAAACCTTTAAGTCAACATATCTGTATGATCTTGAAACCCAAGAGTCAGCTCAGATGATTATGTTTGCCTATATAAATCAATCTGCACCAGACATAAAGTGAAAGTTGCAGGCTCTCGACAGACTTGGTGAAAAGTCTATTTGGGATCTAGTAGCTGCAGCAGAAAAGGTTTACAATAAGAGAGAGACAGCAGCAAAGACAGGAAAGGAAGTACAGAGAACGTGAAATTGAGTGTGAAAAGAGTGACCACGCTAAAAAAAAGAGTCCAGACTGGTTGGACTTGCCACTATCGCATGCCAAGCATACCTGGTTCACAGATGGCAGCAGTTTCATTTGAGATGGAAAATGGTACGCCGGTGCAGCAATCACCACGGACAGTGAGATACTGTGGGCAGAAGCACTTCCTCAGGGAACATCTGCACAAAGAGAAGAACTAGAGGCACTAACAAAAGCCCTACAGATGGGAAAAGGGAAGAGACTAAACATTTACATGGACAGTCGGTATGTTTTTGCCACTGTGCATGTCCATGGAGGCATTTACCAAGAGAGGGGGCTGTTGACAGCTGAGGGAAAGGCTATTATAAACGAACAAGAAATTTTAAGCCTCATTCGGGCCTTATGGGAACTAGCAAATATTGCCATTATGCACTGTCCTGGCCATCAAAGGTAAATGATTCAATAACCAAAGGAAATAACCTGGTCAGTCAGCAGCTAAGGAGGTGAACCTCCAGCCCAGAGCAGAAGTAGACCCAGGGCCACAAGCTTTGCCTCCTGAGGCTCAGTACTCCCCAGAAGACTTGGAGTGGATATAGAAAATGTCGATGGCCTATAAACCCCCAAACAGAGAAAGAAATAAAGACTGGTGGAAAACTGGTGAGGGGAAAATTATCTTGCCACAAAGATTGGGCAAGAGGATTCTTATGAGAATCCATCGGGTCTCTCACATGGGAACCCGATGAATGAAGGACTCAGAAATAAAAATCAGGCAAGGAAATCAACTCATTGAGGACATTGTTAAAAATTTTAAAGCCTGTCAGCTCACCAGTGCCCCTATTCAACTGGTTACAAAAGGAGCTCGACTCCATGGAGGTAGGCCAGGTATTGGGAAGTTGACTTCACAGAAATTAAAACTGGAAAATTTGGATATAAATATTTGCTAGTTTTTGTAGACACCTTTTCAGGATAGGTTAAAGCCTACCCAACAAAGCATGAGACTGCGAATGTCATATGGAAGAAGATCCTGGAAGAAATCCTATCCAGGTATGGCTTCCCATCCACCATCGGGTAGGACAATGGACCGGCCTTCAACTCAAAAGTAAGTCAGGGAATAGCCGCGGCACTGGGGACGGATTGGAAATTGCACTGTGCATATCGACCCCAGAGATCTGGGCAGGTAGAAAGCATGAATCGGACTGTAAAAGAGACCTTAACTAAATTGGCCTTGGAGACTGGTGCAGAATGGGTATCGCTGCTTCTTTTTGCCCTGTTTAGAGTAAGAAATTCACCCAATCAGCTTGGCTTTACTCCTTTTAAAATAATGTATGGACACCCTCTACACATTATCCCTAGCCTTCAGACTGAATTGCTTGCTGATTTGGATGATATTGAATTTCTGTGTAAGCTTGACTATTTACAGCTGGTGCAAAGAGGATATGGCCCCAGCTTAGAGCATTATATGATTCTGCTTCTATTCCTACCCCCCATTTGTTTAAACCAGGTGACTGGGTGTTTGTTCAAAGACACAACCTGAGATCTCTGTAACCACGGTGGAAGGGACTTCACATGGTGCTACTGGCTACACCTACTTCCCTTTAGGTGGATGGAAATGCTGCTTGGATCCACTGCTCCCACGCCAGACTGGCTGACCCCTTTGCCCAGGACAGCCATGGGGAACATGGGAAGTCTCCAAGCATCCTACGCAACCACTCTGCGTTAACCTCAAGAAAAGAAAAATGAACTGATTGTTATTGGTATTGTTGTTTAATAGTATGTCTAAGGTCAGTTAGGAACCATACCCTTTCAAGATCAAGAGCTGTTGGAGTTTAGTTTGAGGCTGGAGCCACAAGATTTGTCTCAAGACCATAAGTCAAGGGGGGAGAATGAAGGGTTAAAGTTTTGAGGCAGTTACCACTTGTTGCTTGTTTCTAGCAGAGCAACACATGGTGGTAATCCAAACACCTGGTTGGTTGTGTGCCTTTATAAACCCTGCAAATCTTTACCTTGGGGCTCTTCTCCTAGGTGATGGTGTGTCAGAGTGTATAACAAGGCCTGAGCTGCAGCCCATTTAAATAAAACCTTAAAACATCTGTAAAGTCTGACTCTCGGTGGTCTTTTTGGTGGGGGTCCTGCGACTGGGGTATATCAATGTTTCCATTTTTCTCTAGTACTCCTAGAGGTTTAGACTAAGGGTTTGTGTGGAGCGGCTCCTCGGTAAATCCCTGAGGAAACCACTTGAAGCTTCCTCAGGAGAACGCCATTCAAGCCAGCAGAGCAGAAGAGTCTCTGAGACTATCTTCTCCAATAAACAACCAAAGAACCAGAAGTGAAGCAGTGGCCCAGAGGGTAGAACTCCAGCTTTGAGAGCGAAAACTGAGCAGGAGATACAATCCAGACCAGGCAGGAAAGCCTGGGAATTGCTTATGTCCAATTAACTACCAGCAGGTGGGAAGTGGAGCTGTGGTGGTGGTAGAGCCTCAACCTTGAGCAAAAGCAGCTCAGGGACACATCAGGCCCTGAGTTTAAGCCCTGGGATGGCCACAAAATGTATCAGTGCTCTACCTACTCATGTGTGTATGTATATTACCTCTCATAGTGCAAACTCTGCTTTTACTTACTGGTTTATTTTTCAGATATGCTAGTTGTGAATATTGCATCATTCTCTTCATTTCAGGCCCATTGCTTTTCTCTTCCAGGGTTCTAGGCCTGTGCCTTTATATGATGCACACTGAAGCTCTCAGCAGCCTTTATGTACATTTTATTATGAGGGCAATGCAGAACAATCACAAATCAGACAGAGGAAGAGAAGATCAGGTTTCTTAGAAGTAACCAGTATTCAGAAAATTAAACTTGAGAACATAAAATGGTAGCATACTTATGTAAAAACTACCATTAAAAAAATGAAGGGGCTGGGAATATGGATTAATGAGGGAGTGCTTGCCAAGCATGCAAGAAGCCCTGGGTTCAATTCCTCAGGCACCCATACACAGACAAAGCCAGAATATGTGCTGTGGCTCAAGTAGCAGAGTGCTAGAGACAGTGCCCAGGCCTTGAGTTCAATCCAACAACTGGCAAAGAAATAGCTACCTAGGTAGGAAGGTTGGTAGATAGATCGAAAGAAAGAAATAGAAATACAGATACAGATACAGATAGAGAGAGAGAGAGTAAGAGAAAGAAAGAAAGAAAGAAAGAAAGAGAGAGAGAGAGTAAGAGAAAGAAAGAAAGAAAGAAAGAAAGAGAGAGAGAGAGAGAAAGAAAGAAAGAAAGAAAGGAAGAAAGAAAGAAAGAAAGAAAGAAAGAAAGAAAGAAAGGAAGGAAGGAAGGAAGGAAGGAAGGAAGGAAGGAAGGAAGGAAGGAAGGAAGGAAGGAAAGAAAGAAAGAAGAAAGAAAGAAAGAAAGAAAAGAAGGAAGGAAAGAAAGAAAGAAAGAAAGAAAGAAAGAAAGAAAGAAAGAAAGAAAGAAAGAAAGAAAGAAAGAAAGAAAGAAAGAAAGAAAGAAAGAAAGAAAGAAAGAAAGGAAGGAAGGAAGGAAGGAAGGAAGGAAGGAAGGAAGGAAGGAAGGAAAGGAAGGAAGGAAAAGAAAGAAAGAAAGAAAAAAAGAAAGAAAGAAAAAAAGAAAGAAAGAAACTTGATAGATGAATCTGTTTTTGATATCAGAAGGAAAGAAGGGAACATTGCCAGTCATGAATCTTTCTGCAGTGTGCCAGGACACTAGCATCGCCTCCACACAAATGCAGAGCAGGATGACTGTCTCTGTCCCACTTTTCAGGCAGCCAAAAGCCCCAGAGTCAAGAGGGCAGAGCCAGGTTCTAACTCACGTGCTTGGAGACAGAAGAGAAATGGCCCTGCCCCTCCTTGGCCTGGGGATTTGCATTAATGATGTGGAGAATGAAGTAAGGAGAATGTACTGGCAGAGATAGAAGGGCTTTCAAACCTGACAAATGGAGAGTCAAAAACCCACTCCCTAAGTCCAAAGAACAGGGTTTTTCTACTCTGTTCCTCCCCTCCCCCCACTAAACCGGCTCTCTGCTGGTAACTTAAAGATAGCCCGAGTCTCCCTTCACCTGAGGGAGGAAGGTTAGTCATTGTTTGAAGAAGCTGAGAAAAGCCTGACCCTGGTGTAACTCTAACAAATGTTTCAGGTTTCCCTCATTGCTGGCTGTGCCTGGAATGAATGAAGTGGTTTTGCAGCTCACTTCCCTGTTGAGTGTGTACATTCTGCCTCCTAATTCTGCAGGCCTAGTTCTCTGTACCTAGCCTGGCTTTTGAAACAGTTTACTGTCCTTCAAATATAGTGTTACACTGGAGTTCTTCCTGCTAACAGAGCTGGGCTTGGATCCTGCGAACTTCATTTGAACCCCGATTGGGTCAATAATATTTCTTTCCTTCTTCTGTAGATCAAGAACTCCAAGAACATTTAGAGTGCAAGTAACTTCTCATCACCAAGGGAAACACAGGAATTTCTTAGGCATCTGACCTTTCAGAACAGGAAGTCAGAATGTCCTAGACTTCCCTGCCTTGGCGGGTTTCACCCTGTGATAGAGACCTGAGCTAGGGTGATGGGCGTGAGCTATTGGATCTCTGCTAGGGTCAGAACTGTAATGACATTGACATTGCTTATCACAAAGGGCTTGGGGAGCATATTAAGCCTTTCAACAATGTGCCTTTCAGAACCCTGTAGGACCCACGTTTATAATGCTAGAATCTGAGAGGCTGGGCTTATGGATGTGCTACACTTGAACCTTGAGGTCTGACTCCAATTCTGGTGTACATCAGCATTCATGTTCCAAAAAATATTCTCATAAATAGCAAATAGGAAAATTACTTTGATTAACCCTCACTCTTTTTCCAGTTGTGTGTTTCAAACTGAAGCCTGGGCACTGTCCCTGAGCCCTTCAGCTCAAGGTAAACACTGTACCTCTTGACCCACATGGGGTTTTTTGATGGTTCATTGGAGGTAAGAGTCTAACAGGCTTTCCTTCCCTAGGCTGTCTTCAAACTGCTATCTTAAGATCGCAGACTCCTGACAAAGTAGGTTTCCAGAGCCACTGGAATCTGGCATATTGTTTTTGCCAGACCTGGGGCTTGAACTTAGGGCCTGGGTACTGTCTTTGAGCTTCTTTTTCTCAAGGCTAGCACTCTACCACTTGAGCCACACCACAGCTGCTGGCTTTTTCTGAGTATTTTGCACTGAGGATTCAAACCCTGGCATTCATGCATGCTGAGCAAGCTCTCTACCACTAAGCCACATTTCCAGCCCCAACCTTATGATTTTATCCCTCACCTTGCCTATCCACAAGAAAAGGCTTCTGAGTATAAATCATCAAAACAAATCCCTATAGGAAGTTGTCCAAAGATAAATAAGACAACGCTCATACTGGGGACAGACGCTAACCATGTAATGACTTGACAAATGCCTCCATTTAATTATGTATCATGTTTCAACACTTAAGTATTAATGAAAATGAGTCAATGTACTGAATTATTGTGTATAATTTTATAATATATGTACACAACGTAATAAATATTATGTGTATAACAATACTAAATACAATAAACAATAAAATGCATAAAATAAAAATTAAATACAAAATCAATAATAATAATCATAATATGAAAAAAGCATGCATATGTACCTATATATCTTCTATTACACATGTATACAAATATTTTTTCTATTGCAGGGCCTTAATTCAGGCCCTGGGAACTCTAGCTTGAAAATCTTTTCCTCAAGGACAGGCAGCTTAGCCTTCACCCAAGGTGCAAAAGAGTTACTTGGACAGTGAGCTCAAATCCCAGCAATGGCAGAAATACTGGCCCCAGTTCCAAGACAGTGACTTAATATTTGTAACAGAAACAGTTATGTTTATTCAGTTCCATACTGAACACTGAAAAAAAATCAGTGTAGAATTTTGTACAGCTATGCAGACATCCATCCCTTACCCCCAAAGTGCTTCTTGAGCACTACATAATTTTTTGTATGTTTTTAATTTTAAAAATGTTGTACAGAGGGGTCACAGTTACATGAGCAAAGTAATGAGTACATTTCCTATTGAGCATTGTTGCCTCCTTGTTTGTTTTTCCCCTCCCATCCCTTCCCTACCATCTTCACAACTAACTTTCCTGCTGAGGTCTGTGACTTTATTTATTTTTGGCTTGGCATGGGCTTTGAACTCAAGTAATGGCAACTCTGCGCCTTCTGTCACATTGCTACAGATTCATCAAGACTCTGAGTTCAAGTCCCAGGCTAAGAAAATTGGCAAAAAATCCAAACCAAGGAGCTTTATTATTTCAATTTAGTTAGTTAGTTAATTAATGAATTAATTAGTTCATTAATTTTGTCAACCACAGGGCTTGTACTCAGGTCATGGCAACTCTGACTCAGCCTCACTCTCCCTAGGCTGGGGTGCACCCTCGGGTCCCAAAGCTGATCCTGAGACTCTAGGTCCAGAGGGATTGCAGGAAGAAAAAAAAGCAGAACAGCACAAAAAGTGGGGAGCTGTAGAAGGCTCATGGTTTTCCAATTTTGTCTTTTCACGGTGACCATCCTGGGTCTGAATGACATGGTTTCAAAGTGGACCTGGCCTGCCATTGATGATGGCTGGCAGGCTATCAGGGAAGCCATAAGCCAACATGTCAGCATAGGCCCTGGGTTCAGATCCTAATCCTTACACTTACCAATGGCAGGAGATCACAAGAGACTCGTTCCTATGCATAATAATAAAGATTGAAACAGTAGTTCATGCATTTGTCTAGTCTAAAATTGTATGCAATAATCCTAGGATGCTGATTGATCTTAATTAATAGTTTATTAAGCATGAAAAGAATAATATTGTTTCAATGGAGATATAATTAATACCTAAGATTTGGTAGGAACGTAGTAGATGTCATTCAGTCATAGATAGACAGCTCTGGAACTCTTTAACAATATATATTTATTTGTATACCACCCTCTGCCTATCCATGTATTGCTGTTTTGGCCAAGCTTGGGGCTTGATCTCAGTGCCTGGGAACCACATGACAGCTTAATTGGCTAGAGGCTTCTGTGCTCACACTCACCCAATCATGAATTGGGCCTGCTAGGCCCTGAGTTCAGATACCAGCACTGCCAAAAATTTAATTTTTGAGTAAGAATCTGAGTATGACACATGTTTTCCTTTTCTGGGAGAGTCCAGGGTGGAAGGCATGATAGAGAACACATCTACGAATCTAAATGGTATGTGATAGGATGTAAACAATGTAATAAATGGTATAGGTGTCATCAAAATCAATAAAATAAATCGTAAATAAATGAATAAAAAAAGAAATAAAATTAATAACCACACTGAACGTGATATGGACTGAACATCTGTATGGAAGTATAAATCCTACCACACCAAACAAGGAATCTACTGAACATCTGTATGGAAGTTTAAATCCTGTCTTTAAAATGTATACAAGCAGTATGTTTTCCATGCCTGAGGCTTGAATTCAGCCCACCCCAATGAGAAAGCAATGGCGGGAAATCCTGAGATACTGGTTTCTGGACCAGGAAAAGTCATGGAATGTGATCGATCTCATCGAATGTGTAGCTCATGCATGATGTGACTAGGAAGTGATAGGCAAGACTCATGGGGTTTCGCTTATTTGTAAAGCAGTGTTGATTAAGCGTGACAATAATCATCACAGTCATGAAATGAAGGAATCTGGAAAGATCCAAGAATCAGTAGACACATGGTAGATTGGATTCCATCACAGGTTATCATCTCTCCTACTCTATACAAATGTGTACTTATTTGCATACTACCTTCAACTTAATGAATGGATGACTGCTGTGTGCCCCCCCAACCCCACCTGGGGGTCCATCTCAGGTCCTGGGAACGGCCTTACTCCTTAGTGGCTCAGAGGCTGGTGTGCTCACATGGACCCATTCGTCAATTGGGTCTGCTGGTCCCCAAGTTCAGATCCCAGCAGTGCCAAAAGATTGATCTTGAATTCAGAAGCCAATTGTTGCACCTGTGTTCCTTTCCTGTGCAAGTCCTGGGTCTCAACTAGGATGAAGAATGCATGGGCCACCCTGTGGCCATGGGAATCGGTTGTTATCATGTGAGCCCAGTTATACCTGTCACCATACTCAGTAAAATACACAATAACTCCATGAATTAGACACAAATTAAGGAGAAGTGCACCGAATGCAAGATACTGTCTACACATGTATGTAAATACAGATCCTATATTTAAATTATGAACTTATGACTATCTGGACCTACCTGGGACTCTATGTCAGTTCCTGGGAATGGCCTATCTCCTTCGTTGCTCACAGACTGGTGTCCTCACCTTGACCTTTCCCCAATTGGGCCTGATAGACTCTGAGTTCAAATCCCAACACTGCCAAAAGATGAATCCTGATGTGAGAAACCCATCAATTCACCTGTTTTCCTGTCCTGTGAAATTCCTGGGTCTCAGCTTGGAGGGAGAATGCATAGGAAACCCTAAGCCAAGGTATTAGGTTGTCTTCCATGTAAGCACTGTTATATCTGTTACCTTACCCAGTAAAATACACAATACTTACATAAGACAGAAAATAAGGAGAAAAAGTACTCCAAACGTAAGATGCTATCCACACATATATGTAAATATAGATCCTATGTTTAAATTATTAATTTATGACTATCGTGGCCCACCCTGGGGATCAATGTCAGTTCCTGGAATTGCCTAACTTCTTTGTTGCTCACAGGCTGGTGTGGTCACCTTGAACTATTCACCAATTGGTCCTGCTAAGCCCTGAGTTCAGATCCCAGCACTACCAACAATTGGATCATGCAGGAAGAAGCCAAGTGTGAAAATTTTTTTCCTTTTCTCTGAGAGTCCTGGGTGTCAGGCATGATGGAGAACACGTCTACAAATTTAGATTCCATGTGATAGGATGTCATCAGTGTAATAAAGGGAATGGGTTTCATCATAGTAAAATCAACGGTAAATAAATGAATAAAACAAAAAGTACAAGGAACAACCACACCTAACGTATATGGACTGAACATCCATAGGTAACTACAAATCCTGTATTTACAATGTATATAAATAGTATGTTTTCCGAGGCTGGGGCTTGAATTTTGGCTTAGAGTAGAGGCCTGACTTTCTTATTTTCTAGTACGGTGAGCTTCCGCTTTTTCCACAGTGCTGCAGATTTACCCAGACTCTGAGTTCAAATCCAAACCCTGGCAGAATAAACGGGGTGATTTGCAAGCCAAGGAGCTAATCTCTTTTAATTATTTTTTGCTCAGCAGGGGGCTTGAACTCAGGTTGTGGTAACTCTGCCTCAGCTTCGATCACCCTATGCTGGGGTGCAGCCACTTGGATCCTAGACCCCCAAGCCTTGTGCGGCAAAAATGTACAGAAAAAATGCAGCAAGATGGCCTTTTTATGTTTTCTTCCCTTGCACGGTGAGTCTCCTAGGTCTGAATGACACTGTTGAAAAGGGTACTTCACCTTGGATTGCGGAAGGTTGTCAGACTATTGAGGAAGTCATAGGTCCACATGGTAATGTAGGCCTTGATTTCGAATTCTAGTCCTGACACCAATCAATGGCAGGAGATATTAAGAGACTCGTTCCCATACATGGGAATAACAAGGTAATATTATCAATGAGTTGATGGTGAATGACGCTCCTATAAAATTAGACAGCATCATTTCAGGGGACTGATTTTATTTAATATTTATGAAGCAGTAAAAGAATACAATTACATACAGAATACAATATTTTCAGGATATTGATTGATTTACTTAATAGTTTGTTAAGCATGAAAGCAATAACATTAATTACACAGAGGCATTATAAATACCCAAGAATTGGTAGGAATGTAGTCTATATAACTGAATAATGTATAGACATCTCTGGCACACAATAAAGATACATATTTATTAGTGTACTACCATCTGCACGTCAATCTGTTCTTATTTTGTCAACCGCTGGGGCTCGATCTCAAGTACTCGGAACTGCCTGTCAGCTCAATTTGCCACAGGATGGCAGGCTGACACACACACATTCATGAATTGGGCCTTGTAGGCTGTGAGTTCAGATGCCAACACTCCCAGAAAATGAATCGTGTAGTAAGAAGCTGATGATGACATATGTTTTCCTTTCCTGTGAAAGTTCTGGGTGTCAGGAAGGATGTGCAATACATATGCAAACCTATATCCTATGTAATCAATGGAATCACTGTTCTATGTTTCATAATAGTCAATGAGTAGTCAATGCATGAATAAAACAAAAAATAAAATAAGTAAATACACTGAATGCAATATGGAATCAACATACGTATATAAATATAAATCATATATTTAAAATGTACACAAACAGGATGTTTTCTAGTGGTGGGCATTGATTTCAGGCCTAAGGAACAGACTTGAATTTCTTGAATTCAAGGAGGCAAGCTTCCTCTTCCCACACAGTGCAATGGCAGGGTTACCTAGACCATGAGTTCAAATCCCAGTCCTGGCAGAAAAAAAATGGCATCTCCATGGTATGTAATGCCCAATTCGTAGGTATTTCATTTAGCTTCTATTTAATGAAGGTGATTGTTTAAATGCTTCATAAAGTATTAATTAATATCGACCAGTGTCCTATAATGTAATTATGTATACTTTTTTCCTCGAATCACTCAATTACTGCCCATTTAATCATGACATACATCTCATTCCTTTGGTAATCATATGAATCGGAATGAGTTTCATAGGATCTCCTGCCATTTGTTGGTGGCAGGACCAGGATTCAAACTGTGGGCTCCAGCTCCTACCACTTAAACCTGAGGATAGGGGACTCACAGGCCTGTCCAAGAACATCAGCAAAACCAATGATTAGCCAGGCATCAGTGGCTTTCATCAGTCCTCCTTAAAACTTACAAGGCTGTGAAAGGAGAATCGTGGTCAAAGTCACCCTAGGCAGGAAAGACCTTGAAACTCCTGTCCAACTTGTGCCAACAAAGCCAGAAGTAAATCCATGTGGCTCCAGTGGTAGAGAGCTAGCCTTGATCAAAAGCAACTCACAGGTTGTGCCCAGATCCTGGGTTCAAGGTTTGGGAACAAACAGACATACACAACAATCTGTGCAGCCATCCGGCTAAAGCAGGTCACACTCTTGTCCCCAACCGGATTGGACAGAGTTCCCTTGGAAAGGGGCTGCCATCATTTTGATTCCGCCCATTCTGCCTGCATCACAGGATTCCAGCCACACCCCCATTGTTTCATGGTTCTTTCTGACCAATGGGATACAAAAATGGTGGCCTTGCCCACATTCCATGCTGCCCAGTAGTACCATGATTCCCTCTGTTTGTTGACACCACTACCAGCAGTTAAGGAAGGTAGAGGTGGCTGAGTGGTGAGCAAGAGACCTGAGGCCTACAAGGAGAGGCCTTCCTCAGGCCCACTATGTGCCTGCCTGAGTCCCATTCCCCTCCCTACTTCTCCATGGAGCAGCATTTCAAATCTGGTGCTGTGGGCTCAGACCCATGGTTTCCTCAGATAATGGTGCAATGGTGTCCCACAAGCCAGCTTGCGGCCCTAATCTGGTCTTTACTTTTTTTTCTGGGTATGGGAGTTGTTGGATGCAGAAGATAGACACCTTGCTGTGTGAGCCCTTGTCTTCTGTGCTTGGTCAAACTTTCACCTGGAAACAGAGAGACAGAGACATAGAGAGAGAGAGACAGAGAGAGATCATCTTTTTCCTTGTACAGCCTGACAGTGCTCAGGTGACTGATCAGTTGGAAAATTGTAGGTGCTGCATGGATGAATCTTCTGTCACCGTTCTGGATGTGTGTGTGTGTGTGTGTGTGTGTGTGTGTGTGTGTGTGTGTGTGTGTGTGTGTGTGTGTGTGTAGAAGTGGGTTGTAACAAGGAGGCCGAATGCTTTGGTAAATTCTACCTGCTATCTTTGGGGCATGTATGGGCTTCACAGAAGAAGTCGGAGGCCTGGAAGGGTGAGAGGCTTCAAGGGGACACAGCACTGTTAAATTACAAGAACAAGTGATTTGTGTGCAATGGAGCTGTGTACTATTTTGGGCCTGGTTGGGGGGAGCTTCGGAGGACCTGGGAGTGTGGCCTGCAGGGGATGGCTTCCCAGGGGGACAGAGAGCATGGCCAACAATTAGTAAGGACATGAGTTCTGCTAGTATGGAGCACAATAGCATAGGTCAGACTCTGGGTCTTCTCTTCATGATGTCTGATGGGTGAGCCCAACCCTATTTTAAATCTTGAGCTGTGATTTTCAGATCTCAGCCTCCTGAGTACCTAGGATTATAGGCATGAGCCTCTGGCACTGGGAGTCTGGTTCTTTTTTGTATATTAAGATTTGACCTCAAGGCCTTAGGCTTGTCAGTCTGGTCTTTTACCATTCTAGTCAAGCTTTTCTGTCTTGGGCATTTCTGAGATGGAGAATTAATATATGCTCAGGCTGGACTGGATCATGGTCCTCCTATCTGTGACAGGCATGAGCCACCAGGCCCATTCTTCTATAGTTGGAATGGTAGACATATAGCACCACGCTCAATCATTGGTTTAGTCGGATTGGCCCAAACTCAGTCCACGGCAGCAGATTCTTGACCAGAGGTGAAGCTCTAGGTTGGGCCTCAACCATTGGACTTCAATCTCCTCATGGTACAGTTGTGAGGATACAAAGGATTAATACAGAAAGATCTCTGGATCAGGGACAGGCACAGAGGAAGGGGCCATCTGATACTGTTCTTGGCAATTCTGAGAGCATATGATCAGAAGTTACCTGGAAAGATCTCAGATGGTGTGTGTTATTAATGGTGCAACAGGAATGGGATTATGAAACAAAACATGGCTCTCTTTCTTTATTACCCTATCCCCATGTGGAACGGGATCCTTCACTTTGTTCAGTTTTGAAGCTGGGGAAACTGAGGCACAGATAAGCCGGGTGACCTACTAATGACTCCCAGCTGACAGGAAGCTATTCAGTCCACTATTTGTGGTGGGAAGTCCACTTCTTTTCAGTCATGGGGCTTGAACTTTGGGCCTGGGGCAGCTCCCCGAGGTCCTCAGCTCAAAGCTAGTACTCTACCACTTGAGTCACAGCACCACTTCCAGTTTTCTGGTGGTTCTTTGGAGATAAGAGTCTCAGAGGTGTTCCTGCCCGGGATGACAATAAACCACGATCTTCATATCTCAGCCTCCATTGTACTTAGGATTATAGGCCTGAGCCACTGGCACCTGGCTTAAGTGTAATTCTGACCTTCTTTCTTTCTCTTTCTCTCTCAGGAACTGATTCAATGGGTGCTGGAGGAGGTGACCCAGCATCCCCATGTGGTTGGTACCAAGGTGGCCCTCTCATTCTGGCGGTAGGCTGTGGGTCAGGAGCTGTCTCGCTCAGTCTGTTGCACCAGCTCCATGAGGTAAGTCCCTCTGTGCCCTGGGTACACTGTGACAGTTATCTATTGTCCATTTAGCCTTACTGGAATCAGTACTGTGTTCAATGCTCTTTTCTAGCAAAAATTACTGGCTAAAATTATGATACATAGTTACAGAATGAAAATGTAATGCCATCTTAAGAAAGCCATTTAGGGTTCTGGGAATGTGGTTTCATGGTATGGTGATTGTCTAGCATGCATGAAACCTTGGGTTCAATTCCTCAGTACCACATAAATTGAAAAGGAAACACTGGAAGTGGTCCTGTGCCTCAAGTGGTGGAGGGTTAGCCTTGAGGAAAAAAAAAAGCTGAGGAATAATTCCCAAGCGCTGAGTTCAGTCCCAAGACTGCCAAAACAACAACAGCAACAACAACAATTTAGTTAGTAAATGCAAAATAAAGAACCCATATTTGGAATATATAATTGCGTCTTCCATACTAATACCTGACAATAGTCCCTAATTCATGTACTTTACCTATGTCAGGATACTGTGTTGAAAGAAAGTTTTGTTCATTAGGTCACGGCAATTAATGCCGGGAATGTGCTTAGATGTCAGGTGAAGATTAATACTGGAAAATTCAAAGATTCCAGGCTTTTGAGTGGGGCCACTGCTAATCACAATGAGAAGGATAGTCTAAGTGAGATTTGGAAATTATTTTGGTCAGTCATCGCACCAAAAAGGCAAAAGCTAATTAACAGTTGTGACAGAAGAGAAGGAATAACTCCAGATGGAAAGAAAAAATGATAGTAACTAATGTATAGCAGAAACCGTTCCAGGGAACCTTGTTTGGTTATTGAAGAACTAGTTATCAACTAGGCTTATTCCTCATTGCCTTTAGCATTCAAAATCTCCTAGGCTAGTTCTTAATCTCAGTGTGATAAATGTATCTTCTTCTATGCTGTTCTTTCATACCTGATCTCCTTTGCTTTCTAAAAATCTGTCTTTCTATATTTCTCTATGAACATTTCCTGATATTAAATACACCTCCAAAGATGAAAGAGGATGCTAATGTAAGAGTCCCATAACTCATGAGTCATTAATATAACAAAATGGAAAAGGAGGACATATTTATTGCTACTTCAATTTTTCTGAAAAGCTGCAATGTCACATCATTTGGTTCAGATTTCCATTCTTTGTCTACATAGTGACATTAAGTGCACATAAATGCAAATATTAGCCGGGTGCTGGTGGCTCATGCCTGTAATCCTAGCTACTCAGGAGGTTGAGACCAGAGGATTGTGGTTCAAAGCCAGCCTGGTCAGGAAACACTGGTCCATGAAACACCTATCTTCAATTAACCCCAGAAACCCAGAAGTGCTGCTGAAGCTAAAGTGGTAGAGTGCTCAAGTTGTGCTGAAGAGCTGAGAGACAGTGCCTAGGATTAATGTTCAATCCCCATAACCAACAAAAAGTGCAAATATGGCTTTAAGTTCCCCCAAAGGAATGATGAAGTCAATAGTAATCTTCCCAAATGATTTATTAGTGCACCTGCTTTTGCTGAGTTATTTTTATGGCTTCTTTGCTAAACATATTCTCTTCTTTAAAAATTGTCAATATTAGCTTTATAATAAACTTCATCTAATATTTCTTGGTTCAAAAGAGAAGTCTATACAATTGATGTCACTTAGCTTTCTTACTGTCTTAGTTTAAAGCCAACCCAGGAAAGAGAGTCTGTCAAACTCTTATCTGTAATTAAACACCAAAAAAGACAGAAGTGGAGTTTTGGCTCAAGCAGTAGAGTACTAGCTTTGAGCCAGGTGGGAAAGAAAGACAACTGTTAAGGGACAGGCGCCAGTCTCTAAGTTCAAGCCCCAGAACCAGCACAAACTAAACAAACAAGCAAACAAAACACACCCTGGGCATTTCTTTGGGACTCTCCTTAAAATAGTGGTGGTCCGAGAAGAGGCTGCTTTTGCTGATCATACTCACTGGATCCTGCTTTTTTGGAGTCCTTGTTGCTATGGAAAACTCAGGATCAGACTAAAGGAATTGATAACTGATTCCTGCAACAAGAGAATCATCTCAGGAGTGAAACATCCATCCATAAGACACTTTAAAACCTCCTTATCTTTGCTTTTTTGCAGTAGAAAACTTTTAAAACAAAGTTACTTCCTTTTGTTCTATGCTGGCCTTCAAATGGCATATTGTTTCCTTTTGTAACACTCTCAACCAGAAGTTTACAGACAAGTTTTATATGACACACTCAAATAAGTCAGGGACAGAGTTTCTTTCCAGCCTTGGATTCTTTTCTTGTACAGTAAAAAGGAAAGCAAGAGTTAACTTGAACTTTATCATTTTTCTATGTTCAATTCCTCTCCTGGGATCAGTTTCCACATCCAGTAACAGTTACTTCCACTTATTTCCATTAACAATCTATGGTGCTGCTACAGAAAAAAATGACTGTTTTCTGGCTTCATTGAAATAGCACAAGGACACTTTGGACATGAGGTAACACGTGTTTCAGAGACAACTTAGTAAAGAGAAATTCAATTTAAATTGCTTAGAAATACATTATCCATGAGAACATTTTGTTCAAACTTCTTATGTGCTCTGTAAATTAATGTGAATTTTAAATGGGAAGAAGGTTCTCAGATCATTTTTTGTGAGTCTATCTGCTATGCATTAATTTCCCAAGTGTACATGAGTTAACAGTAAGAGAAACAATAGCAATTATAGGAGAAAAAGAAGTTCTGTGTTTATGTATAAGTGTTCAATACAATATAGAAGACTCTACAAATAAGAAAACATTGAAACAGTAATGCCAAGTCCAGTATGTAGATTTATGCGAATGATATGGAGAAAGCATTACTCCTATGTGGAACATGAAGCATGAGGCCACTCCCTTTCTAAATCACGCTTGCTAATCACGTAAATGTGCAAAAAGGAGAATGGAAGAATGATTCTGTTTCCAATGTAAGTCAGATATAGAAGAATAGACATAACTGGAAAAAAAGAGTCTATCTTGAGAGAACAGGAATTATACTAGCAATGAACCTGGTGGCTAAGATCACATTTCTTTTTCTTTCCTTTTCTTATATTCTTTTTTTTTGTTGCTGTTGTTCGTGGAAATTGAAATATGGGACAGGGCGCTGTCCCTCTGAAATGCAGCTCAAGGCTAGTGCTCTTACACTTGAGCTAAAGTGCCACTTGCAGTTTTCTGGTAATTATTGGAGCGAATAGTCTCCAGGACTTTCCTACCCGTGCTGGCTTTAAACCCCAATCCTCAGATCTCACAACAACTTGGTTTATGATCACATTTCTAACAGTATACATTCAGGATATGTAATGTAAATGTTCATCTATCTTTATATGAACTCTTGAGTTAAAAATATGGGCTACAGGTTAGACTTTCCACTCACAAAAGTGTTTGAAGTTTAAAAGTTAATACTCCTGGAAAAATAAAACCTAAGATTGTAAAGGAGTCTGGGAAGTTCAATTTGCATCCGGCTTGGACAGTATAGGCTTTGAGACCCTACCTATAATTAACCAGCCAAAAGTTGGAATACCAGTCACGAGCAAGATTGCTGAATAACAGCTTTAGGTTTTTGCATAAATACATACAAACATACACATACACACAGAGGCACTTATAGGTGCACACAAAAATGCACAAATGAAATAACTCTCAGCATATGTAGAAAAGTTAGAAAAGAGTAGAAAATTGATCCTGAGCAAGACTAGAATCAAGTGATAATTTTTAGTATTAGAAAGCCCTCAAGTGAACTTTCCCCCAGAATTTGAGAATATTACATAGGTAGGGACCAGAGATAGTAAGAGAGTCAAGCAATCATTATTAATGGGATAGGATCCATGGAGGAATGAATCCGGGAACCCTGCAGGCACATCTGAAAATGTTCCTATCCTGTGTCAAATGTTAAAACATCTTTGAAAATAGTACATAAACAGTCTGAGCAGTCAGTCTAGTGGATAAGATCATAGGAGAAGTTCAGAATTGCTAGTCTGTTTCTAGATTATATAAAGAAACTATGGCAGGACAATGTGATACAAGCCTGGAATTCTAGCACTCAGACAGGAGATTAGAGAGTGGAATTACATAACGATAACTTCCCTGGACCAGGTAGAATAATTTTGTCTCAGTAAAACAAACCAAACAACAAGAAAGGAATACACAGTTGGAGGTTTAGCCTTGTTAAATTAGAATTTAGATTTAAAATATATTTTTTGGTTTTGTTTGTAATTTCATATTCTGTAGGATACTACAAAATTCTTTTTAAGTAGAGGGATTAATTGAAAAATTCACAAATGATTCAGGCATATTATTTGCCTAGATATTCTTTCTAGAGAGTTATAATTAGAACATAGTTAATAGATAATTCGCACAGTTCATGTATACCATGTTAATGTGAATAATCTAGACAGAGTTGCCAAGAAATGGATGACATTAATTTATACATTTAGAAAAACCAGTTTTTTAAGAGTTTGGTTTAATATGGTATGAAGAGAGTAATTGTGTGACATCTTCTTTCTTCTACCTATATATAACACAGGACGCCATTTCCTTATTTACGTGCCTCTGTATACATGGAGAAAAATGCTGGGTTTGGTGTTTATTTTCAATTTTGTTTTTGTTTTATTGGTTCATCCTAGAGCTTGAACTCTTGGCCTGGACAGTGTCTCTGAGCCTGTTTATGCTCAAGGCTCAAGCCCTACCATTTCAACCTCAGTGCCACTTGAATCTGGCTTTTGTGGAGAAGTTTTTTGGAGATAAGATTCTAAGAAACCTTCTTTCCTGGGTGGGCTGTGGATCATAATTTTCCTATCTTAGCATACTGAATATCTATGATAATTAAAAACTATAAATATAAATAATATTTGCAAGTGTTCTGATCTCAAGAATATCAGTGGAGGAAAAATGATGCAGCTCAGTTTATTGTGTTCTTTTCAGAACAAGGAGAGTGTCACATTAGCAGACGTGTAGTATTTTTTCAAAATAAAGATAAGGTATACATGATGTGAATTAAGGAATTTTAAGGTGTCCCTTACAAGTTGGAAACTGTTAGGCTAGGATGACTTTATGGCATAAATCTTGGGATTGATGGTCATAGAAATAATAGCTTACTCTTATAAAAAATTGCTTACTCTTGAAGAATTAATTATTACACATGCTTCACAGTTTTATCCTCTACCAGAATGTGGCTATTTTTCTGTTTACTTCTCAATCTGTAACACCACATTGGAAAATGCATCTATTGCAGAATTACATAACATGCAAACAGGTACTGTTTTGAATCTCTTAGGAATGTTGAGAATTTAAAAATGAGTAGTTGTTAGTCATAGGAATTTTGAATTCTGTCCTCTTAACAACTTACTTTTAAAAGTTATGGGTTTCCATAGCATTAAACTGTTTTCTCTTTTAAAATGAGAAAGTACTAAATTTATTCTTTTTTGAAAAATTTGGCAAGTATATTGTGAAAATATTGTATAGTTGGATAACATTCAAGTTGATGACCCTCTGATAAAGAAGGGGTAATTAATTCGAATGAGATGCCACATAGTATTGATTTTTAAAATGTTACTTCATAAAGAATATTATTTACTGTGCCAATATAGTGAAATTATATTTTATGTAGCTTATTTTTTCAATTTTATTATCAAAATGATGTACAGTGGGTTTACAGTAATTGTAAAGTATTAAATCATAACTTTTCAAACTTGGTAACCCATCCTCAATTTTCTCACAGTTTTCCTTCACCCCTTAACTCCTCACAAGTTGTAATGTACATTTCCAACATATTGTCTTGTGAGTATTGCTATTGCATTGGTTTGCCTTTGGTCCTTTGTCTCACCATTATGCTTTTCCTTTTCCCTTCGCTAATTAAGGTAAATGTATACACAATACAAAATGAAATACGGCAGGGATAAACCATAGGGGAAAATCCCAAAGAAAACAGAAATCACATAGTTCATCCAAAACAACAACCACAAATGAAAAAAAAAATCTGGTTCCATATCTTGGAATTCATTTTGCTTAGCATCAGCTAATATGCTTATATATACGCATAACAAAGCCACTGGAAAATAATAGCTGCATGGATACTATATCATGAAATCAGCATGTTAAATTTTTGATGGTGAAGGTGGAATTAGGATTGGTGAATTTGTGGTTCTGATAAAGGATTTTCAAGAGTTTTAAAGTTATGACAGGTATATTTTAATTGGTCAAAATTTTAACAACTTAGCCTATTAAGAAAATTTTAAATTTCCTGGAAGAATAGGCTTTCATGCAAAGAAATCCAAGGAGACTTAGTAGAGAAGGAGCAATGTGGATGAAGATGGCTCTTTTTCACACTAAACACACAGACCTCAGAAACCTTGCTGTAAATCCTGTAAGTTCCCTTGAAAGTTGTCCTTACTCAGGAACTATATTCTCACTGTTTGAAACAAGGTTGTATTGGAATTTAAATTAAAAGTTCTTAAAAAAATAAGGCATCAAAATTTGTGAATTTACCTTTAATTATCAAACATTAATTCCCTGAAAAAGATAATTTGAGTGAAAATATTTAGGGAGAAATTGACCTCCAAAATGAAAGAATGTGTTGGGGTTACACCTTTCTGTTTGCAACACTTTCCACAATGTCTTTGGACGTGAAGCAGTGAAACATAAAAAAAAAATCTGATTGGATACTTCAAAATAATTATTTCACACTTCTATGTGGCTCACAAAAATAATACTCTTATTAATATGAGATAGTGAAGACTTCCTTTATTACATATGCCAAAAAGTTCAGAAAAGAATTGAGCAAATGGAAAAGTTAATTAAAAAAGTTTTCTTAGAAGCCTTAGCTAAGTGTATTGTCTTCAGCAGTGAAGGGAGGCCAAAACTTTTTCATATAAATTGTCTTAGAATTTTTACTCCCTAAAGTGATTTTACAGAGCCCATTTGTCTCACTACAATGCAGAACTGATTGAATGAAGACATGAAAATAAATTCCACATCCAAATGAGGCAACTTAAAAGTTTTAAAAGAGAAATAATGAAGATGTAGCAGTGGTGGAGCCTGTAAGGTTCTTCAGCTTCACTAGACTTGAAGCCAAGAAGCTGTGATTAATTGGAACTCAGGCAAGAGCTAAGAGAAGGACATAGAAGTAGGACATAGAAGCATTGTCCTTTTGTAACAGACAGTTTCTCCCAAGTATGGGTGAGTTAACTCTATTATCCTCCATACATCTTGGTGAACAAATGCAAGACCAAGAGAAAAATAATCTATTGAAATAATTTTGCATAGAATAACTTCACTGTTCCTGATATGGTATCTAAGGAGAATCTTAAGAGAGAAGATAAAAGTGCAGTATTTTTTGGTTTCCTCTAAGCATCTTGTTAGCAAAATATATCTTTGAGGTTAGACAACTCTGATTGAACCAACAAGTGATGTAGTACTTTTTATTGTGGGCACTTTAGACACAAGAAGTCTTTCAAGGTAAAAGAAAAAAGATACAGCAAATATTTGTGATCACAGCGTCTTGGACTGTTTTCTGGAGTCAAAGTTTGACATTAGATTTCTCCTCATTAGCATAGATGTTGTTTCATGGCAACCAAATGCAAGAGGGAAGTTTAATGGACTCACTTGGCCAATTAAACAGCATGAAAGAAGAAAATGACAAATAATATTTAATGAAATCATTTTGACCAATTACTTTGCCAGAAGAAAAAGGAAAAATATAATTCAAAATCAATTGACTTAAAACTATGAAGAAAGTGTAGTGAAGAGAGATTAAAGAAAATATAGAGGATTGTTTTCTCTCCAGTGGAGTAATGGGTTCTTGATCTTGTTTCTTCCATTCAACCTCACAAGCTACCAAGTGTGTCTCAGGACTGGATTATTCAGTTCAGACAGAAAACTCATAGAAGAAAGATACTGTTTAGAGCCGATGTAGGTGATTTATAACCTTAGACAATCAATTTAATTCTGTTCAAAATTCTCCCCTACCCCAAATTGCCCTCTTTGAACAGCTTTGTTTGCTTTTCCCAAGACTGCCCTGCATTAACTGATTAAAATTTTGAGAGGTCATATTCATACTCTCTAGATATTGCTGTTTGGTTGTGATTTTTGTGTGTTTTTGTTTCTTGTTGTGTTTTTAACTGAATTTTAAAAGGTTGTGCAATTGTGTTACAATTAAATATATCCATCTAATTGTCCAATGCTCCTAGATCAGAGTCACTCCTTCCATCATTCTCAACCAACCCTTTCTCCAAGATTTATTTCCAATTTACCACTTCCTTCATGATATGTGTACATTGAGTATTCTAGCTGTACTTGCCCCTTGTTCATTTTTCATTCATTCTATGTCTTTACTATAATTCCTCTCTGGTTTCAACTTCCTGATAGTAATTCTGTTAAGCTATCTATTAATACTTTGAAAGGTTTATATACATTCCATGGAGTTTCAATCCTGCATATTCTTGAACTGATGTCAGCTTATATTTCCATAATTCATTCATCTGCAACAACAGTTTGCAAGACTGGAGACGTGAAGCACCTAAACATGATTTATTCTCACCCATTTGGAAGATTAATCTTTAGTCAAAAAGAAAGTTAAAAATGGATTAGAATGTATTCCTAACTATGAATTTTTATAAATGGCTTTGTACAATGGTGTGATTCTTTTGTTTTACATGGAATAATATTTTCTACTACCTATAAGTTTTGGAAAAAGAAGAAAATTAAAATTTATTCCTAGAGAGGAATATGATAGAAATTGAAGACAGATATTATGTGTGTCATATCTCTGATGAGTACCCATATTCAAGACTTAAAGTAATATTTCTTACTATGTTAGACAGAGGGAAAACATAAAATAACATATGATAAGGCAAATATTTGTGACTTTTTAAAATGTACCTTATTAAATGATGAAATTTATTAGGTAACGTTTGGGTTGAAATTTAGGAGGCTGATCTATTTAACACACTTCTGGAACGCCCTTACTGAAAAACACAAATTGTGGGTGGTACTATTTCTACACTTTAATGAATGGTTGAACATGTTTGGCATTAGTGCTGTGTAAATAATTCAACTCTATTGTAACTTGCTCCCTATACTTGAAAAACTTGTAATGTCACTAAGTATCATCAACTTCTCAAATGTTATTTTGGCGAATATGATTTCAAAAAGTTTATTTGAAAAGGAATACACTTTCAGGAGATTAAATGTAGGTTATCATTGGTTTGAGAGTGACATTTTTATACCACAGAACCATGTTGTACTGAAGTCCCAGTGTTTGAAGCACTCCTTAGTGCTTCAAATGTTTTTCTGAATTACATTTGAGCTATAGGTCCAGATTTCGGGGCTTTGGTAGACCAATTATGGATCTATCCTTCCAGGAACTGTTTTTTGGCCCACTTATGTTGGAATAAAATCTTTCGTTAATCATAGGTGAGGGTTATTAAAAATAATCTTATGACACTTTGTGAACTTGTTCACTCATATGGGCTGGTCATCTGTAAGTTGAATGTTTAAATTACAGTACTTTCTCTCAAATTTTGCGATCTCATAATTCATTTTAAGTAGCCTTGCATTTCACAATTACTTTCTGCTAATTCCTGCATCTCAAGGAATTGGGGCCCTGAAATATAGGAAATGCGAAATTGAGATGGGTCTTCAATTACTTTGTGTTGATATGTTGCTTGGGACATGGTGAGAAGTCTTGCCCCTGTTATCTGATGATGCAGGTAGGAATGCTTCACAAATATGGAGAAAACCAGTTTGGGACAAGCGAGTTAAACAATAAACAGAGCAGCAGAGTAAAATCCATTATAGATTAGAGGAAAAAATTGTTTTTTACCATGTGGATTCAGAAGACCAAGAATAGTTAGAATGTATCACAAGTTTATACTAAAAACATTGCACTGATACTTTTTATAGTCTAATATATATATTAAACCTAATTATTTATATTCAAATTCTATTTATTGGAATAAATAAATATCAATTTATTTGTCAAATTGTCAACTAATTCTAGTAAGTTTCATTGTGTGAAATATAAAATCAGTACATATAAATATAAAATATATAACTATATATAATATAATTAAAAGGCATACGTTTTGCATTGTTCTGTTGTAGTTACTGTATTAAAGGCAACTCTGTTTTAAAGTATTATTCCATTATCTCTACCTCAGTGTTTGATAGAGTTAGACCTAAAGATTTACCATTTGTAGATTTACAGCATGGAGGCAAGAGGAAACACTGTGATTAAAACATTATCAATTCAATGTCTAATAACGAGGAGAAACATATGCACTTCTCCTGCAACTATGAAAATATTTGGTGATAAAAAGGCAGTAGTGTAAGTTCCTGCCTGGTTGTATGGTAGACAGGCCAGGACATTAAGTTATCATGCATACGAACAATTTTTTCACCTTCTTGGCTTTAGCTACTTTTGAAATGGAGGTATAATAAAAATTATATTTTGATAAAATACCTTCTAGTCTGAACAGTTCTATTTGAACTGTTCATCTCTCTATGATCCCTTGTAACCAAGATTAGCTTTGTTCTAAGACAATCTATGCTGTCAGGGTAAGATATTCTGGTTGGTCTGTTCCCACATGGAAGAAGGGTAAAGGCTCAGGTAAACATTTGTTCCAGTAACACCTCATTTGGGAAAATGTCAGCTGAAGAAGTTTAGAAGTAGCTCTTAAGCAACGCTTACTTTGAATACATTAGGTCCACAAAGCTAATTCAGTTGGATAAATAAGTACTTGAAAATGCCATCACCTTTGGACCTATCTATAAATAATTGAGAGTATGATCAAATTCCAAATAAAAAGACTTAAGATAGTCATTGACAAAAAAATTTGCAAATGTGAGCAATCGACTGATCAATATAATTTTTCCACTATTCACAGAATTTTAGGGAAATAAGATCGATAGCATTGTTAGGAACAATAAGGTTTCCTTGTTACAAGTAGGCACCCATAGATATAAGCCTGTATAATGATTGCATCATTAACTACTTAAATTTAGAGGATACTACATGCTTCAGCAGCATGTATACTCAAATTACAATACAGAGATTAACATGGCACTTGCACAAGGATAATATGAAAAAGTGAGAAGTATTCCATATTATTCATCCTTCAGATGCAAGAAATGAAAAACAGTTATTAAAAAGTTGATTACAAAATTACAAGTGTAACAATACACGTAATTCATAGAATTAAATTTAGTTTGACATCAATGTATTAAATCTTCACTCACAAAGGCATTTACATAGCATAAACTTTACAAATCTTTTCAAATTAGAGAACATTGTCATTTTATCACAAAGAAAAAGAATATTAAGTCCTAGAAAAAAAAGGAAGCAAACTGTTTCTATATGGAATGCAATCGGAAAGGACACATTAGTGAACCCATATATTGTAAAATAATGTAGAATTCAAAGAATATCTAGGAGAAAATAAAATAAATTATGAACATTTTGCAAACATAGAATATAGTATATTTTAAAATATACTTTTTCAGACAAGCACCAGAAATATTTTAGTTTCTGTACTACTCATTTCAACAGATATATTAAAATTATTTCTGATTAAAAATCACAAACTCTGAAGAAAATATTATACATGTATACAAAAACTATTGAATACATTTTGACATCCAAGGCAGGCAATTCACTTGGAAGAATTCCGCAGAATGCATGAATTTTTACAGTAAAATATTGGTGTTGCCGGGGACTGGTGGCTCATGCCTATAATCCTAGCTACACAGGAGGCTGAGATCTGAGGATCATGGTTAAAATCCAGCCTGGAAAGGAAAGTCTGTGGTACTCTTATCTCAAATAAACCACTAGAAAACTGGAAGTGGAGCTGTGTCTCAAGTGGTAGAGCGCTAACCTTGAGCTGAAGAGCACAAGGGATATCTGGGATAGCTCCCAGGCCCTGAGTTCAAGCTCCATGACCGACCAAAAAAAAATATATTGATCTTATTTCATTGTGAAAATATTTTGTAGGGACACAAAAGATGGACTTGCATTTTTGAAATTTAAGAAACTTAACCCGACCATTAGGACTTCATTGAACAATTTGTACAGCCTTCCACAACTTCATAGAGGTAGTGATACATACTTATCCTTTTGGCAATATCAAATACGGTTTCTTCTATGTTGTTCTTCAGGCCTGGTTTTATATAATGGTTCAACAGAAGGTGATCCAGCGTACCTTTGCTATCTCAATTCTCAGCAGCAAGATGTAAGGGTGTCAAGAGTTCTTTAGTTTGGGGAAGTGGCGCTGTGGCTCAACCAGTAGAGCACTCGCCTTGAGCTGAAGAGCACAGGGACAGCACCCAAGCCCAGAGCTCAAGCCCCACAACCGACAAAAAAAAAAAAAAAAAAACCCACAACACCAACAAAAAACAAACAAACAAAAATATTTGGGCTGGGAAGGTGGCTCAGTGGTAGAGCACTTCCCTTGCATGCATGAGGCCCTAGGTTCTATTCCTCAGCACCACATAAGCAGAAAAAAAAAGCCAGAAATGGTGCTGTGGCTCAAGTGGTAGAGCACTAGCCTTGAGCTGAAGAGCTGAGGGACAGCGTCCAGGCCCAGAGTTCAGGCCCCACGACCAGACCAAAAAAAATTTTAAAAAAAGAGTCCTTTAGTTTGGGCATTGGTATCTGTATCATGATGAAGTAAGAAAGAAGCCACTCTGGTATTATTCCACGTATATGCACTGTGCAGCGGTGTCCAGTCATCTACAGGTATTGCATGTGCCGATTGAGACACCAACTCACTGACAATGTCCATGTGTCCACTGTAGGCTTCTCAAAGAGGGGTATACTCATCATCATCCCTACTATTAACATGAGTGGCCTTTTGGGAAAGAAGTCTCCCCACTGCAGTAAGCTGAATATTTTTGGCAGCCCAATGAAGAGATTTGCTTGGATCCTTCTCCAATTTTTTTTCTTGCAATTGATACCATTCCTTACTTTTTCATCTTGTTCCCCATATTCCTAAGAATTGCCTAACCAGAGACTTTGAGTGCCAGTGGGAATGAGGTATCCATGTATTTCTCTAATAGTTCCCATTGGTTGAACTAGTCAGAAATACCCGGTGAATTTTCTGCATCTGTTTATTCACCATGATTTATTTTCTCTTTTTCCAATTTTACTATTCGAAATTATTCTAACTGGAGAGTAGGGAGTTGATGGAGAACAGCAGAAAGATGTTCCTCCATATTCAAATGTACACACTGAAAATGAGGACCAGTGATGTCTACATGTGTAGCTTATTCTAGGAATGAGAAAATAGGAAATAATGCCTTTTATATAAATGATTTGGGAAATGGCAGAGCAAAAAGTGAAATGATGCAACCAAAAATATAAAAGCAAAATAAATTAGGGTAATTATGGAGCAATCATATTGTCTATGAGAACCAAGAAAGGGAGAAAGAAAGAGAGAGACAGATGTGTAATGACCTAGCTAGCCACAAAATCCATGCCTCTGATCAATTTATAGAGCAAAGAAAAATTTATTTTTAAAAGAGATGGAAATAGAATTTATGTATTTACTTGAAATTAGTAAATACATTTTAGTAGCCTACATAAAGAGATATAACTTTGACCAAATTACAGACAATAAACTAAATCCTTGATAATTCTAGTAACAGATTTGACTGAAATCAGTTGAATCATACTTTTCCTGTACAATGAAGGAATAAGAAGGTAGTAAAGCAGCTAGAGAAGGCAGGGAGATTTTGTCTTGACAAAACTTTTTGGAAATTGGTATTGAGGATTTCTTACTGGTGATCCATTTGCACTGGAAGCATGATTCTGAAGTATTGCTTGCTGATTCTGAGCTATTGATTTGATCATTATATTCTCCAAGAAAAAAAATGAGAATTGATAGTTAAGGACTACTAATACATTTTGGCCTTCTCACTAAGCACTTTCAATCATCAAAATCACATGAAGACAATAGACAGGCCTACTTTTTAGATGAAAACAAGTGTCTTTGAAAAAACAAGGAATGTATGTAGTCATGCAAAGGACTTCTATTTTACCAATGCCTCATACATTTTACTAATGTTGGGTACCAATAAATACTGGATCTATTAGAATGCACTTAAAGCTCATATGTTCAATAGTGAGTTCTCTTACACTATATCATGGTATTTTTGTGTATGATTTTAAGAATAAATTTACATTACTAACTTTCTGACAGGATAGTATCATCACTGTACATCTTGCTTCTATACTCTCATTTTAAAATTACTATCTAAGTATGGGCATTAGATAACTATAGAGGAAAAAGTAGAAGCTACACTGATGGCTTATGTCTTTAATAGTAGTTAATCAGAAAGATGAAATCTGAGGATTGTGGTTTGAAAGCAGACCAAGAAAAAAAAGTCCATTAGATTCTGATTTGAAAGTAACCAGCAAAAGCTAGAAATGGAGCTGTGGTGCAAACAGTAAAATGCTAGCCTTGAGAAAACTGAAACAAAAACTAAATTCTGGGAGAAAGCCAGGCCCTGAGTTCAAGCCCTAGGATTAGCACCAAACAAATGAATTAATTAATAGGATAATTAATTAATTAAAAATAAATTAAGTGGTCACATGTGGAGAGGCAGGTAAAATGTAACATGCGTGGTAATGGTTTATGTATTATTTTTTAATAAGGCATATTATCATTTGTCCTAATCACTAATATTTTATTTGGATTTTTTGTACAATAAACCCTGAATTTAACATGCATGTAAATGTGTGTGTACATGTGCGAACATGTATGTATGTGTATATGTGTGCGTGTGCTGTTGCAATGTTGCTTGCCAATGTGGACAGGGTGAGGCTGAAAAAAGCTAACTGTGTTGCAATGTTTTTATTTATCAGTGTTCTGTCATGTCATTTCAGTGGATCCACACTTCTGTAAATATTATTTGTTTGATAATAACGTCATCATAATCAAAGCATTTACAATATTAATTTAGAAAAAGAGACCGCTTTCAGCTCTTATTGTATGTTAGGTAAGAAGATACAGACATAATTAGTTAGTAAGTTATTGCTGTAAGATGATTGTCAGTACAAAATACGTATTTGACCTCTTAAATTGGTTATACTTTTAAGATACACTCATGGAGTGATTTGGCCGACTTGACAAAACAGGTATTACTCTCTGGTTATTCCTGTGAAACACAAGTTGGATAAACTCTTTCCGGATTTCTGTTGAAAATCACTTTCTTTCCAATATTATGTCTGTTCTCATTAAGAGAACCCATATTACGTTTGAATATCCCGTCTTATTTATTGAAAATAAGTATTGTGGATATGCTTGTTAGATATTCCTTTCAAAAACGAACAAACAAAAAGCATGTGTCATGTCCAGATTGTGGATGCATTTGAAGGTGTTTTGTACATGCACAGGGATCTTTACTAATGGCTCTTTTGTGTGTACCTATGGCTACTTTAACAAATAAGGCTTTTTGAATATCTTTTCCAATATACATAACATCCCAGAGTAATTCTTGCAATTTCTGAAAGTCCTTTGAATATTTTAGTATTATTTCAGTTCATTGACTGTAGAGCCAAAATTTCTGAAATAAATATTGTTAAGATCTGAAAATGTAAGTGGGTATATACGCTTTTTTATGCTTTATTTTATGAAAACCCAGTTTTTATGAAAGTAAATGGAATAGAATAAAAGAATGTAAGTGAGTTGGGTAAGCTAATTATTAGTATAACTTTGTTTTCTATTAACAGTCCATTGAATGTAGATGATGCAGTTAAATTATTTCCTCTGTACTTCAGTTAGTTTTAGAATCTTTATAGTTATGCGTGAACTTTTAGCATAAATAATGGATTTTTAAAATGATTAGGACTAACCTTGTGTTTTGTGTCCTAATCCCAAAAAAAATGAGTTATTTTTAAGTGTTAATAGTTTATCATTATCATTATCATAGGGAATCATTATCATTATCATAGGGAATTAAAAATGCAGTAGTATTCATGTCTTTTTAAACCAATTGTTTTCACAAGTTGGAGAGTCTTTAATTCATACTTAGGTCTTGGTGTCTATGATTTTCAACCTCTCGTTCCTAATATTAATAATAGGTAAGACTGCATTTTTGGGTATATGAAAGGTCAATATTTAGCTGGGGTCAAAAGTGATTTTTATATCAGTCTTTCTTTAATAACATTTTAAATTAGTACATTTCTCTCAAAATGTTGTGTATAAAAGGAATCAAAATACTTCTAATGGTAAACAATTGAGGTGAGCTACAATGTGGAAACGATTGCTCTAAAGACCTGCAGTCTGTTTCCATCAGGAATTGAGCAGGTCATTCTTTCAGTAAGACTGTGTTAACCAGAGATGGGGTCCCCAGGCAGTGCAGTGTTGAGTGAAGGGATAAAATATGATTTCTACTATTTTGAGCTAGAAATCAAGAATGTGATAGTTTAGCAGTTCCTTTCACCAGGGAGGTATAAATTGATTATGAACTTGGAGTTTTCATATTACAGTTACTTATTTTCTTTTTTGTTGTTGTTGGTCATTGAGCTTGAACTCTGGGCTTGGGTGCTGTCCCTGCGCTCTTCCAGTCAAGGCGAGCGCTCTACCACTCAAGCCGAGTGCTCTACCACTTGGACCACAGTGCCACTTCCAGTTTACTAGTGGTTTATTAGAGATAAGAGTCTCACAGTCTGTCCTGCCCGAGCTGGCTTTGAAACACAATCCTCAGATCTCAGCCTCCTGAGTAGCTAGCGTTATAAGTGTGAGCCACCGGTGTTTGGCTTAGTTACCTATTAAGTGAAATATTATTAGAGTGTGCACAATAATTTTGGGGAATTTTCCTAGAATTAGTAGACTGAGTGCTGGTAGTTATAAAATAGAATGAGGTTATTTCATATGGTAGGAATGGAAAGCAGGCTAACACTTACCGTGTGTGCAATGTTGTACTAGTAATTCCAACTCTGAAGACTTAAATATCATCACCTTGGAATTAAAAATAGAAGTAATTCCACTTTATGGAATTATTGTGAGGATTAAATTAGATACCAAAGGTAAAGTACTTGGAAAACAATCAGAGTTTGATACTTTCTACCTGTTATTTTATCATGTGTATATTCTAATATTTTTAATGTGATTTTTATATTGTGTCTATTTAGGGTATAAAAAGTGATGTATTGATATTCATTGCGTTGTTCACTTTTCTGTCATTATGAGGAAAATACCTGAAAAGAAAATTTCTGAGAAGGAATTATCATATTGACTCATGGTTTAAGATCAGATGTCTCCATTGTTTTTAATCATATTTTTATTAAATAGTTGTACGAATGGTTTTCCATTCAACGAATCAGTTTATAAGTACAATGGATCTTTACATAACTTTCTCACATCCTTCCAAACCTCAACCCACTTTCAATTTTTCTAGTTTCATACTATCTGCATTAAATATTATGGCTTCACTCTCTACTTCCTTAAGTCTCTTTATTTCTTCCCTTTGACTTCCCCTCACATTTTACAAGTCATAGTCTCCTGGTATTCATTTTGTTGGATTAAAAGTTGAATTTTATAAGAAATTACACCTGTTAAATACTCCTCTGCAAATAGCATGCTTCCATTAATATTGTTGTTTAACTTGCATAAAATTCTGGCTTCTAAATATGCGTCCTTTTTGTGTCTGGCTGTGATTTTGTTTACTTAACATAATTTTAGATCTAACCATTTCTTTGCAAATGTTGTAACAGTCTTTATAATGGATGGGTGCAATCCAATTGTGTATATGTGCAACACTTTCTCCAACCATCCCTCTGCTAAAGTGCATCTGGGCTGTTTCCATAAATTCTCTACAGTGAATAGTGCAGTAGTGAACATGATTGTGAGAATGATTTTACTCTAACCTTTTGGAAGAATTCATCACTATTTTTCTGGGAGCAATCCTCTAGCCAATTTTCCAGAATAATCACTTCCTTCATCTCCATCACAACGTTTTTCAAGTCCTCAAAAACACACTACCCCCTACAGGTCTCAATCAGCTAAAACCACACTGTGCCCATATTCTTTGTTGTTGTTGTTGTTGTTGTTTTTTTCTGTCCGGTCGAGGGGCCTGAACTCTGGGCCCCTCTGGCGCTGTCCCTCAGCTTTTCTGCTCAAGCCTAGCAATCTACCAGAGCGCCACTTCTGGCTTTCTTCTTTTTGCTTATGTGGTGCTGAGGAATCAAACCTACGGCCTAATTCATGCAAGGCAAAAGCTCTACCACTGAGCCACTTTCCCAGCCCCAATATGCCCATATTCTTTTAATACATTTTTTCATAATTTTACACATAATTTAGTGAGAACCTTCTATGTACTTTCCTAATGTGGGAATGAAGTATATGAAAATAGAGTAAAAGTAAGAGATATGGAATTAAATTAGCTATTATCATATTTAAAATAATTTTCAGCTCTAACTCATAGCTTCACTTACTATTATTTTAATCTTTATTTGATTACTTCACCTATCCCCTAAATTATAACATGTGATTTAAATACAAAGGCAAAAAAGTGTAGTTTGACTTTGACACTCATGTGTGAGGATGCACAATATGGGCAAATAAAGGGATTGGAATAAATAGCTGTTATCCATTTTGTTAAATGGTTTTCTCAAACTGATTCTCACAATTTATATTTCATTCAAAAACAAGAAACGTGACAATTCCCTTTGCTTTGCTTCTCATTAAACTTGTTTCCATGTTATTTTATAATGAAGGATGATTTCATAAATCTACTATAGACACAAAAATATGTTAAAATATTTCTAGATGCATTCATTGATATAAATATACACACATATATTATAAAAGTTATAATGATAAATTATAACTTCTGTAACTGTACAATTTACTAAATTATTAAAAACATGGACGATTCAGGCCTGGAATCCTGGTTACTCAGGAGGTTGAGATCTGACGATCATGGTTTGAAGCCATCCTGGGCAGGAACGTCCATGAGCCTCTTATCTCCAAACAACCAACAGAAAATCAGAATTGGAACTGTGGCTCAAAGTAGTATAGTGATAGACTTGATAGAAAAGACTCAGAGATATCACCCAGGCTCTTAGTACAAGAACTAAAATCTACCCCCAAAAAGTATTTAATTTACACCTGTGTAATTAGACTATTTCCTTCACCCAAATGCACATCAATGCTCATTTGCAAGGTAACTCTGTTATGTCTGGAGTACCACATAGTATTATCACTTAAGTAGAAAGCATTGCAACATGGGTAAACTCTACCTCTCTCATGGATTTTTCTCCACTCAAATATTCAAATCTTGCAATTATTCCCATTATTTAAAGTCATAGCTTTTTTTTCTTTAATACCCATAATATTAGAATTTGAATTGAGTGTCTTGTGTCTCCTAAATGGATATTCTTACCATTTTGGCGTGTCCCCAGCCCTAAATTATCCTGATTTACTTTCAGATAGAATCTTGCTTCCTACTTGTGTATGATCGTGGGCTTAGTCTACTTCATGTTATTCTTCCTGGAATTTAGAATAACAAGTGCCTGGCATTGTGTACAGATCTTTCTGTCCAGTCTGAGCTTTAGCCACTATCCTCACAACAGTAGACTCCCATGTAGTCAGAATTTTCATAAGCTTATCATAGCTATTTTTTAAAAAGTATTTGCATTTCCTGCAGGTTCTTGAGTACTGAGTTAATTTGTGTTTTCTAGGGTTGTTTTCTTTCTTTTGAATGTATGTGTTGAGTTGTTCCTCATTTTTCCTTTTGTTTCTTTCACTCAAGTTCTTACCTATAGCGCTGAGAATCCAATTCTTCTTTCTCAAGATAGTCAAGGTGAGCATTATATATTCCAAAACAATTCCAGTAATATTTAAACAAATTCAGGAATTTCGAGAAGATGGCGGAGGAGAATCTGGTGGCTAAACAAGTTCTCGCATGGAAAGCAGTTCTAGTGTTCCAGTGAACAGTCCTAGCCACACCATGTGTGCCATCAGAGTACAGAGAGTTTGGCCAGAGAGGGAAAATCCAGGTAAGGAGACAGATCTGAGCATTTTCCAGCAGCCATGGCTGAGGCGGCTGTGGCGGCTGTGGTGGCATCCATAGCCGCCATACCTACATCCCAGAGAGTCTGGGACAAATGTGCCAGATGTAGCAGGCGAGCAGATTTTACTCAATACCAGCAAGAACTGACAAATAGCAGATATCTTCATCCTGCAGATAGCAGACCAGAGGCTACCCTGGAACCAACACTCCAGCATGAGTACAAAACTGACATCCTCACTCCTTCTCAAAGGGAGCAGAGAAGGGAAGGCCACCCCTCCCCCCAACATCGGAGATATCCATATTTGATGTAGACAAAGGCCTGGCTAAACAGCTAGCTCCAACTCAGTCCTTTGATGAAAACAAAAGAGTTATTGTGCAAGTCACAAGTACCTACCCTGACCTGCCATTCTCAACTCCACCCATGGGAAAGTCACCACAACTAGGCAGAGAAAGCTACACCCATGAAGGAATGGCTTTCTTCACTGGGTAAACAGAGCCAGAGGTTGCCATCCCTACAGCAGCCCTGATAATTAATTGAAACTCAGTAAACATAAACCCTGAGAATGGTTCCAGGCTGGGCTCTGTGAATGTCTCAGAAGCTAGCCCCTCAGGGAAAAGCTACTGTTTGCTGAAAGGCCTCAACGTTATGCAGAACCCAGCCTTATCACAGCAACTCCAAACTAGAGGAAACAGCCATCTCCCTGTTTTGTGATACTCAAAGCAGATCTCCCTCCCACTGAACTAGCCTGGGAGGAGGATCACAAACTTCTGGGTAAACCAAGGGAATTTTTTCTGCCTGCCCAAACAAACTGACTTAAGAAACTAATCAAGCCACAGAAAACCAAACACCACAAGCAAACCAGAGACTCCACCAAGAGACTGATTACTGTCACAAGGGAGATACAGGATCTTCCCATCAACCCCCCAAAAACAAAATCAAAAAAGTCTTTTTTGTATCTTTTTAAAATTTTTACTTTTCAATTATAAGAATTGTTTTTCTTAATCATTTTTTCTTCCTCTTATAACTTTTATTTTAGGTCTATGTGTGTGTGTGTTTGTGTGTGTGTGTGTGCTTATAAAAAAAAATCTCTACTCACCTGTTTGTCTTTTATGTTCTTTCTTTCTCATTAGTTTTACTTTTTCATCTTTTGTTCTTTTTGCATGAATTATTTGTTGTTCTGTTCATCCTCATATATATCTGTCATTGATTATAACACCTTATCCCCCTTTGTGCATATACTTAATCCAAAAATGTATTACTCAATTCAAAACTTCTTAGGATTAAATTCCTTAATAGCAGTATTATCTATTTATACCTATAAAATATTTGAAGAATTTTTATTTTTTAGTTTTTCAGGTCTCCTTTGTATCCCTCCCTTCCTCTCATCCTATCATTTTCTTCTCTCAATATCATCTATAAATTTACATAATTCATAAGTGTTTCACTTTTTAATATAAATTTTTGTTTTTCCATTTTCTTTCAATATTACTTCTTTAAATTTTCATTACTTTTAAGAGTTTCACTTTTTAAATTTAAATATTTCTCTTTCCATTTTTTTCTTGTCTCTTTTTTCAATTTTTTTCTTCTCTCTCTCCTATCATTCTTTCCAATCCATTTATCTCTGCGAGATTAGGAATTCGTTAATTTCACTCTCCTTTTACCATTCCACATCCCTCTAACCCTATTTTCCCCACTTTTCTCCCTAAACTTAATAATTTCTGGTTTGTCAAATTCTTCTTTGCTATTCTTAGCCCATTAATACATAGTTATTTAATGTTGAATAGACTGTAACTGTTGAACTAGATTCTATCTGCAGACATTTGACTATGCAATTGCAGGGCTTTGGTGGATGCTTGCATTAAAATGGTGTTCTAGCACAAAACTGGCATTACTTTCATCCCAAATAGGCAGAACAAGCAAGAAAAACACAAGAAAAATGGCAAGTCCGGGTATCTCAATTCCCACTCAAGATAATCAGGTGACAGAACAGATAATGTATAATCCAGAAGAGAGTTCCCAAAAACTTCTACAAACACTACTGGTAAACATGGTGAATGAAAAGACTGAAACCCTGCAAAGGACTCAGTGTGAGCCTGATAGGGAGAGAGAGGAGGCAAAACAAAGATCAAAACAGGAAGCTCATGGGCTTGAGAAAGCTACTCAAAGATTGATACTGGAATTGTGTACACAGGTTGAGAACACTCAAAGAGAAATAAAGGAATTGTGTGAGCAGGCTGAGATCAGTCAAAGAGAACTACAGAAGTTGCATGAACGTGAGAAATCCAATCAAAGAGTAATACAAGAATTGCAAGAGCGGGATGAGCATAGACAAAGATCAATAGAGGCATTCATGGAATCCATAAACAGACACCTGAAAGGAGTCAGGGAGACCACAAAGGAAATGCTGAATGGAGCCTAACAGAAGGAATGGGAGTCCAAGAAAAACATGACCAATCAACTAAGTGATTTTAGAATAAACACAGAACACCAAATTAAGGAAGTAAAGAATTTCATACAAGATCTAAAACAAAGCTCCAACAAAGAATTTGAAGCCATAACAGCTGACCAATTAGAAGGAAAAGAAATGAAAAATAAAGTAGAAAGTCTTGACAGTAGGTTAGACCATGCAGAAGATGGAATCTCCGGCATTGAAGACAGCCTAGGTATTATAGAGAAAGAACATGCAACTATCTAAGACAAATTCAAGAAATATGATAGATCTATTCAACACTTGGAAGACACTATCTGAAGGCCTTATCTGAGGGAAATGGGTGTAGAGGAGCACATAGAGACAGAAGTTAATGGTCTAGAAAATTTGTTCAACAGGATCCTAGCAGAGAACTTCCCAACACGCAGAAAGATAGGCATATTCAGAAATAAGAACCTTTTAGAACTCCAAATAGACCAGGCAGGCACAGGATATCCCATCGTCCAATTATAAGCCACACAAGATCAATTCAGAACAAGGAAAAGATCCTTAAAGCTGTCAAGGAGAAAAGATCAGTCACCTATAAAGGAAAACCAATTAGAATCACCTCAGATTTCTCAACAGAGACAAAACAAGAAGAGCCTGGAATGATGTATGCCATGCTCTAAAGACAACTATCAACCAAGAATAGTGTACCCAGCTAAACTCTCCTTCATAATTGAAGATCAAATAAAAATCTTCCATAGCAAAGTAAAACAAACAATATATCTCTACCAAATCAGCTCTACAAAAGATACTTAAAGATATCCTAAATATAAAAAACCAACAAGACCACAATAGAGGCCAAGAAAACACACCCAAACAGAATCCAAGAAGTATAGGAAGAATCCAGTAGGCGTAGAACCCAAGAAGGTGGATAAAATGGCAGGAACACCCAAATACCTCTCAGTCCTACCTCTCAATATTAGGGGATGTAACTCTCCAATTAAGCGACATTGACTGTCTAGTTGGTTTTCAATGCAAGATTCTTCTATCTTCTGCCTTCAGGAATCACTACTTGCCCATAAAAATCAAACACATTTTGAAAGTAAAAGGCTGGAACAAAATCTACCAAGAAAACGGCCCCCATAAACAGGCAGGATTTGCAATCCTAATATCAGATAAAATAGACTTCAAACTAACATTATTGAGAAGAGATAAAGAAGGTTACTACATATTAATTAAGGGATCTCTCTTTCAGGAGGATATTAAAATTCTAAATATTTGCCAAACAATAGTGCACCCAAATTCATCCAAGAAATACTACTTTAAATCTCACATAGATCCAAAGACATTTTTGGGTACTTTAACTCACCACTATCCCCACTAAATAGATCAACTTGGCAAAATCAACAGAGAAACCACCGATCTAAACAAGCACAAACATCAACTCATTTAGCAGACATCTAGCGAATATTCATCCAGCAGCATCAGAGTACACATTTGACTCAGCAGCACATAGAACATTTTCCAAAATACACCACATTTAGGTCACAAATCAAACTTGTCAAAATTCAGAAACATTGAATTCATATCTTGCATTCTCTCAGACCAAAAGGGAATAAAATTAGAACTCAACACAAAAAGCCACCAAAGGAGGTCCAGTAACACATGGAGGCTAAAAAACACAATGTTGAAACACCAGTGGGTCATGGAAGAGCTTAGAAACAACGTTCACATGTTCATGATATTCAACAAAAACTAGCACAGAGATTATCTGCTCCTCTGGGTCACAGCGAAGGCACGATTCAGAGGCAAGTTTATAGCTCTGAGTTCCTATATTAACAAATTGGAGAGACCTGAAACCAACAATTTAATGAGATCTGACACTCCTTGAAAAAGAGCATCAAGATAAACCCCAATCCAGTTGATGGAAAGAAATAATTAAAATTCAATCAGAATTAAATGAATTAGAATAAAAAAAAAAAAACAACCATAGGAAGAATCAACAAAATGAGAAGGTTCTTCGAAAAAATTAACAAAATTGACAGACCCTTAAAAAATCTTATCAGAAAAAGAAGAGAACACACCCAAATTAATAAACTCAGAGATGAGAATGGAAACATCACTACAGAAACAACCAAGATTCAGAACATTATAAAGGAATACTGCTCAAAACTTTATGCTAAAATGTTTGAGAATTTGAGAGAAATGGACCTTTTCCTGGCAAATATTTGCATGCCGAAACTAAACCAAGATGAGTTAAACCAGGCCTATATCAAGCATTGAAATAGAAACAGCAATAAGAGACCTCCCATCTAAGAAAAGCCCAGGAACAGATGGTTTTACAGCAGAATTCTACAAGGCCTTCAAAGCAGAGCTCACACCAATACTCCTCCAACTCTTCAATGAAATTGAAAGAGAAAGTTCACTACCAAACGCTTTCCATGAAGCCATCATAACCCTCATCCCAAAACCCTCATCAAAGAAAGAGCACTATAGACACATTTCTTTGATGAACATTGATGCAAAGCCTCTCAACAAAATTTTGGCTCATCAACTTCAATAGTTCATCCAAAAAATCATACACCATGAGAAAACAGGATTCATTTCAGGGATGCAAAGCTGCTTCAATATGCGCAAATCAATAAACATAATTCATCACATCAACAAGAGCAAGGATAAGAACCACATGGTTATCTCAATAGATGCAGAAAAAGCCTTTGACAAGATCTAACACCCCTTTATGGTGAAGGTCCTGGAAAAATTAGGAATCTATGGAACATTCCTCAATACAATAAAGGCTGTGTATGACAAAACTACAGAAAGTATTATCTGAATGGTGAAAAACTAAAGCTATTTCCTCTAAACTGTGGAACGAGACAAGGATGCCCACTCTCTCTATTGCTCTTCAATCTAGTATTAGAAGGCCTATCTACAGCAATAAGACAAGATGCAAACATAAAGAGGAACCCAATAGGGAAAGAAGAAGTAAAACTTTCCCTCTTTGCAGATGACATGATCTTGTATTTAAAGACTCTGCTCCCAAGTTACTCAAGGTGACTCAAAACTTGGGCAAAATAGCAGGGTATGAAATTAACCCTCAAAAATCAATGGCTTTTCTGTATGCCAACAATGAGAAAATTGTGGCTGAAATTAGGAAAGCAACTCCATTCGTAATAGCCCCCCCAAAAATAAAATACTTAGGAATTAACTTAACCAAAGGAGTGAAGGACCTCTATGATGAAAACTTTAAATACCTGAAAAAGGAAATCAAAACAGACTTAGAAAGTGGCAAAAACTCCCATGTTCCTAGATTGGAAAGATCCAATCGTGATAATGGCAATACTTCCCAACGCTATCTACAAATTGAATGTGATACCTATCAATATTCCAACCTCATTCTTCAAGGAAATAGGAAAGGCAAACCAAAAATTCGTATGGAACAATAAAAGACCCCGAATAACCAAAACGATCCTTAACAGAAAGAACACTGATGGAGGAAAATCAGTACCAAATTTCAAACTCTTTTACAAAGCCATAGTAATCAAAACAGCTTGGTACTGGCAAAAGAACAGAACTCAAGACAAATGGAATAGAATTGAAAACCCAGAAATGAACCTAAAGACCTACAGCCAACTAATCTTCGATAAGGGAGCGAAAATAATAGAATGGAAGAAAGACAGCCTCTTCAGTAAATGGTACTGGCAAAATTGTTTAACTACATGTAGAAAATTAAATCTAGATCCTTATATATAACCCTGCACCAGAATCAACTCCAAATGGATCAAAGACCTCAGAGTCATGAAGACACTCTGAAAACATTACAGGATGGAAAAGGAGAAACCCTAGATCTCCTTGGTACAGGCCGAAACTTTCTTAATAGAGACCCAGAAACACAACAAATCATAGAAAGGTTGACAAATGGAATTGCATGAAATTGCAGAGCTTCTACATGGCGAAGGACATAGCTAGCAAGATCCATAGAAAGTCCACAAATTGTGAGAAGATCTTCACTAGTAATACAATGGACAAGGGTCTCGATCTAAAAATATATCTGGAATTCCAAAAATTTAAATCCCCCAACAACAAATCTTAAAAGAATCAACTGCCCAATAAATAACTTCTCTGAAGAGGAAAGAAAGATGGCCAATAGACACATGAAGAAATGCTCAACCTCCCTAGCTATAAAAATGCAAATCAAAACAACATTGAGATACCACCTCACCGCAGTTAGAATGGCTATAATCAAGAACTCTAATAACAACAGATACAGGAGGAGATGTGGATAGGGGAACCCTACTACATTGTTGGTGGGAGTGTAAACTTGTTCAACCACTTTGGAAAGTGGTATGGAGGTTCCACAAAAGACTTCACATAGAGCTCCCCTATGATCCAGCAATCCCACTTTTGGGCATTTACGCAAATGATCACAAAGAAGACCACACTAAAGCTACCAGCACGACTATGTTTATGGCAACATTATTTACCACAGCTAAGTTTGGAACCAACCCAGATGCCCCTCAGTAGATGAATGGATCAAGAAATTGTTTTATATATACACAATGGAATTCTTTGCCTCCATCAGAAAGAATGACATTGCCCCATTGTTAGGAAAATGAAAGCCTTGGAAAAAATTATATTAAGTGAAGTAAGCCAGGCCCAAATACACATAGGCCCCATGGTTTCTCTTATTGGTTATAAATAGTATATGTCTGAGACAAGCAGAAAAGGTAAGATTTGTTGATATTAGGTGAAATGTACCCCAAGATAAGCATTCAAACATTTTTTTCTTTCATGCGCTTGTTTCTAACATATTTGTAAGATGAATTTTTGTTGCTTTGTATATCCCTCCCCCACAATATAACTCCTGTTTTCATTGTATATTGTGTTGGTATACTTTGTTGAGGGGAAGGGAAAAAACAGATTGTTTAAAAAGGGATAGAGTAGGACCCACTGTAACAATGAGACGTACAAAACGTTATGTCGAAAAATGAACTTTAAAATTTTCGCAAGGCGGGGCATAACGGGGGTGGGGTGGGGGGTGAGATGGAAAGGGATAGGAAGGGGAAACAAAGGAGGAGGCAACAATGCTTGATAAGAAATGTACTCATTATCTTGCCCATGTAATTGTAACTCCTCTGTATGGTATTTTCAGAATAATAAAAAAAAATCTTCATACCTATTAATGGTATATGAATTCTATGTGCTTAAAAGGGTCTTTTTATTTTCACAGCCATCTTTGGCATACACAGACATCTCATGGATTATATGAAGATAATAAATTTCCAGATGCTTGCCAGGAGGAGTAAAACCTAATTTTTTTTCCAGAAGTTTCCCATTTCATGAAAGAAATATGCTGCTTGATGCAGGATTTCACAAAATTATATTTGTAGGAAGAACTTAAACAATCATCTAACATTACCGAGTTGAGGGAGATGAATTGATCTCCTGAATAATTTACTTTTGGGTCAAATAAGAGCAGGCTGCCAAAAAGAGAGTAGACTTTAGAGAAACATGAAGAGTTGTATGTAAATAGGTCCTTAGCTGATTTTGCTAATTTGTGAACTAATACAGGGAAATAAAGTACAGCAAGGTAAAAAAAAATGAAGAACTCTGCATTGAAAAACTCATTTGTGTGTGTGCACACACGTGCCTGTACACACACGTGTATGTTCATGTGCTCATGCATGCATTCATCATTCCTGCTCTAAGCATCTGTGCCCAAGGTAGTGGTCTACCACTTGAGCCACTGCTGTACTTCTGGTTTTTTTGAGATAATCACATGTTTTTTCATGATTGGACTGGCTTTGAACATTGGTCTTCAGATCTCTGCCTCCCGAGTAGTAGCTAGCTAAGCTGATTCACCCTCTGAGTAGCGAGCTAAAATTCTGTCTGTCCTCCATGCTTCAATACTCTTTTATTATTTTCCTGAGGTTATCACAAGCCTGTCATATAAATGTCTAATTGCTTTAAAAAATACTGTTACTGTTTGGCACCAGGGCTTCCAATCTGTACTCTTAAGTACTTAGGAGGCTTGAGAACAGAATCCAGGACAAATTTTAGGGGAGTTCCTTCTCAATCTATAGTTGGGTGCATTGGATCATTTCCACCATCCTGCACTATGTAGAGACTAAGATTGGAAGGACTGCAGGATCCAGGAAGCTAGACAAGTTGGTGTGCAACTCTGATGTCATTGATGATGGGAAAGATAAAAGGACAAATCAGGTACATATTCTTGTGGAAAGGGAACCCTTATCCTAAAATTAACCACTGACATAATGCCAGCCTAGCAAGAACAATACCCGAATTTGAAATTGTCACAATTTTCCAAAACCAAAATAAGTACATACATTAGCATCCCAAAACTTAGTATAATCTATTCTTTGCTCTAATATCATCTTTATCTGATTATCATATGACGTGACAGAATAGTTTCTTCATTAAACTTATGATATATTTTTAAAGACCTAGAACATTCTTTCTCACTTATTAAGTGCAAATGAATGGCATATTACCTCATTTCTTACATATTTGACTGCCACTAAAAATCCATTCAATGGTTATTTTAGTAATATATTCTGATTTATTACTTTATTTGTAAAAGTTGTTAAACATTTTGCTTTTCTGCTGAAGTTTAAGTATTTAAATAGTATCATCAAAATATATTCCTTGGGTACTTGGGGCAGTTTTTTATAAAGTTTTTAACTAATGGCTTCTAAGAATTCTTAATTTCTATATTATTTATTTTATTTTTAATTTCAATATAATTTTATTTTAAAGGTAATGTACAGAGGGGTTACAGTTACATAAATAAGGTAATGAGTACATTTCTTTTGGAAGGAACATTGTTATTCCCTCCGTCTTTTTTTTTTATATACTCAATTACTGATGATTTTGCTGTTGCTATTGATCAAATGTACTTTTGCTTTCTTTGTTCATGCATTTTTATTATAAAATTGATATAAAAAGGTTTATACTTACTTAAGTCAACTAAAGAGTACACTTCATTTTATTTTCTATATTTCAAATTTTGATCTTGATTACTTATTTTCCTATTTCCTTAGCATAATTCTTTTTTCAGAGTTGTAGGAGAATTAATTTAATTTTGCATGATTTTTACACATGTAAATTATTCAGACACATATATGTTGCTTTTAAAATATTTAACATGTGAATATTTAAAATTATTTTCTTAATTTTTATATGGTTGATGAATTTGAATAAATTGATTTTCTTATAGTTCTAAACATATTTTTCTAGGTAACAAATAATTACTGTATTTTCAAGAAGCACATACTATATTAAGAAAGGCTTCATTCCTTGGTCACTTTTTTGTAAATATTTGTAATTGAATTAAAAAGAAGTTTGAGCTTAGCATGGTGATTTGTGGCTTCCATTTTCTACCTGTGGTAGGAACTGAAAATAGGGTTTGTAATTTGGGAGAGCCTGAGAAACTATGAGACCTTATCATAAAAATATCCAGAGTGGAATGTTTAGAGATATTGCCACCCATAGCGAGATGGAGAGCACCTGGTTATCATATTGTAAATCTTGAGGTTAAAACACCAGTAACATTAATCTTTTGTCAAAATTAAACAATACATGTTTCAAAATGTTTATTATTTAAAACTTATTTGCAAAGGTTCTCATGTCTTCCATTTCTTAATTTTCACTTTACTTAATCTATAAGAATCCAAGTATATTGTGACTATTTGATTTCTACTGAACGTTTAAATAGTATGAGCAAGATAATGATTTCATATATTAACCTATTTTTATTATTTGTGATAATTTCCTCTACTTAATATTATGATATCAATATTCCAAATGTGTGTATGTGGTGTGTGTGTATGTGTGTGTGTGTGTGTGTGTGTGTGTGTGTGTTTATCTGGTTTGTGTGTGTGTGTGCTTTGTGTGTACTTTGTAATTCTTGGGAGATCACACCATTATTTCACATATGCTATGTCAAGATTTTACCACTGAACTATACTGTGTAGTACTAATGGAAATAGAGTTTTAAATTATGACTTTTAAATTTTCATTCCCAGTATGTTTTTTCAAAATTATATATGATACAATGTGATCCATTTTCTATCCACATTAGCAATTTTTATTGTTATTTTATTGTTATTTAGAAGATTTCCACTCCTTTTCACTTCCAAATTCTTGTATTTGTTATTGATAAAGGTTTTACTTTGCTACTTTTCTATCTTCATTCTTTTTGTCTTTAGAGTTTACCTATTTCCTTCATTTCTTTGGAAATTAATTATCATATTCCTATTACAATTTATTTACATTGTAAGAGGTCTATACAATGCTTTATTTTCTACTTTATTTTTCCCATCTTCTCTGACTCTCAGTCCACACTATTAGGTGGATTAAAAAGAAACTTGATTAAGGACACTTTGATTATTTTCCTGCTTCTCTTCTCTGAAGTCTTTCTGTTTTTGAAACACAATAACAATGACATACAGCTCGTAGGTGGTTCATCATTCTATCCCCTCTCACTCTCCTCTGTAGTACAGATCAAGTCGTTATCATTCAACTTTATTATGCTATAGTGTTATCTAAATATTAACTCATTCCTGAATTCATTTTAGTTGTTTTAAGCATTCTCTAAAGACATTTTTCCCTATATAATATCTGGGGTCTTGTGTTTTCACAAGGTGCAAAATATCAGTGATTATCAAACACCTAGATATTTGTAGTATATTGGTCCACCTGCTCAATAAACTTGTATGTAAACTCAAGGAATACATGTCAGTCAGAACAATCTTGTAAAATGTTGTAGCTTGAGCCCTCATACTGGTTTTGAATCTTATTAACATGATTATTAGTGAAAGAACTGACATATAGAAGAATGTAACAGATTTATCAAAAATAAATTCTTAGTTTTATTGTCAATAGATTTTGAAAAGGATGCCATGACAATGAAATAAAAATAGAATCTTAAATGGGTTTTTGGCACCATTGCCTCTCTCTTTTCAAAGAATGATCTTAGACTACTACCTAAAATCTTAAACAAAAATTTAAAATAAAAAAAATTATCAGGAGTTCCGGGAAGATGGCGGAGGAGAAGCTGGAAGCTAAATAAGCTCTTGCATAGAAAGCAGTTTTAGAGTTCCAGTAAACAGTCCTAAGCCAGAGAATCACACCAAGTGTGCTATCACAGGACACAGAGTAAGGCCAGAGAGGGAAAATCCAGGCAAGGAGACAGATCTGAGCTCTTGCCAGCAGCGACAGCAGCAGCGGTGGCAGCTGTACTGGCATACATGAAACAGAGAGAGTCCGGGACGAAGAACCCAGACGCGGCGGGCAAGCGGATTCTACTCAACACCAGCAAGAACCGACAAGGAGCAGACATCTTCATCCTGCAGTTCGCAGGCCAGAGACAACCCAGGAACCAAGACTCAGTGTGAGTAGAAGCCTGACGTCCTCACTCCTTCTCAGGGAGCAGAGGAGGTAAGGCCATCCCTCCCCGCCCCAGTACCTCAGATCCCCATCTTGGATACCAACAAAGCTCGGCAGAGCTGCTAGCTCCAACTCAGACCTTGGAATAAAAGGAGTCATTTAGCAGGTCACAAGAACTTAACAGCATGACCTGCCAGACTCAGCTTCACCCAGGGAAATGTCACCCAGCTCGGGCGCCAGCCCTAGGAGTGGCTTTCTTCACTGGGTAATCAGAGCCAGAGGCTGCCCCTCCCTTTAGCAGCCTCGACAATCAATTGAAAAGCAGTAAACAGAACCCCTGAGAGTGGCTCCAGGCTGGGCTCTGTGAGTTTCTCACAAACCAGCCCCTGGGAAAAGCTACTGTTTGCTGAAAGGCCTCAACACTACCCAGAACCTAGCCTCATCACTGCATCTCCAAACTTGAGGAAAAAGCCATCTCCCTCTTTTGTGATACTCAAATCAGAACCCCTTCCCATTGAAATAACTTGGGAAGAGGATCGCAAAATCCTGAGTAAAGCAGATCATTTTTCTGCCTGTCCAAACAAACAGACTTAAGAAACCAACCAAGCCACAGGACCACAAGCAGACCAGAGACTCCAACCAGAGGCTGATTACAGACACAAGGGAGATACAGGATTTTTCCCAACTCTCCCAAAAATATCTAACAACTTTTTTTTCTTCTTCTTCTTTTTCTTTATAGCTTTACAAAAAAAATTTTCTTTTCTAAAACTTTTTTTAATTTTTAATTTTTACCTTTTTTGAAAAAATTGTTTTCTAGTAACTTTTTTCCCCCTTATAATCTTAATTTTAGGGATACACGTGTGTGTGTTTTTCTTTCTTTTTTTTTTTTTTAATTTTCTTTTTGTTTTTTTGCTTAGCTCGACTGAACTTCTGGTCTTTTTTTTCTTTCTTCCTTATCCTTCTCACCTTTTCTTCTCTTTTGTTCTTCTTTATGGGACTTAATTGTTGTTCTGCACATCCTTGGATAAACCCGTAGTTGACTATTAGACCCCATCCCCCATTGTGTACACACTTAATCCACAAATTTATTACTCAATTCAAAACCTCTGAGACTTAAATTCCTTAATAGCAGTACTACCTCTTTATACCTATATAATATTTTAAGTATTTTTATTTTTAACTTTTTCACATCTCCTTTATATCCCTCCCCTTCTCTCATTATACTCACGTACTTTGAATAATTTGTTCTCGATTCTGCATATTTTTAATTTTTATTTTTCTATTTTTTCTGGTCTCTTTTTTTCCCTTTCTCTTTCTTCTTGTTTTCTCTCTTTCTACATTCATCCTATCCAACCTACTTCCTGCTTTGAGATTAGGACTTAGTTAACTCTCCCTGCACCTTCCCACATCACTCTATTCCTATTTTTTACCCACATCTCTCCCTCACCCTAATAATCTCTGGTTTACCAAATTCTTCTTTGTGGTTTGTAGCCCATTAATACATAGTTGTTTGAAGTTGAATAGAGTTATCTGTTGAACCAGATTGTACCTGCAGACTATTGACTATGCAAATTCACACTTTGGTTGATGCTTGCCTTAAGCTAGTGTTTTAGCATAAAACTGGTGTTATTTTCATCCCAAATGGGCAGAGTAACCCAGAAAACCACAAGAAAAATGGCAAGTACAGGTATCACCACTCCCACTCATGATAATCAGGGGACAGAACAGATAATGAATAATCCAGAGGAGCGTTCCCAAATAGCTCTACAAACACTGCTGGCAAACATGATAAATGACAAGATTAAAAACATACAAAGATCTTTGTATGAGCGTGATAGGGAGAGAGAGGAAGCAAACAAAAGGTCAATGCAGGAAAAGATTGAAAACCTACAAAGGACTCTGTATGAGCGTGAATGGGAGAGAGAGGAGACAATCCAAAGGTTTACACAGAAATATCATGAGGGTGAGGAAGCTACTCAAGAACTGATACAGGATTAACGTGAGTAGCTTGAGAATACTCAAAGAGAAAGGCAGGAATGGCGTGAACAGGCTGAGAACACTCAAAGAGAACTACAGGAATGGCATGAACTTGAGGAAGCTAATCAAAGAGTAATACAGGAATTGAGAGAGCAGGATGAGAATACACAAAGATCACTAAAGGAATTCATGGGATCCATTAACATATTGCTGACGGAAGTCAGGGAGACCGCCAAGGGAATGCTGAATGGAACAAAACAGAAGGAATGGGAGTCCAAGGAAACCATAACCAGCAACTAAGTGATTTGAGAATAAACACTGAACACAAAATTAAGGAAGTAAAGAAGTTCATACAAGATCTAAAACAAAGCTTCAACAAAGAATTTGAAGCCATCAAAGCTGACCAGTTAGAAGGAAAAGAAATACAAAACAAAGTAGGAATTCTTGACAGCAGGTTAGACCATGCAGAAGATCGAATCTCAGGGATTGAAGACAGCCTAGATATTGTAGAGAAAGAACATACCAAGACAAGAACTATCCAAGACAAATCCAAGAAATATGATAGATCTATCCAACACTTGGAAGACACCATCAGAAGGCCTAATCTAAGGATAATGTGTGTAGAGGAGCACCTAGAAACAGAAGTTAATGGTCTAGGAAATTTTTTAACAGGATCCTAGCAGAGAACTTCCCAAATATGCAAAAAGATAGGCCTATTCAGATACAAGAAGCTTTTAGAACTCCAAATAGACCAGACCAGAATAGGACATCCCAACGTCACATTATAATCCACACAGGATCAACTCAGACCAAGGAAAAGATCCTGAAAGCTGTCAAGGAGAAAAGATTCATCACCTATAAAGGGAAACCAATTAGAATCACCTCAGATTTCTCAGCAGAGACAATCAAAGCAAGAAGAGCCTGGAATGATGTATGCCATGCCGTAAAAACAAACAACTATCAACCAAGAATACTGTACCCAGCTAAACTCTCCTTCATAACTGAAGGCCAAATAAAAACCTTCCATAGCAAAGAAAAATTGAAACAATACATCTCCACCAAACCAGCCCTACAAAAGATTCTTAAAGATGTCCTACACATGGGGCTGGGAAGGTGGCTCAGTGGTAGAGCGCTTGCCTTGCATGCCTGAGGCCCTGAGTTTGATTCCTCAGCACCATATAGGCAAAAAGAAAAAAGCCGGAAGTGGCGCTGTCGCTCAAGTGGTAGAGTGCTAGCCTTGAGGTGAAGAGCTGAGGGACAGCACTCAGGCCAAGAGTTCAGGCCCCACGACTGGATCCAAAATAAAAAAAAATAAAAGATGTCCTACACATAGAAAACCAACAAGACCACAACAAAGGCCCAGAAACTGTACCCAAACTGCGAATCCAAGAACCATAGGAAGAACCCAGTTTTCGCAACCCCCAAGAAGGTGGATAACATGGCAGGAACTCCCAAATACCTCTCCTTCCTATCTCTTAACATTAACGGACTTAACTCACCAATTAAGCGACATAAACTGTCACGTTGCATTAAAAAACAAGATCTTTCTATCTGCTGCCTTCAGGAATCACATCTTGCCCGTAGAAACAAACAAATTTTCAATGTTAAAGGCTGGAACAAAATCTACCAAGCAAACGGCCCCCATAAACAGGCGGGATTTGCAATCCTAATATCAGATAAATTAGACTTCAAATTAAAATTGGTGAGAAGAGATAAAGAAGGTCGCTACATACTAATTAAGGGATCTCTCCTTCAGGAGGATATTACCATTCTAAATATCTATTCGCCAAACAATGGAGCACCCAAATTTATCCAAGAAACACTACTTTCCCTCAAATCCCACATAGATCCAAAGACATTAATTGTTGGGGATTTTAACACACCACTCTCCCCACTAGATAGATCAACTTGGCAAAAACTCAACAGAGAAACTGCAGATCTAAACAGCTGCATAGATCAAATAGATTTAACAGACATCTACTGAATATTTCACCCAGCAGCATCAGAATACACATTTTTCTCAGCAGCACATGGAACATTTTCTAAAATAGACCACATTTTAAGCCACAATGCAAACTTGTCCAAATTCAGAAACATTGAAGTTATACCTTGCCTTCTCTCTGACCACAAGGGAATTAAATTAGAACTCAACAGCAAAAGCCACCAAAGAAAGTCCGGTAACTCATGGAGGCTGAACCACACACTGCTGAATCACGAGTGGTCATGGAAGAGATAAGAAAGGAAATTCAAATGTTCATGCTATTCAACAAATATTAGCACGCAAATTACCAGCTCCTCTGGGACACAACAAAGGCAATACTCAGAGGCAAGTTTATAGCTCTGAGCTCCCACATCAACAAATTGGAGAGATATGAAACCAACAATTTAATGACACATCCAAATCTCCTTGAAAAAGAGCAGCAAGATAAACCCCAATCCAGTAGACCGAAAGAAATAATTTAAATTAAATCAGAATTAAATGAATTAGAACCCAAAAAACTATAGAAAGAATCAACAAGAGTTGGTTCTTCGAAAAAATTAACAAAGTCGAAGACCCTTAGCAAATCTTATCAGAAAAAGAAGAGAACACACCCAAATAAATACACTCAAAGATGAGAATGGATACATCACCACGGAAAAAAACAAGATTCAGAACATTTTAAGGGAATATTTCTCAAAAATTTATGCTAATAAGTTTGAGAACTTGGCAGAAACGGACCATTCCCTAGCAAATATTGACATGCCAAAACATCTTAACAGGCCTATATCAAGCATTGAAATAGAAACAGCAATAAGAGACCTCCTAGCTAAGAAAAGTCCAGGACCACATCGTTTTACAGGGAAATTCTACAAGGCCTTCAAAGCAGAGTTCTCACCAATACTCCTCCAACACTAACATGAAACTGAAAGAAAAAGTTCACTACCGAACACATTCTATGAAGCCATCATAACCCTCATTCCAAAACCAGGCAGGGACTCATCAAAGAAAGAGAACTATAGACCCATTACTTTGATGAACATTGATGCAAAACTTCTCAACAAAATTTTAGCCAAAAGACTTCAACAATTTATCCAAAAAATCATATACCATAATCAAACAGGATTCATTTCAGGGAAGCAAAGCTGCTTCAATATACGCAAATCAATTAATATTATTCATCACATCAACAGGAGCAAGGATAAGAACCACATGGTTATCTCAATAGATGGAGAAAATGCATTCGACAAGATCCAACACCCCTTTATGATGAAGTTTTTGGAAAAATTAGAAATCCCTGGAACACTCCTCAATAGAATAAAGGCTGTATATGACAAACCTTCAGCCAGCATTATACATAATGGTGAAAAACTAAAGCCTTTTCCTCTTAACTCAGGAGCAAGACAAGGATGTCCCCTCTCTCCACTTCTCTTCAATCTAGTAGTAGAATTCCTAGCTACATCAATAAGACAAGAGGCAAAAAATAAGGGGATCCAAATAGGGAAAGAAGAAATAAAACTCTCCCTTTTTGCAGAACACATGATCTTGTATTTAAAGAATGCCATATACTCCACTCCCAAATTTCTCAAGCTGATTCAAAATTTTGGCAAAGTAGCAGGGTATAAAATTAACCCCCAAAAATCAATGGCTTTTCTGTATGCCAACAATGAGAAACGTGTGGCTGAAATTAGGAATGTAACTCCATTTGTAATAGCCCCTCAAAAAATGAAATACCTAGGAATTAACTTAAAAAAGAAGTGAAGGACCTCTATGATGAAAACGTTAAAATCTTGGAAAAGGAAATCAAAACAGACTTAGAAAATGGCAAAACCTCCCATGCTCCTGGATTGGAAAGATTAACATCGTGAAAATGACAATACTTCCCAAGGCTATCTACAAATTCAATGCGATACCTACAAAAATTCCCACCTCATTCTTTAAGGAAATAGAAGAGGCAATCCAAAAATTCATATGGAACAATAAAAGACCCCGAATAGCAAAAACGCTCCTCAACGGAAAGAACTCTGCTGCTGGAATATCAATACCAAATTTCAAACTCTACTATAAAGCCATAATAATCAAAACAGCTTGGTACTGGCATAAAACAGACCTCAGGACCAATGGAATAGAATTGAAACCCAGAAATGAACCTACAGACCTATAGCCATCTAATCTTTGATAAGGGAGCTAAAACAATAGAATGGAACAAAGACAGCCTCTTCAGTAAATGGTGCTGGCAAAATTGGTTAACTACTTGTAGAAAACTAAAGCTAGATCCTTATATATCACCCTGCACCAGAATCAACTCCAAATGGATCAAAGGCCTCGGAGTTAAAGCAGACACTCTGAAAACCTTACAGGATGGAATAGGAGAAACCCTAGGTCTCCTTGGCTCAGGCTGAAATTTTCTTAATAGAGACCCGGAAACACAACAAATCAAAGAAAGGTTGGACAAATGGGATTGCATGAAGTTGCAGAGCTTCTGCATGGCAAAGGACATAGCTAGCAAGATCAATAGAAAGCCCAGGGATTGGGAGAAGATCTTCACTAGCCCTACAATGAACAAGAGTCTCATATCTAAAATATACTTGGAACACAAAAAAATAAATCACCCAACAACAAATCCTCAAAGAAACAACTGCCCAATAAATAAGTGGACTAAAGAATCAAAGAAAAACTTCTCTGAAGTAGAAAGAAGGATGGCCAATAGACACATGAAGAAATGCTCAACTGCCCTAGCCATAAAAGAAATGCAAATCAAAACAACATTGAGATTCCACCTCATCCCAGTAAGAATGGCTATAATCAAGAACTCTAACAACAGCAGATGCTGGAGGGGATGTGGACAGAAGGCAACCTAACTTCATTGTTGGTGGGAGTGTAAACTTGCTCAACCACTTTGGAAAGCAGTATGGAGGTTCCTGAAAAGACTTCACATAGAGCTCCCCTATGACCCAGCAATCCCAACTTTGGGCATTTACCCAAATGTTTCCAAACCAGACCACACTAAATCTACCAGCATAACTATGTTTATTGCAGCATTATTTACCATAGCTAAGATATGGAACCAACCCAGATGCCCCTCAGTATATGAATGGATCAAGAAAATGTGGTATATATACACAATGGAATTCTATGCCTCCATCAGAAAGAATGACATTTCCCCATTTGTTAGGAAATGGAAAGGCTTGGAAAAAAATATATTAAGTGAAGAAGCCAAGCCCAAAGATACATAGGTCCCATGGTTTCCCTTATTTGCAATATCTAGTATATGTATGAGTCAAGCAGAAAAGGTCAGATAATGTGATGTTAGGAAAATGAACCCTTAGATATGTATTTAAATGTTTTTATTTTCTTTCATGCACTTATTTCTAAGCATCTGTAAGATTATTTCTTTGTTGCTTTGTATGCCCCCCCCCACAGTATAACCCCTGCTTTCCTACATTTGATGTCGGTATAATTTGTGGAGATGATGGGGATACAAGTCGTTTAAGGATACAGGTGGACCCATTGCAACTATGAGAAGTACAAGTTGTCATGTCGAGCACGAACTTTACAACTTTCGTGGGGGTGGGAAGATTGGGTGGGGGACAGAAGGAAGCTGGGAAGGGATGTGAAGTTAAACAAAAAAGGAGGCTGCAATGCTTGAAAAGAAATGTACTCATTATCTTGCCCATGTAATTGTAACCACTCTGTACAGTATGTTCACAAAAAATAAAAATTAAAATAAAAAATGGTTATCAAACAAAATGTGAGTTGTAAAAACCTACAAAATATAAATGTAAAAATTCATGACAATGGATCTTAAATGTTTCCAAAAAATTGACATGGAAAGCATTAGTGGCTAAAGAAAAGCAACAATAAACTAATATCAACTGATAACCTCTCTTAACTCTATATGAAATTAGTGAAAACATATCCAACAGATAGAGGGCACATATTTGTTAATGCTACAGTGTTAATTCTACAATGATCCTGAATCTTAAGTACTTTATATCTTGTCATTCTGTATAAATTTTTCCTGAACAGGATATTTCTATAAAGAACATATGTAAATTAATAGTCAATAGGAGGAGCAAATGAATTAAGCTCCTCTTTAGTATCTAAGAAAAAAGAAAAAGAAAACTCAATAGTATGACCATAATATAAAAAGATGACACAAAATATAGTAATGCATTTGTGGAGAAATTGATATACTCCGCATAGCAGAATGATTTGTGTAATACTGCAGTCATTTTAGCAAGCAAGTTTTCAAGTCTTCAAAAGGTCAAAGAGAATTGTATATATTCTAGCCATTACACTTCTATGTATGTATTAAGGAGATGTAAAAATCTTTTATGGATCGGGAATTTAGTTCATTGACAGTGCACTTGGACACTATGAGTGAAAACCTTTAAATAATTCCCCAAAACAAATTTTGAAAAAACACCCTATAGAAGATGTATGCAGGATAAATTCCTGTAACTCAATTTTATATCTATTTTAATATCTGTTCTAAAATTTAAGGTATTTCTAGTTTGTGAAAATTAGGCTTGGAAAACCTGTGATTGTACAATTCACTTCCAAAGCACTAAAATGTATACAGTGAAAGGAGATAATATATTGCATGTGAATTTCATGTCAGCAAAAAAATAAAACTATAGTTAAAAATTCTTCACACACTGGGGCTGGGAGGGTGGCTCAGTGGTAAAGCACTTGCTTTGCATGCCAGAGGCCCTGGGTTCGATTCCTCAGCACCACATAAGCAAAAAGAAAAAGCTGGAAGTGGCACTGTGGCTCAAGTGGTAGAGCGCTAGCCTTGAGCTGAAGAGATGAGGGACAGCGCCCAGGCCCAGAGTTCAGGCCCCACGACTGGACCCTCCCCCCCAAAAGAAGGTATTGTCAGGATGAGTCAATAACGTGAAAACAAACAAAATACACAATAATGTTGATTTATTTGTGACAAAAACAAATGAAATAAAACAATTCCACTTAAGCAACTCCATTATTAGTATCTATGAAGATGATCCTGAATGCCAACATCCATTGCATTTTTGGAATTTTAATTTCTACAAACATATGAAAATTAGAATAAGAAAACGAATATAGTCTTAGAGCAAACCAGCCTTGGAATAATTTTCTTAATTGTTTTGAAATTACAAAAGAATTAATATCATTAAAATTATCCTTTCCTGTGGAAATCATTTAAAAATGTTTATCTCTTATAATTCAAACACCAAGCAAGAGTAATTTTACAGAATAATTACAAATATCATTTTATTACTATAGTAAAATAGAATAAAAGACAGTCCCAATATATTATCATTATTCTTAATTTCGAATCATTACCTAAATATCTTAAACAATCTAAATAGACATGTCTTTATCATAGACGTAAATATTCTATACTTTTTACCTAACATTTTCCATGGGCATGTATTCATGTTTCTAAGACATGTTCACAGCAGGTAGAAGATGCTTCTGTGAAATTAATGTGATATATATTGTTGTTGTTCTTGATGCTGTTTGCAAGGTTAGGCATTGTCCCTAAGGAATTTTGTGATCAAAGCCAGCACTCTACAACTTGAGGCATAGAGCTAATTCCTGTTTTTAGTGGTTAATTTGAGATAAGAATCTAACATGTACTTTACTCTCTGGGCTAGTTTCGAACACATTTCTAAGACCTCATTACCCAGAATAGCTCAAATTATAGGTGTGAGTCACTGGCCCTTGGTTTAATGTATTTTTTTTAATTTTAATTGTGTTTCACGATTTTTATTTCACTATAATGTACATCGTTCTACACATAAATTTCGATATATGTATATATTTCTGATGACAAATAATCTCTAAAAATGTATGTCTTTCAACATATAATATATATATATACGAATATATTTCTGAAGACAGACTCCCACTAAAACTTTTTATGCTACTACTTTTTTACCTTTTTATTTCAAAGATATACAGTCTATTTTTCCAAAAGTTTCCTAGAATAAAATAACTAATATTTCAATAGAATGTAGCGTTTCTTAATTTTAAGGGAATTTTAGCTGTACGCATGATATTGTAGTAATATTTATAGCATATTACTTGAAATAATTCTGTTCAAACTCTTAAATATTTGTGTGTAGTGGTGGGGAGAGAGGAAGTTAATTCATACTGGATAGGAATTTGCAATACTTCAAAAATCCATTCTATAGTTTGTTATAAGCACATAGTCAAGCTATCAGTTACAGTTTAGTTTTTTTTTGTTTCTTTGTTCAAAATTTTAATATGGTTGCATGCACAGTGATAACATTAAAATTATTAATCAAAAGACAAATGATCGCAAATCATAGATACATATCAGAGTTTCAATAGTTAGCACTTATGATGCTAATGATAATTTTGATGAGGATGATGATGACCACAGTGTACCCTGACAATGACAATATTGTGATTGAAAAGGAAAAAAATTTACACATTTTTGAAGCTATATTTCCCACATTGAATATATAGTAATAAATAGCGTTGGATTACATACAATAAGAATAACAAGAGGAGAGTTTCAATATCAAGAGACACATAAACAGTAGATACAGTAAAAACCCTAATGTTATTCCTGCAGTCTCTCTAATGTATATACACTTTTCTTGGTGGTATTATTTTCTTATAAATTTTGATGGACTAAGATGTCAGCTTAATGAGATTAGTTCAAAAACATTCTCATTTAGATACTGTTCAATAACCAACGTTTCCAATGATATATTAAGGGTATGTTCTTCAATAAATCTGACAAAACATGACACTATTTACATAGTACCATTATTTAAATAGTATCTGTAGTTACCTTAAAAGGACATAGACTTTGGAGCCAGTAGGTGAAATTTATTTTTATTTTTGCAGGAAACAATTTGTGACTTTATATCAACAAACTTAATTTGACTCTTTCCTTACTTGTTAGGTAGGGTGGAAAATATAAGGACTCTTCACGTTTCTTTTTTCTTGCTCTAGAAGTCAACACATATATTCTTCAATATTTCTGGTAGATTACATCCATTTATAGATGAGAAATGTAAGGCCAACAGTCAATGTAGTGAGTAAATAATGATACTAGAATTTGTGTCTGAGCTCTTCACTCTGTACTTACAAAGAGAGTAATTTGGTGATGGAGAGAATCAATATGAAAAGACTATGTGGAAAAAGCATACTTTGGAAATGGTTGTTTTAGGACTAGGTGACAGTATTGAGTAAAAGAAACAGGCTGGTGTCAGGGGCATAAAAATTAGTATATTGAAATCATTTGAATGGGGGCTGGGAAGGTGGCTCAGTGGTAGAGCGCTTGCCTTGCATGCATGAGGCCTTGGGTTTGATTTCTCAACACCACATAAGCAGAGAAAAAAAAAAGCCGGAAATGGTGCTGTGGCTCAAGTGGTAGAGTGCTAGTCTTGAGCTGAAGAACTGAGGGACAGCGCCCACGCCCAAAGTTCAGGCCCCACGACCGGACCCACCAAAAAAATAGAAATCATTTGAGGGACAGAAACTGAGAAAATCTTGATCATTCATCTTATCTAATGGGAGGGAGTAGAAGGGAAAGAATAAATCTAATGTGCTTCCACACGTTTGGCTTGCAACTGTGTTAGTGCTACCCTTAGTTATAAGGACCACAGGTGGAAATGATGGATTTAGGGGAAAATATCTGATAGTTCTAAAGTTTAGATGCAAAGATGGGTCTGTTTAGATATCATCAAAATATCCACGACCATGAATATGAAAAAGAATAATAAAATTGGGGGCATTATTGAAGGGAAAAGTAAAAGGAAAGTTCTGACACAGGTGTGAGCAATGTGGGCACCACTGTAGACAAGATTGGAAGAAAGAGATAAATAAGGAAATAAAAAAGTAATAAGCACAGATTTATAGAAGTAAAGGAAGGAATTTGCAAGAAGATATTGAAAGAAATATGCTATTTAGATTTGAAAAGTAAAAGGACATAGACAAGTTCAATAAGAACATTGTTTTGGTGAAAGTCATATTGATAAAATTTTGGGATATGAATATGAAGCCATAAAATTCTGGATCCATAAATTCAACAGATCTTTTTGATTTTAAATGTTGGGAACCAATGCTTTTTTCCTTACCTTAGAAGAATTATACAGAAATAGCCGTCATGAACTTTACTTAGAGGCATTCTGTCAATATTTTTAAAGACTTCGTTTAGTCAAGAGTTTATAGATTGAACTACAGCACAGAAAAGGCTAATTTGTCCTACAGTTCCAATGTGTGGCCCATGTATCCACATCAGTTTGGGATTATATTGAAATATCTTTAGATATGTTTGGATGTCTTATCAGCCTATTCATTATAAATGTAGGACAAGTAACACCAAGTATTAGATTGAACATACAGCATTATTGATGTCACTGAAGACTCCTCGAATTGATTGTTTTTTAGAATAGAAAATGCCTCAATATCCATTGACACATCATAACTGCCCTATACTCTATTTAACTCTAGTTCTTGTTAGGGATATCTCCATGGTGAAATAACCCTGTCAATTAACCTGACACAAATTCTTATATGTAGGGAATGCTTTTATAAACTTCAAGCTTTTATTGAATGGAAGAGTTCAGACTGTTTACCCTCACCAGTACGACTGAATGCCTAAAAAGATAAGACATTTTGCTTTAATGCCTTTCTTTCATTTTCTTATACACATTGTCAAGTTGTGAAGGTTTCAGATGTAACAATAATAAAAACATGACTTGTATTAACACAACATCTAGGATCTAATGTTAATTCGGATACTTACTAATTAGCTCCAAATTTTGTGGATATTTATATTTCTCCTGCGTAAACTAATGAGCTCCAAGAAAATTTCCCTAAGGAGCCTTTCAATTCTAATATCACTGTTCTCTCAAAATGCTTTAAATTCTATATCCTCTAATGTGGGCATGGGGTTATATTGTGGAACTTTTCTCCTCAAAGAGTGAGTACTACCCTATTGCTTAATATGGACAAAGTACTTTCATACATAGACTGGTCTTGTGCAAACAAGAAGTGGTAGTTGAACAATATTCTTAGCAGTTTGTATAGATGAAATGGATATAGAGCAATTATGAACTCAAAAGGACTGTGCAAAAAAGCGAAAGGCACAAAGTAGAATGTGCCAAGGAAATGTGAAGTATAATTTCAAATAATGTGCTCAGGTATGAGGGTGAGTTCAAAGTACAGCTTACAAAAATGTAGTTGTATATCTTGGGGAAAAACTGCTTTAAACTCTCCTGGGATAATTGTACAAGTAGAAGCCCCTAACTCTGACTCTAATAAGCTACATCATCATCGCCTTAGGGACTGTTTTCTTAGTGCAAAGTGAGAAAAAGAGGGCTCATCACAGTGTTCAGGTTGAAGTAATGGAAATAACATAATTTTTCTTATAAGACTTCACTTATTTTGGAGGGTTGAAGTAGGAAAAAGCCAAGTAAATTGCATGTACCTAAATTAAGTGGGACATAGTATATTACTCTCTTTTTAACTGGGAAGTTGTAGATTATGTCTTTTTATACTCTAACTTGGGACAATGATCTGCTCTCAGTCATTTTCTTTACCCACCCCATCTTTTGCCATTCGAATTACATAATTTTTATTTAAAGCGACATACTTGAGCTTGCATTTCTAAATCCTTCAAAATTATCTGAACTACTTCATACTTCTGGTAGCCTCCTATATCTTTTTCAAGAGAATATTTTGTCACTACCATTTCAACCCATATGATATTGGATACCTTCCTGCATAATTCAGTGCAAGATATACATTAGACTCATCCAGATATCTCAACCCTTGTACCACCATGAAATCCCATCTTCATATAAATCATGATTTTAGAATATCTGGGGAGGTGGTATCTGTCATTTTTGAATGACCCTAAGTGATACTTACATGCAATCATGTTTTAAATCAATATGCCTCTCAGTAGATGAACTAATTGACAAAATGTGATATATATATCCACTGTGGAATTCTATGCTTCCAATTCATACGGAAATGGAAAAATCCTACTAAGTAAAATAAACAAGACACAAAGAAAAAGATTCCATGGTTTCCCTAATTTGTAACAAGTAGGAAATATCTAGGATAGTCCTAGCAGATGAGCAGAATGGCTCAGTAGCTATGTATAAGATGATGATGAGCAAAATGAACTACATATGAAAACAAAGGTTTTCTTTGTGATTGTTGTTTTTCATGTACTCTGTGATTCTTTTTTCTTTTGTGTTTTCCCCTATGGTTTGTCCCCTGATGTATTTGATTTCAGTATCATGTGTCATTGTATATATATTTATCTTAATTAGGGAAGGGAAGAGTAACAACAACATGGCGGGACAATGGACAAAGTACAAACCAATGTAATATCAATGTTCACAAGACAACATGATGGAAATTTACATTACAACTTGTGAAGGGTAGGGTGAAGGAAAACTGTGAGAAAAGTGAGGTAGTGGGTAAAAAGTTTGACATGTTATCTATTCACCATCTTACAATTTTGGCAACCCCTTCTATATATCACCTTGACAATAAAATTAAATTAAAAAATAACTTACATAAAATATAATTTCACTGTATTGGTATAGTAAATACCATTCTATTCCCCCTTTCTTTATCAGAGCGTCATCAACTTGAATGTTACCAAAGTATACAATATCTTCACAATATACTTGCCTTTAAGTTGAAAAAACATTATCTCATACTAAAACAGAAAACAGTTTAATTCTATGGAAACTCCTAACTTTTAAAATTGAATAATTGTTAAGACGACAGAATATATGTATTCTTCAAAATTCAGATGACTTCTAACTAATCATTTTCAAATTCTGATCATGCCATACCAGAGACATTTAAAACAGTATCTGTTTGCATTTTAATTAATTCTGCAATAGATGAAATTTCCAATGAGATGTTACATATTTAAAAGTCAATAGAAAAAATAACCACATTCTGGTAGAAAATAAAACTATGACCTACCTATAATAATTAATTTCTGAAGACTAAACATTTGTTCATCAGAGTAAGCTATTATTTCTATGACAATCAATCCCAAGTTTTTATGCTGTAAAGTTATCCTAACCCAAAGGTTTGCAACTTGTAAGGTTCACCTTAAAATTGCCTGAATTCACATCATGACTTTTTTTTCACTATTGTGAAAAAAAATACTACACTTCTGCTGTGATGCCCTCCTAATTGTGAAAAGACCACTACACTAAACTTTCTGCATCATTTTCCCTCCAGTGGTATTCTTGAGATCAGAACACTTGCAAATGGTATTTATATTACTATTTTATATTAATTTTATTACACATTACTTTATCTATCATAGATTTTCAGGAGATCTGAATATCTGAATATTAAGATCTGAAGATTATGGTTCAAACCCACCTAAGTAGCAAGGTTCCTTAGATTCTTATTTCCAAAAACTCATAAGGAATATCCAGACACAAGTGGCACTGTGGTTCAAGATGTAGAGCAGTAGCCTTGAGCAAAAACAGGCTCAGGGACAGTGACCAGATCCAGAGGACAAGCCCTAGCATAAACAAAAACAAAATAAAAACAAACATTAAACCTAGCTTTTTTCCCTCATTGTATGAGTAATTAAGAGTTACGTAAGGAAATTTATTGCTTTGTTATATATAGGTAGAAGAAAAGAGATGTCATACAATTACTCTCTTAATACCATGTTACACCAAAGTCTCAAAAATTGCTCTTTTTCTAAATTTAGAAATTAATAGCATCCATTTGTTGGCAACTTTGTCTAGATTATTCACATTATCATCTTACACATGAACTGTTGGAATTATCTATTAACTAAGTTCTAATTATACCTCACTTGAAAGAATATTCTAGGCAAATAGAATGCCAGAATCATTTGTGAATTTCTAAATTAAATCTTCTACTTGAAAACAATTTTGTAGTATCCTAGAGAATATGAAATTATAAACAAAAAACATTTATTTCAAATCTAAATTCTAATTCAGGCAGGTCTCCAAAGTTCCACATTAGATGAACTTTGCTATTTTTTCCAGGCTTAAGCTTTTGTAATCCTTCATCATTTCTTTGGAATCAAACAGAATGATGCTTACTTTTTCAAATTTTTGATTGGGAGTCATGAGCTATTTTGCATCTAGCAATGAAGAGAGCATGTAATGAAAAGAGCACGTAAAACATTAGTGAAGATTATATATGAGTTGCATTTCAATAGGAAACTTGACTTATCAAAATATAGTGAAAAAATTAGCCCAAACTTCCAATTGTGTATTCCTTTCTTGTTGTGTGGCTTGTTCCATTGAGACAAAATTATACTACCTGGTCCAGGAAAGGTATCGTTATGTAATTCCACTCTCTAATCTCCTCTCTTACTCTGAGTGCTAGAATTCCAGGCTTCTTTCACATTGCCCTGCCATAGTTTGTTGGTTTATTAAACCTAGAAACAGGCTAGCAATTCTGAACTTCTCTGATGATCTTATCCACTAGATTGACAGCTCTGTTTATGTACAATTTTCAAAGACGTTCTAACATTTGACACAGGATATGAACATTTTCAGATGCACCTGCAGGGTTCACTGATCCATTACTCCATGGATTTGATCCCTTTCATAATGATTACTTGAATTTCTTAATATCTCTGGTCCCTACCTTTGTAATATTCTCATTTCACTTAACATCGTTTTTTATGGCCATATGTACATGCATAATGTTTTATAAGCGATTTAAATTCCGTATGTTCTCATGACTACGTTGTTACTGAAACACATGCTACCTCATGTACAAAGATGTACTTGTGCTATTTCAATGAAGCCACAAAACGTTCATTTTAACTGGAGCAGCACCATAGATTGTTACTTGTAGTAATTAGAAGGAACTGTTACTGGAAGTGGAAACTGATTCCAAGAGAGGAATTGAACTTAGCGAAATGACAAGTCCAACTTAATTTGTCTTCTCCTTTTACTGTACAAGAAAAGAATTCAAAGCTTGAAGGAAACTCTGTCCCTGACTTTTTCGAGTGTGTTCTTTACTCACATAAAAGTTGTCTGTAAATTTCTAGTTGAGAGTATTACAAAAGGAAACAATATACCATTTGAAGGCCAACATAGATGAAAAGGAAATAACGTTGTTTTAAAAGTGTTCTACTGCAAAGAAACAACGACATGAAGTTTTAAAGGTACCTTATGCCTAGATATTTCGCTCCTGACATGATTGTCTTGTTGCAGGAGTCAGTTATCCATTCCTTTAATCTGGTCCTGAGTTCACCATAGCAATAAGGATTCCAAAAAGCAGGATCCAGTGAGTAGGATCAGCAAAAGGAGCCTCTTTTCAAACCAGTGCTTTAAGGATGATCCCAAAGAAATATGTGGGTTTTTTTTTGCTTGTTCGTTTGTTTAGTTTGTGCTGGTTCTGGGGCTTGAACTCAGAGTCTGGACCCTGTCCCTGAACCGTTGTCTTTCCTGCCCTCTTGCCACCATAGCTAGTACTCCACTGCTTGAGCCAAACCTCCACTTCTGGCTTTTTTGGTGTTTAATTACAGATAAGAGTTTGGCAAGTGACATCAACCGTATGGACTTCTCTTTTGAACCAAGACATGTTAGATGAAGTTAATTTTAAAGCTAGTATTCGACCATTTTTTAAAAGAAGAGAATATGTTCAGCAAAGAAACCATAACTTAACTCAGCAAAAGTAGGTGCACTGAATTATTTTGGAATTATGTTCTCTGCTTTGGAAGATTACTATTGAATTCGTAATTCCTTTTGAGGAACTTTTTCTGTTGGTCCTGGGGCTTGAAATCTGATCCTGGGCGCTGACCCTCAGCTCTTCAGATCAAGTTGAGTGCTCTACCACTTTAGCTACAGCACCATTTCCGGATTTCTGGTGGTAATTGAAGATAAGATTCTCATGGATTTTCCTGACCAGGCTGGCTTTGAACCACAATCTTCTGGTTTCAACCACCTGGGTAGCTAGTAGTACAAGTGTGAGCCACAATCACCTAGCTCATATTTGCATTTATGTGCACTTAATGGCACTATGTTGACAAAGAATGGAAATTTGAATCAAATGGTGTGACATTGTAGCTTTTCAATAAAATGGAGGTAGCAATAAAGATGTCCTGCTTTTCCATGTTCTTACATTAATGACTCATGAGCTATGGAACTCTTACATTAGCATCCTCTGTTGTCTGTGTATGTGGACTTAGTATCAGAAATTGTTCATAGAGAAATAGAGAAAAACAGATTTGTAGAAAGCAAAGGAGATCAGGTTTGAAAGAACAGCATAGAAGGTTATACAACTTATCACACAGAGATTATGAACTAGCCTAAGTTATTAGAATGCTAAAGGCAATGAGGAATAAGCCTAGTTGATAACTTGTACTTCAATAACCAAAAATGGTTCTCTGGAACAGGTTATGTTCTAACTTAGTTATTATTATCATTTATTCCTTCCATCTGGAGTTATTCCTCTGTCAAAACTATTAATAAACCTCTGCCTTTTTGGTGCCAAAACTTACCAAAAAGATTTCCAAATCTCACTTATACTACCCTTCTGATTGTGATTAGCAGTGGCCACTCAAGAGCCTGGAATCTTTGAATTTCCAGGATTAATCTTCACTGATATCTAAGCACATTCCTGGTATTAATTGCCATGACTTATTAACAAAACTTTTTTTTTTGTTGTTCAACACAGTATTCTAATATAGGAAAAGTACGTGAATTAAGAACTATTGATAGGTATCAGTTGGAAGGAGCAATTATATATTCCAATTATGGGTTCTTTATTTTGCATTTCGTAGGTAAATGACTCTTTTGCCAGTCTTGGGGCTTGAACTCAGGGCCAGGGAACTCTTCCTGAGCTTCTTTTTTTTTTTTTTTTTTTTTTGGATGAAGGCTAGCACTCTACCACTTGAGGAAAAACATCACTTCCAGTGTTTCTTTTTCTGTTTATGTGGTACTGAGTACTTGAACCCAGTGTTTCATGCATGCTAAGCAATAACTGTTCCATGAAACCACATTCACAGAGCACTAAATGACTTTCTTTTTTATATAAGTTTTTTATAATAAGTTTTTTGCGTGAAAATACAGTACAGAGGGGTTATAATTACATGAGCAAGGTAATGAGTACATTTCTTATCACCCATTTTTGCCTCTTATTTTGTTTCCCCTTACCACCCCTGCCCACCGATCCCCCCCCACCGCCAATGTTGTAAAGTTCTTTTTTGACATAATGTCTTGTTGCAATGGGAATTTCTTAAGATGGCATTACTTTTTCATTCTGTTAATATGTATTACAATTTAGGCCAGGTGGTAGAAAAGGAAGTGGAAAACAATATTAAGTCCAGTGAGGCTGACATTCCTATCACATCACTAAAGAAGTACTGTTAAGACCTACAGTACTCTTAGGGCTGTTGTATGTGACATTATTAGGTAAAACACTATTAACTGTCATCCCCGACATCCATAACATTCTGTTTCCACTTTCCAGGTCAAGAACCAAATATCTACGCCTTTTTATTGATTGGGTGAGTTTCCTAGGAAGGAAGAAGGAGGATGTAGTAGGTGATGGTGGAAAAAAATAGGTATATTGGCTCCCTGTCCACATTTTTTGCATTTTTAAAAAGTGCTACTGATGAACTCCCACTTACATCTAATTGACTTGCTGTTTGCTCAAGATGCAGATAAATGAAGACATTTATTCTGGTGGATAGTCACATATATTAACAAAATCCATTCTTGGAAAAATAAGATACTAGGTAAGAAATTATAAATTATTGTCTATAAAATGGTTTGTTTTCTTGGAGAACAAATGGTAGTATTGAAATGATTACTCCAACTTTCTTTGAGATTTTATGCTGTCTCAGTATCAAAATGTTCTCTAATTTCTGTAATATCCAAACATAAAAGACATGATTTGAAGATCTCAGTAGTTTAGAAAATAAGGAATTCAATAGCATCCTTCCTGTAGAGACATGTGATGGCAAATATGATTGATTGTATTATGGTTCTCTTTTTTTCCTCTTTATTTCAAGTGTGGCATATCTTGGCATATTACTCTATGTCCTGAATCAGCTTCCTGTATGTGAGATTTACTTCTACTCTACAGTGTCAAGGTGGGTCATGTGACTTACTTCAGCTTACAAAAGTGAACCAGAAGTGGTGAAAGGCTATTTCTTTTATTTTTTTTTAATATTTCATTTTATTTGTGAACATAATGTACAGAGGGGTTACAATTACATGGGCAGGATAATGCGTATATTTCTTACCAAGTATTACAGCCTCCTCCTTTGTTTACCCTTCACATCCCTTCCCAGCCTCCCCCTTCCCCCCCCAGTCCCAATCTTTCTCCCCCCCCCCTCCGCACCAATGTTGTAAAGCTCGTTTTGGACATGACAACTTGTACTTCTCATTGTTGCAACAGGTCCACCTGTATCCTTAAACGACTTGTTTTTCCCCATCTCCTCCACAAGTTATACTGACATCAAATATAGTGAAAGAAGGGGTTATACTGTGGGGGAAGGACATACAAAGCAACAAAGAAATAATCTTATAAATGCGTTAGAAACACATGCATGAAAGAAAAATCATTAAAATACATATCTAAGGGTTCATTTTCCTAACATCACATTATCTGACCTTTTCCGCTTGACTCATACATATACTAGATATTGCAAATAAGGGAAACCATGGGGCCTATGTTTTTTTGGGCCTAGCTTACTTCACTTAATATAATTTTTTCCAAGTCTTTCCATTTCCTAACAAATGGGGCAATGTCATTCTTTCTGATGGAGGCATAGAATTCCATTGTGATCCATGTGAAAGGCTATTTCTAGGGAAAGATTTTTATTTCATTATCTGTGTCTTTTTCCCCCTTAGCTATAATAATAGCATATTTCCAGAGGGAGTCTTCTTTCAACTTATATGTTGGAAGAGTATAGCATGTGAAATTGAGTCAAAACTCAAATGCAGCTTCCTACATATAACACAGGCAGAACTAAGCTAATATTAGAATATGATATTAAGATTCTAATTTCTTACCATTCTTTTATACCTTTATGATAGTTTACTATACCACACCAGAATTTAACAAACCCTAAACAAGAATTAAACAAATTGATAACATTTCCTATTGGAAGATATTCCAATTTATTATTAATAAACATTCTCCATGTGATCACTTGTGGGATTATTTATTTCTATAGACGTTATTAAACACTTTAGAGCACTGTATCTAATATCCACAATGATTATCCAGACCTTGTGATTGAGATGAGGAAGAAAAAATATCTAGATTTCTCCTTTTCTTTTCCTCTTCTCCTTTTTCTAGTGTGGATTATCATCTTTTCTCCAAATTCTCCTATTAATAAAGGAAGAATGACACATTGTGGATATGAAGCAAAAGGCTTCAAAGCCAGAATTTTATTCTTTCAGAAAAACATGAAGTAAATCAGAGTGGCTCAAGGAAGAATAAAAACATGATGTTTTTTTCCCTTTCTGGATTTCACCATAGACTCTGAACATGAGTCTAAATAGCTAGTGAACCATTTGCCTTGGCTAACTTTTTAAAAATATAGTTTTTAAAATAAATTATAATTTAAAAAGTTAAAAATAATTTTAAAATAAATAGTAATTTGTTATTTGCTTTTGGGTGGCATGAAATAAGGCTGCATTAACATTGTGTGAGTTGAGAGACTAAATTTTATCAGAATCTAAACATAATGAAAAATAGATGATTTTAAGATAAATAGCTTGTAGATATACTTTTACCTTGACATACCCACAGAGACATATTTTTTTCTTCTTTTCCTCTCCACGCTGATTCAACTTCAATAAGCAGTTAATGTAATTCAAATGGCTGTGTTTCTTTCAGAAATAGAATAGACCCAAAAAAGTTAGAAAAATTGAACCAGTATTGGGTAATGCATTCTTTAAAAATAGCAGTCAAATAAATATTAACCATAATTCCAAAATAACAATCAAATGCTGTTGAAAAGAGAAGATTGTAAGTAGAATATACAAAAAGTGATAGTGCCACAACCACTTCAGGAGCTGCTCTCTGGCATTTAGTATTTCTAGTACATGACAATGTTTTAATCAGGATTAATTGCTTTCAGGGACTAATTTTTTTAGTTATATTTCATTGAAGAAATATGTAGTTCAAAATGAATGAAAGGATAACAGTTTATAGTAAAAAGTATGCTACACACTCATTTTACATAGTAAAATACCTTTCCATAATATCTGTCTTACCCAAATAACTAATCCCTCAAATGTACATTTGCATTATATGTATATAAGTTTGTAAAATAATCACCCTTCATAATCTAAGGAACACAAATACGAAGAATTATCAGATGGGTTAAATATATTCAAATGGGTACTTTAAAGACCCAGGTATAGTTCGAAAGGACGTGATGAGGTTAGAACCATCAGAGACATGTAAAGATGCTACAATAGAAAATAAAGAAAAATAAAACAACCCAGATTCTGAATTTCTGGAAAGCAGAACAACAAGTAATTAATTTTTCCATTAGAATCATTTGAAAAATAGTTTAGCTCTGTAGGTAGCTCGATTTTAATCTAGTATGACTTCTTTCAAATTTCTGTCCTTTAGAACTGCAAAATGATAAATACGGGTTATTCAAGCCACCAAACGTGTAGAAATGTTTTAAAGCAGATTTAGATTAGTAAACTAATTCAACTACAGCCTTTTCCTGATGCAACTATAGGGATACCACATTTCCTAGTTTTTGAGAATAAGAAAATGTTGCCACTGGCTTTGTACACATGTATGATGTGCATACTACTTACAGGCCTTACATAAAGAAGTCTTGAAATTCTAATTATTATTTAAATAAGAGGTTTCCTATCTTTATTTTCACATTTGGGGATCAGTAAATACCAAATTATGTAGAAGTCTAAGAATATGGAAATGAAATCTGTCTCCTAATATTATAAAATAATTTGTGACATTTTGAGTTACAGTTTCTAAAGTAATAAAAAATAAGGTAAAACAGATACAAAAACTCAATTTTCTATCCTTCCTAACTTTCCAACAGCAATTAGAGAATCCAGTAAATGTACAGCTATCCCAGGATGGTATAGGATGGTATACGATCACTAGATGGTGAAAAAGAAGATAACAAAAATGGTTCCTCTGGAACAATGGGAAACAAAGTCTACATATACAGATTGTGATATAGCTAGAAAATAGTTTCCACTATTCTAAGCCTTTGATATTTTAGGTTTGTTTACAAAGCATCTTTCCACTCTTAGGAAATGACCCTTTATTAATACTCAAGTGTTTGCAGCTTATAACCCAGAAACAAACAATGCTTCTAAATGTAAAGAAGAATGATATTAAGAGTAATCAAGGTTACTTCCATAGCTATAGCTGATAAATAAGAATGATATTTGGGAATAGTCCAAAAATCTTGAAATTTTTCTTGCCTTTACTCTACTCCAACACGAGAAGTCCTAGTCAAAATATGATAAACATTAATAGAGGATTTTTATGTTTTTATTGTTCACACCAAAGCAAATACATTTTCCTCTTTGCAAGCCTGACTTTGAAAGAGACAGACCCTCAAAATTATTTTATAGACAAAAGTTTACTGCTTTGTCTTAGGTGTTTTCCTGCCTTTGGGTGTTGTTCTCTTTTATTTTGGCAACTGTATAGAAAAAAAAAGATAAATCCATTGTGCTTGTATTGAATTGTTAAAAGTCAAGCTGTCTTCAAACAAAGTATTCTGTTCCCTTCTTCACTGCTAATTAACAGGATACTTTAACGTACATTCTCATTAAAATGGATGAAAACAGGAGTGTCTGTGATTGCTTTTTTAGAGTTTTCAAGTATTTTCCTTGATTATTTTCATTATTGCCTTTGTTCCGGTCTTCTAATCAGGAACAGAGGGTTACCTAAAAATATCTTCCTAAGATATAGGATGTTAGGTAGAAAAAAATAGATGTATAATTAAAGATTTTCATCTCCTTAAAGACTGAAAAGCTCAGAAGACATTTTACTATCACTGGCATTGTTAAGATGATTTGAATGTTTTGGTTCTTAAACTTAGTGAAATACATGTGAAATGTTACTTGTTCCAACAATGATTATGTCTTATACTTTTCTCCTCCAATGAAATGAAACGTCTGACTATGTTGGAGGGCATATTGATTTTAGGGTAGGAGGGTTAATCATAGAAAGCCAAGGGAGATTCCTAAAACAGTATTGCCTTTGACGTATCAATTAATTATACTTAAGTTATATAAGTATAGAAATATACAACTATGAATTGAGTGACAAATGTGTGATTTACAAAATTGATTCAATGACAACTAATCCAGAAATCAATTCTCTATATTTATATAAACTAGTATACCTAGTAAGGATTTAAAAATTGTTATAATATATTTTTTAACATTTATGTCAAAATATTTGTTTATTTGTAACTGTTTATTTTTTATTTTTTGTTGGTCGTGGAGCTTGAAATCTGGGCCTGGACACTGTCTCTCAGCTCTTCAGCTCAAGACTAGTGCTCTACCACTTGAGCCACTGCCAGTTTTCTGGTGGCTCATTGGAAATAAGAGTCTCACGGACTTTCCTGCCTAGGCTGGCTGTGAACCATGAGTCTCAGTTCTCAGCCTTCTTAGTAGCTAGGGTTATAAGCATGAGCCACTGGCTCCTAGCTACACAATTAGTTTTTACATAGCTATGAAATATTGATTGATAATCCCATTCATTTATATGTTGTGTAATGATATAGCTACATCATATCCATTAATTTCTGTATGTAACATTTCTTTTTAGTGAGAATGCTCAAAAACATCTTCTGGCTAGGATGAAATATCTATTCTTAACTATAATAACTTTGCTTCTTGTGGTATACAATTAATATACTTACTTTTAGTCCTGGAAGTCTGCTAATTAAAGTTACATAAAACATGAATTGTAAAGTAAACGAAATTCATGGTTCCATTACTTAGTTTAAGACAACAATTATGCCTTTTGTTTCCAATTATATTTCTGTGGGAATGTATAATATTCATTGATTTAACTGTTAAAAATTTATAACAGTTACATTATATCAAGTTGATTCAAACTTGTTTGGTCCTGGGGCTTGAACTCAGGGTCCCTGAGATTTGTTGCAATTTTTTTTAACAATTTACCATTTCAGTCATGCCTCACTTCTGGCTTTTTTGCTAAATAATCAGAGATAAGATTATCAGGAAGTTTATTTTGTGGGCTGCCTTCAAACAGCAATACTCAAATCACAGCCACCCAAGTAGCTAGGATGAGATACTTGAGCCACCTGCTCCCAACTTCTATTCACCACTTGTATATGAGTTTTCATAGACGAAATTGTTTTACACTTTTATTGAGTTCAACTTTTTCGTTTTCCTTTCCAACAATTTTAATGACAAATTTAAGACTGCTTCATCTCAAAATTGTCAAAACATCTTCCTTTGGTTTACATTTCCATCTCTCTTTTTGTTTTATATACCACGTTTTAATACTGCTTGAAGTTAACATTTGAATAAAGTGTTATGCTTAAGTCAATGTTCACTTTTTAATTTTCCCACATACTGCCTAACCTAACACCTCTTATTAAACAGAACGTCATTCCACAAATGTTTGGTTTTCCCCTTATAAATATTCCTTGATAATATTTATGTGGATCTAATCTGGTGCCCTACAGACCCATTGAGATGTACAATCTTTCCTATACAAATATAACAATTTTACACTAATAGCTTTAATATTGGACAGAAATATATTGCAGTTTATTTTTCTTTGTCAATGACTCAAAGAGTCTAGTCAGGTGTTTTTAGAAATTGTCATAAACATAAATAAAACTGTGAAGCTGAGCGCTGTTGCCTCATGCTTGTAATCCTTGCTGCATAGGAGGCTGAGTTCTGAGGATTGTGGTTGAAATCTAGCTGGAATGGGAATGTCCGTAAGACCCTTATTTTCAATTAACCACCAGAAAACCAGAAGTGGCACAGTTGCTCAATGAGTAGAGCATTCACTTTCAACTGAAGAGCAGAAGGACAGCGCCAGGAACAGATTTCAAGCGCCATGAATGACCAAAAAAAGGGGAAGAGACAATTCATATCTTTTCTCAATTGTATCCTCCAATCCACAAAAATTATGTCTCCATTTATTTAGATTTATGCTTTTATATTCATCATTGTATAAATTTCAATGACGGTGAGTAAATAGCACTTTAATACATTTGACAATGTGTGATGATAGCACAAAGAAATTCACAGAATACAGTTGAAATATAAAGGGCAATGGGAATTGAGAAAGACAGAAACGGGTTTATCAGGCCCTTCATCCATATGTGAGAGTGTAAGATGTTTCAATAAGATATCTTCATATAATTATTATACACCAATTAATAACTATCTTCCAAAGGCTTTGGTATTCAAGTATGACATAAAGGATAAATACACATTCTGTGGTGAAATGAAAGAAAGATAGATGAGGAATGCATACTTATAATGATTGTGTAAAGAAACTAAGAAATTCAGTCAACATTCTGAGGGCTCATGGCTCATTGTACTCGAAGTTTGCCAGTATCTAAGATAATTCTAAAATGTTAGATTGATCCTATCTTTCAGACTGCTTAATACTATTGCTTTTTGAGTCAGTATTCTTTTTTTTGTTGCTGGTCCTGGTGGTGGTTCTGGGCCTTGAACCCTGGGCCTGGGTGCTGTCCCTCAACTCTTCAACTTCAAGGCTAGAGCTCTACCACTTGAGCCATAGTACCACCTCCGGCTTTCTGGTGGTTTATTGGAGATAAGAGTCTCATGGACTTTTCCTGCACAGACTGGCTTTGAACCATAATCCTCAGATCTCAGCCTCCTGAGTGCCTATGATTACAGGTGTGAGCCACCATCACCTGGCTCCTCTTTACAACATCTTAAACATAAAATAAAATAAAGTAAAATCAATAAAGGGCATGTTGGGCTAATAAAGTGAAATGATAACTTATAGACAAATAAAAATAATAATATACGTATATGTATATATACATGTATGTACACATCTGTATATTCTTATATATGTATACATATATAGGTATTTGAATATATACACATATAAGTATGAATATATGCATATGTACATATAGTGTGTTCACGTATACATTTATTGAAATAGACTTGAATCAGAAATATATTGAGCATATTAATGCCAATGAAATACTTTAACCATCCTGAATAAAATCCAAATACATATCTCTATAGTAATATAACAACAATCAAAGAACATATGGAAAGATCATAACATACCTAGACATTGCATACATATAGAGATTAGTGGAAATAGAAACAATAAGATAGCCCTGAACAACCATTATGTAGAAATTGCAATCCTTATACATGGGTGCCTGGCAGTTAAAATGATATAGTCCGTTTCTTAAACACACTGGAAATCTTTAAGATATTACACATAGAATTGCCTCTATGATCCAGCATTTTGAATTACAATTTTATATACAAAATATATTTCAACATATGTCCAATGAGACACATGTACAAGAATATACATAGCAAAACCCTTTATAATAATATGTAATAAAACATTGAAATGCCCATTGAGGATGTTATTTCAATATACACATGCATACAAACAATATGCTCTATCCATGAGAAAAATTTACATGGACTTGCTTTGGAAACAGTGATATTACATGGGAGAAATGGATAAAATAGACTACATTTTCTAATTATATGATGTTTTTAAATTGGCACATCTGTAGAGGTAGAATATGTAGAGGAGAGTAGGTTGAAATGATGACAGGAAATGACTATTAATAAATATTTGAGTATTTTGAGAGGGTAGTAATGATAAAATGTTCCTGAACTGAAGGTGAAGTTCTTACTCCAAAACTTTAACATTCTAAGAATCATTGTATTTTATCAAAGAATTACAGATTGCATTTGCATTAACCTTAGGAAAATTTTTAGAATAGTAGTGGGTGAATCTGAGTGATAATTTAGAATTTAAAATAACAGAATTCCATAATGCACAATGTTAGTACGTTGATGAATAAGACTATCAAGAAAATATGATCTGTGATATATCCTCTGAGTGGTTATACATGATATTAAGAGCCAGTGAATATTCTACAAATTCATGTAAATTGAGCTGTGAGATAGGATTGAGAAGGATGAGGGATAATGATCACCAAGATGCATTGTATTGGCCATGGAATGTGGCTTAGTGGTAAATGCTTGCCTTACATGTGTTAAGCCCGGGGTTTGATTTCTCAGTACTACATAAAGAAAAAAGCAGGAATTGGCACCATGACACAAGTCATAGAGTACTAGCATGAGAAAAAGAAGCTCAAGGACATTGCCAAGGCATGAATTCAAGCCCCAGGACTAGGCAAAAAAAAGGTGCATTTTATTAAGCCAGGCACTAGCGGCTCACGGCTGTAATCCTAGATAATCAGGAGGCAGAAAATTGAGGTTTGAAGCCAGCTCAGGCAAGAAAGTCTATGATATTCTTATCTCCAATTAAATCTCAGAAATATCAGAAAGTGCTGCTGTACGTCAAGTGATAAATTTCTATTATTCATCCAAAGGAGCTCAGGGACAGCCCCCAGACTCAGAGTTCAAACCTCAGGAGAGGAAAAAGAAAAAAAACTCACTATACACTGTTAATATACTGCTTTGTCAAACAGCAAGTCCTACACAACTACTTAAATTTAATTAAAAATATGATAAAATACAAGTCATTTTGGGAACCAGACAAAGAAAGTATACACGGGAAAAAGTAAATGTTATATCATGCAGTTTGAGTTGAAATTTGTTCTATAGTCTTCTTACATCACTTATGAAATTGACAGTACAGCCAATTATAGGTCAATTTCCTTGAGGAACAGATTGTATTCTGCTGCCTTTTATACGAAATCATAGAGGTGATTTTTTGACACGTATTGAACTATATCTTATATTTTAAAATAGATTTGTCCTGATATAATATTAATTTAATCAATCATTTCATTAGGGTGATGTTGGTTAGATTTTTTCCAGTAAATCTTATCCCCTATAATAAATGAGAGCATGCTGTGACAGTCTCCTATCAATATGAAAAAATACTTTATAAAATTAACTTAAAAGGGGGAAAGATTAAACTTGACTTCTGATTTTACACATTTCAAATTATGTTTCTTACCCTCATTGACTTGGGTTGGTGGTGGCACAGTACCCCATGTCAGGAGTATGTGTTGGAATATGTGTATTAATGGAAGCCAGGCAGTAAAGAAGAAGAGGAATAGGAGTGGGAGAGGGAGAAGGAGGAGGAGGAAAGAGAGAGAGGGAGAAGGAAAAGAAGAAGGAGGAGAGAGAGAAGAAAAGGAAGGAAGAGGAGGAAAGGACTTTGATCTTAACACCTTTGATCACAAGTTCTCAGTGACCAAATCTCTACAACTATGCCCACATGAAAGGATTCACCTCATTATGGCAACTTAGTGAAAGCAAATTATTAATCTCAATCCTTTATGATTTCAGATTTATTTTCTAGAGTGGTGGGTAGATATTTCTATACATTGTGATAACTTCTGTTCCTAAATATTTAGTTGAATTAATCAGAGAAGCTATTTGGCATGGAGGTGTTTTGGTTATACCATTGCTGGAGAAATATTTTGAGTGCAAATACATTTAATTTAACAGATAAGGAAGCTTCAGAGATTTCATTTTGTGACCTTCAAAAATGACTATTTCATCTAACTCATAATGACTTTAATTTTTCATAATTTTATGACATTTCTATTCAAGTTTTGTCATCTATAATTAGGTTCTCTCTAGTTGAAGGAAAAATAAATACTATCACAATGATTTATTTCTTAATTATTCTATAGAGTAGGAATAATATGAATTTCATACCATTCAAAAATGTTATATTCAAGTCTGTAGGAATAATTGCATAAGTCATGGAATATCTTGTTTTATCTCATATGGAGACTGATTCAATTTCTAAAAATCACTGTTGACATAAAATACATGAAATTGAGTGTTTTTCTGAAATGTCTCCGTACTCAAACCTCAGAAATAAATGACCAGTAATTAAGATTTTTATATACTCAAAAAATATATGAATCCATATTTTATTTCAAAAAGGTTTAGGTTTAAAAGAAGAGAAAATCATGTGACCACAGTAGATAATATTTAATTTAATGAAAAATTACTTTATTCACCCTGACAGAGCCTATTGTTTTAGCTTAAATTAGAAATTTGATTAACAATCCCTTCATTGCTTTTGAATATTAGAGTATTTCAATTTGCACAAAGTTTCTGTAATTTAACCCATTGAGTGTATATTTTTTGATAAAAATGAAAACTTTTTTTCACACTGCAGATTCAGATTCAATAACTAAATAAATATCTAAATGGAATTCAAGTAAGAAATTTATTTTATTCTTACATATATTATATCAGTGTTGAATATGGGTATCTCAAGCTTGTAATCCTCACTATTCAGGAAGCTAGGGTTCAAAGCCAGCCTTGACAACAAAGAAATCATCTTATAAATATGTTGGAAACAATTACAGGAAAAAAAACATTTGAATACTTATTTTGGGGTCCATTTCACCTAACATCAACTTATCTGACCTGTGCTGCTTGTCTTAGACATGTCCCTTCCCCCACTGCTTTCATTGTATTTGATGTTGGTATAATTTGTGGAGGGGAAGGGAAAAAAACATGGTTTAAATAAGGATAGAGGTGGACCCATTGCAACTATGAGGTGTAAAAGTCTTTATGATGAAAAACTAACTTTACAACTTTGACCAGGTGAGGGGCCGAGGGGGGGTGGATGGGAAGGGTCGGGAAGGGGAAGCAAAGGAGGAGGCAACAATGCTTGATAAGAAATGTACTCATTACCTTGCGCATGTAATTATAACCCCTCTGTATGGTATTTTCACAATAAAAAAAATAAAAATAAATTTAAAAAGCCAGACTTGGCAAGATTTGTGAGTCGCACCTCAATTAATCACACACACATCACAACACACGCACACACACACAAAGCCAGAAGTGGAGTTGTGGCTCAAATGTTAGAGCAATGTCCTTGCTGGGAAAAAAATCAAGGGATAAGTCTGGAGTTCAAATCACTAGAACAACACACACACAATATTATTTATAAATTCTCATTTTAGTTTGAAGAAATAAACAATATCATGGAAAGTAATATTTGTTACATATCCTGAAATTTTGTGAAGTTGTTTTTATTAGTTTGTCTTAAGATATAACATAGGTTATTAAAATTAATATTAATATAGTATATTTATAATTACAGATAACACCTTGGAGTATAACAGTTGGAATTTTTTCTATAGCCATAAGAAATAGTCTGAGTAAAAGAAAGAAAGGAAGAAAGGAAGAAAAAGAACAAAAGAGAGAAGGAATAAAAGGAAGGAAGAGAGAAAGAGAGAGAGGGGTAGGGATGGAGGGGAAAAGGGAGAAAGGAAAGAAGAAAAGAAGGATGGAAGGAAAAAAGGAAGGAATTAAGGAATGAAGGAACGAAGAAACGAAGGAAGGGAGGAAGGAAGGTAGGGAAAAAACAATTTAATTTATAAAATATGCTATTTAGCCCAACATAAACTTGTAATTATCCCTTTAGTAAATGCAAGATTGCAATTTTCATTTCTCTGCATGTTCCCTATGCATGAATGAAACCAACAAATGAAAGTTCAGAAATAACCAGGTGAATCTGTTTGCATCTGTAGTAAATATTTATGCAAATCTTTTTCTCATTTTCCATACATCATAAAATAATTATTTGCAAACAATTTACATTTAGTTATAAATATTCTAAAAATTGAGGTAACAAAGGGATGTCAATATATTATATAATGTGAATACTAGTAAATATAATGCTATTAGTATTAGTCTTTATGTTATATTAATTGTAACAATTTTATGATGTATTTTATCAGAGAAATTACCATACTCTGATTTTGGTGTTTGTGGGAGTCCTAATAGTGAACAGTAATTAAAATGAAAGGAGATCTGTATTTGTTGGCACAAACAAATATTTCTGAAAGCAATTAAGTCAATGGAGATTGTTCAAATACATCAGAAGGGCCTTAGAAAGGCTGCACCACGTTAACATGGTTACCTATGATGTGATTCAAGGGCCACTAAACAATCATACTTCACTTTGCCATCACTATAATTGTTCTCATTGTAAGAAGAATCATGCACATGATTTACATGATATAACCTTGTCCTTAAGTTATTATGTTCTATGAAATAATATTCAAATTTACACCACACTGAGTTAAAGCAAAAGTAGCAAAGTGTTTTGGACGATGTAACTCCTTCCAGATACACATGTTAAAATTCTATTCTCCTGTCTGATGATATTAGAATAAACCTTTCAGAGATGACCCTGCAATAATGATCCTGTCGAAAGAAGTCCAATATAATTACTCTGCCGTGTGAATATCCAGGAAATAGATTATAATGAATCAGAAAGTAGACCCCCATAAGACAAAGAATTGCTTTGAATAACCATTTTTAAAATCAATGTTTAAGCTTCTAGAATATGGATAATATACGCCTGATGTTTTTAAGCCACTTACTTTGAAATATATTAACAGCCCAATGGCTGAAAAAAAGCAAAGTTTTGGTTTAAATTTCACAAATTCTGATAAAAAAGATTCATAAGGTTTTATTATTTGAATTTTATTCTCCAAATCTCCTGGTTAAAAATATTTTTAAATGGGAATTGAATTGAGGTTCAACTCTATTCAACTATCATAATTAATTTTTAAAATATGTTTATTATCTTTAATTGTACAAAGGAGTTGCCATTCACTGAAACAATGTATGGATACAGTGCATCTTGATCAATGTCACCCCTTTCAACACTCTCATCCACCCCTACGAATAAAACCCAATCCTTATGTATCTCAATAATATGTTATGGAATTTCTTGCCATTTAACAAAGCAGTTTATGTGTACAATGCACCTGGAATTGTGTTACCACTTCAACACATTCAACCCCATTTCACACTACCCCTTGCTTTGTATATTTCAATTCTTGGAAGTATACAATGGATTCTTACCTGTATTCTATCCTTTTCCCTTCAATTTCCTACTTCTCTCAGATTGCCCCCCACTATACTCTCTTGCACTACATATTTACTGGTATTAATTTTGTTGGGCATTGACTTAGCCTTTTAAGAGAATTATAGTATTTTCATGGATTCTGACATTTCAGATAATTCCTTTGTACCTCCTTGCACACCATCCAGTGTGTTTACTTTTAAATTTATGGACACTCCTATCTACCACAAGTGAGGAAAGTCATGCAAACTAAGTTTCTCTAGGTCTGCTTTTTTTCACTTAATATTATTTCTAAGTGTTTCATTTTTCCTTTAGAATGGTGCAATATTATTCTTTCTGATGGATGAACAGAATTCCATTATGTATGTATTTATATGTTTGAATATATATATATATATATATATATGTATATATGTTTGTATACATACATTTATATACATACATATATACTTGCAAATTGGGACCAATAAAATTAGATATTATATATGTATGTATATATATTATATATACATATATATACATATATATATATATATATATATATATATAATCCTTGATCTCTTTTTACAATGAGAGGCATCTGGGCTGATTCCATATGTTGGCTACAGAAAATAATGCAATAATCAACATGATTATGCTGGTAGCTTCAGTGTGGCCTTGTTTCTGCTCTATTAGATAAATGACCATAAGTGGAATTGTTGTATCATAGGTAGGTAGCTCTCTATTCAGTTCTGTGAGCAATTTCCATAGTGTTTTCCAAAGTGATTGAACAAGATTACATTCCCCCCAACAGTGTAATAGAGTTTCCTTTGGGCCACATCCTTATCAGTATCTGTGATTGTTTGTTTGTTCATAATGACCTTGTAAGAAGGGTGAGATGAATCTCAGTGTTGTTTGGATTTGCATTTCTTTTATGGAGAACGATGCGTCAATTTGTCATTCTTACTTCTTCTTCTAAGAAGTTATCTTTAAGTCTTTATCCCATATATTAATTGGGTTCTTGTTTATTTGAGGGTTTATTTTTGTTGGGTTTAACTTTTTGATCTCTAAATATGGGTTTGTTATGAAAACTCTTGTCTAATGCTTAGCTAGTAAAAATCTTCCATTCTGCTCTTTTTCTATATATCCTGCTAACTTTTTCCATTGCCATGTAGAAACTCTTCAGTATGATGCGATTCTATTGATCCAGAAAGAATGACATTACGACATTCATAAGGAAATGGAAAGACTTGGAACAAAGTTACATTAAGTGAAGAAAGACAGACTCAAACTAATATACATTGCCTAATTTCTCTCATTTGTTGTAGTAGAATGTACCTCTAATTCTACAAGTAAACACAGTTGGATGGTAAAAGAGAAAACATTGCACTTGGACATGATAAATTTTATGGGATTCTAAACATTAATATAGTGAGATCAAAGGAGGATGCCCTTTGGAGAGTATCACAAAGGATCAATAGCTGTATGAATATTATCATATAAAATAATGTTCATTAAAATGATCTCCAAGACATGATTATGAGAATTTGTTTATTATTTTGCTTTTCCTTCAGTGTTCTGATGCCGTTTTTTTTTTAATTTCTGCACCTTTAGTTTTATATGTACGTTTGGATAGGACAAGGGGGAATACAGAAATGGTGGGACAAAGGCTGAAATGCAGCAGTGCTACTCAGTAGACACTACATTGTAAATGAACTATACAACTATATGCGAGAGGGAGGTTGAAAGGAAAAAACTGGGAGAATATGAGTGAAGAGGTGACATTGTTCAAAAAGAAATGTGCTCATTATCTGACTTATGAAATTGCAACCCTTCTGTACATCATCTTTACAAATTAAAAATGCAACTTATAAACAGGCTAGAGTAGCTATACTAATATTAGATAAAATTGGCTTTAAAATAAAAGTGGTATGAAAGTAAAAAGAGACAAAGAAGGACATTAAATATTGACAAAGAAAACTCTCCATCAGAGAGATATAACAATTCTAAATATCAATGTCCTGAATCCTAGAGCTCACAAATTCATCAGAGAAATACTACTTACCCTAAAAACATGCATACATCCAAGTAAATTGTTGGTTGCTTGAACAAATCATTCTTACCTCTGGACAGGCCATCCAGGTAAAAACTTTGCAAAAATATTTAGAGCTAAATAACTGTGTTGACAAGCTATACCTAACAGATATCTACAGAGTATTTCACCTACTAGTGTCACAATATATATTCCACTCAGCAGCCCATGGAATGTTCTCCAAGTAGATCATACTTCAGATCACAAGGAAAATCTTTCAAAATTCAAAAAAAATTACTCTTTGTATCCTGTCAGACCATGATGGAACCAAATTGGATCTCGACATGAAAAGGCATCACATATCATTCTGAAACTCACAGAGACTGAATAACACATTGCTAAATCATCAGTGAGTCACTGAAGAGATATGGAGGGAAGTTCCAACGTTTATGGAATTCAGTGGGAGTGACCACACAAAATACTACCTCCTCTGGGACACAGCAGCAGCACAGACAATACTCAGAAGAATATTTATAGCTTTGAGTATGTACATAAACAAATTAGAACAATCTTAAATAAGCAGTAATGATGCACCACTAAGTCTTTGACAAAACAGGAAAAGCAAAACCAAAAACCAGTAGACAGAAATAATACAAATTAGATTAGAGAAATAAATGAATCAGTCTCAAAAACAATCATAATTGACTTTTATCTACTAGTTGCTCAAAAATTCGCCCAATGAATGTCAATGTAGCTATTTTCAGAGATAGACTCAACCAGCTCAAACCAGTGAACAAACAAACTTCTAGGATTCTAAGCAACAACACTTTGTTTGCCTTTTTCACAGAAATTAAGTCTATTGTTCTTAGTAAGGTGATTTATAGATGGATTACAATTACAAGGGTCAGGTAATGGGTACACTTTCTTTTGTGAAATGTCTTCAGGTCCCTCACTTGTTCCCAGTCCCACCCTCCTGTCGCCACCCATGTGTTAAATATTTCACTTTCATCAATGTTCAATGAACTCCATTGCTGCAATTTTTCACTCTTTTCCCTAAAGATCTGTGCCCACCCCTCACCTTCCTGAAGACATACCATGAATATACCAGGCATAAGGTAAAAAAGAGAGAATTATCATAAACTATAAACAACAACAAACACAAAACAAAAAAGAATTTTCTGTTTCCGTATCTCATAGTTCTTTTGAGTATGTATATCTTGTTATATAAATAACAAGATTAATTGTTTTTTATCATAAAGTCAATTCAGGGAATAATGTTTGATAACATAATCTTGCTTTCTCTTTTATGATGCTTCTTATTTTAATATTAAAGTTGTAAGACAATTCAAGTCCTAGTGAAATTTCCAAGTTCAGATTTAAATGTTCCAAATGTCTAATAATTCCATTTTGGCAACCAAAATGAGAAACAGGCATGTTTTATCCTCAAGAATGTCATCATTTCATGTGTAAAAAAATACAATACATGTAATGTTAATTCAGTGGGCATAAGGAATCAAATACATATGTAATGCATCAGTACCGTGGATTATGACATCTATTAATAAAATTAATAAAACTTGTTTTAAGTAGATTACTTAAGACATGAAGCAAGTGATAATTTTCTTTTCTAAGTGAAGTTATATAGAAATCACAGTTTAAAGATTTCAGAATTCTGTGTGCTTTATACATGACAATTTACACATATGCTAGGCTCATCTCAACGTTTATTTGAAGATAACTGAGAACAGGATTAGAATTTTAAAAAATTCACGTAAATAGTTAGCTGTATTTAACTAAATAGGTCTCTTTTATATATCTTTATTTTATTTGAAAAATCTGGAAAATTTATTTAAGTCATATCAAAAATCATGAGAAATAAACACCCTTAGCTCCTTAAAAGACATTAAAAAAGGAAACAACAAAGAAAAAAGTCAACCTCATTTTTCACGTGGTCTTTGTGGTGCTTTGTTATTGTGGATTATGTGACTATCCCATGAATCTGGGCTCAAATCACAAGGGCTACAGGAAGAAAATTTCAAAATCTAGAGCAGCTAATACAGCTGTGCAGTTGTTTGTAGGTTTCACTAAAGTCGCAGCTGGACATCAACTGTACAAAGAAATAATTCTACTGCCAGCAAGAATGTGATGAAAAGCATACTGTTATCTTCTTAGATGAAATAAAAAGACCACACTTTAAAAGCTGCCTAAATGATCAGCCCTTTGAATAACAGTGCCATTTTTAATGCACTCTAGATAATCCAAATCCGTCATCCCTCCACAACCATTAATGACATTCACAAATCATTGCCGAGGGGAAATTCCAGTTCTATTTGATATTTAAATGGATTAGGAGTAACATAAACAATAATTCAAGTTGTTGAGAATATTTAATTTAGAATAAGCAAACAAATAAGATTCAACTCCATAGCATAACCTTTAGGAAAAATGAATTAAGGTATATGGCATGTCCTTTGTAATTTAATTATATACTTTAGGGCAAAATGCCAGAAAAACTCTGCAAGAAGGAAACAGAAGTCTTTGATAAGATATATTAAAGATTACAAGTAATTTTACCTACAATTTCTATTATATGATAGCATATGTTTTTCTGCTAATCAGAGACAAAAATAATTTTAATTATGATATGAAAAATGCATCATCATGAATGAAATCAGGGAATAGATGGCTCAAGTGCTGGCTGGTTCTGTTAAATATTCTCATTATTTTGAGTGATCTGGTGTTTTTGTCTGTGTGGAATTATGAATGTATTTTATGTCTGGCAGGAAAATTTGATTATTAGATCACTGCTGACACCCAATGTCAGGAATCTAACCTGAGTCAAAGTGGTAAATATATATTTGTGCGTGTGTGATTGTGTGTGTGCCTGGAAGTCTGTATTTAGAAGGTTGTATCTTATTTCCTTCAGCGTATATACTTAATTCTATTAGTTATACTTCATTAATGACAGCACATAAAAGTAATTAACATTTTTAGACATAAGTTTATGTTCCTATGTTTGCATGAACAAACTAAAATTTTATATTTTGGGTATGAGTTTTGTGGAAGTTCAGCTTAAAGTGTAAATATCTTGAGAAAGATGTCAATGGCAATCATTTCAGCGTAGATCAATTTTAGACAACACTTGGAAAGATATGTAATCATATATGAAAATGCAAAATTTCTTGATTTTCAAAAGCTACACTATTCGAGAAATATTTAAAAAAACAAGTTAAATTATGGAAACATAAAAGTAATGTAATTATTTATTGCATACAGTTTAATATTTTAGTTTTGCCAAGTAAAAATGCCATTTATTTCTACTGTATAGGAAGGAAAACCCTAAATATTACAGTTTGTGCCATATTTCACATTGAGGAGCTTTGTCTATATCAATAAGTTTATTTGTTTTGTTTCTGCTTTCCTATTTATAATTCTGCTTCTCATAGTATTCTTCTAAGGACTCTTTCTTTTTGCCAGTTTGGGGCTTGAACATACATCATGCTCTCAGTTTTTTTTTTTTTTTTGCTAACAGTAGTCAGTATACTATTTTAACCATGCCCCAGCCCAGAAATTTTTGTAGTTAATTGGAGATAGAACCTCATGAACTTTCCTACCAGCCTGAAAACCATTATCCCCCAAGTCTCGTACTTCTTAATCACTAGGATTATAGAGATGAGTCTTGGATCCGAAGAGTCAATGACTTTTCATGTCTTATAGCTTCCACATGTTTGCTAGTAATTGCAATAATAAACTACCACAGATAGGGTAGCATTAACATTGTAAATACGTTGTCTCAGAGTTGGTGGAATTAGAACTCCAAGAATAGAGTTGGCTTCTGATTCCTCTTTACTTGGCATATTCAAGGCATTCTGCTTCTCTTGGAGTAGACTTCAACTTAAATGCTACCTTTGAGATTCTGTTTCCATATGCAGTCACTTTGTAAGACAATGGGTTTTTTATATTTAGTCTGATTTCAGTGGGACATAACACATTACTTAATAGATAGAAAAAAATCTCTAATAAGAAATTATTTGTTTGGGGCATGTAAGTTATGGTTATACTTTTAAAAAATAGCAAAATAGGTAAAGGTTTTATTAGAACTTGTAAGAAAATTATGAGGTCTTGACCTTAGACATGCCACATTTAAATTCCCAGAGCTACTGGAGGATTGAACTTAAAACCTATATTTGTGAAACAGCATCTCTACTACTACCATACCTGCAGATTACAATTTGATTGCTTATTTTGAGGTAGTATCACTATGCCTGGGACTGCTTGGACTGAGGTCCTCCTAACACAAGCATAAAACATTTTGCCTGGAACTTGAATTATCTAAGCTCTGTTTTCCAAGTAGATAATATTATATAATGAAGCCATTTTATCCAGTAAAAGTTTACAATTACAAAACATCTTGATATTGCCTATATTTGTGCTTAACATATATAGCTAACCTTAACTTTCTCCCTCTTTTGTTTAGTACTCTGAGTTGAAAACATTGGCTTTCTTGATATACATGGCTTTGTTTTGGATGGAATCCCATCACAATCAAAAAAGTCTCATAAAATTTTATGTCAAAAATCATGGAAAAGAAGGCCTCAGGTTGCAAAAACACTGATCTTTAAGTTATAATTGCAGTATTATTTATGGTGTTAGTCAATGCTTGCTTAAGTATCAGGAGGAAGGCAGAAATGTGAAAGATGTCAGGTCTCTGTAGAAATTTTGTAGTTGTCACTTCATGTTATCTTCCTTCCTTAAAAGCTTGTTTTATTAAAATCCTCTGGGTGTATATTGGTTGGACTGATTGGTAATCATCTCTGGAAATAAAGTTGATTTTAAAAGGCTGATGGTGTGGTAAATAAAGGAATGATCAGAATGAGCACAGATATTGTCACAGATTGAGCCGACCAGGTTAACTGCTGAACAGCAAAAAAAAAAAAAAAAAAAAGCAAAGTTTCAAGTTTGATGATCCACATTGGGACATATACAGATAGATAGATATATACATATAAATATACATATACATACATACAACAAAAATTAAATCTCCAGTAGAATATAGAGAAACTGCGTGACAGGTATTAAACTATATCAAAATGGTTGCAGGAAAGGTACAGTAAAATATAGATAGTTTAGCATAGATTTTGCATATATTTTGTAAAGGATTAAAATTCTTCCTTCATTATATACTTTACAAATATCCTTATTATGTTTTTAGGGTTTTTTTTGTGAAAATACCATACAGAGGGTTTACAATTACAGGCACAATGTAATGAGTACATTTCTTATCAAGCATTGTTACCTCCTCTTTTCTATCCCTTTATCATCTCTTTCCATCTCCCCTTCCCAACCCTCTCTCCCATCTTGAGCCAAAGTTGTACATTTCGTTTTTCTACATAACATCTTGTACATCTCATTTTTGTACTGGGTCCACCTTATCCTTATTTAAACAATTTGGTTTTTCCCTTCCCCTCCACAAATTATACCAACATCAAATACAGTGAAAACTAGGATAAGTTATTTTATATTGTAGTAGGAGCATCTATACAATGCTGAAAATTTGAATTACACAAAATATGCAACATGGGTAGGCACTGGTGGCTCAAGGATGTAATCTTAGCTAGTTAAGAGGCTAAGATCTGAAGATCACAGTTCAAATCCAGCCTGCATAGGAAAGTTCTTTAGATTCTTAACTCCAATTAACCACCAGGGCAAATGGAGTTCCATTTCAGATTGTGTGTCGAGCACTGGCTTAGAACACAAAAACACCATCCAGGCCCTGAGTTTAAGCCCTGGGATCAACAGAAACAAAAACATAAAATAAAACATGGAGTTAGATATTTTATAATGAAGCATAATTTAATATACTCAACATTGTTAGAAAGACTAGACTTCTGTGTTAGCTTTATATCCTACCATAATAAGTAACGTTGTCGACTTATTAAACAGAAATGCTTATCCAGATTTACAAGTTTGAAGATTTTAGTGTATGTTCAGTTGGTTTTATTGCTTTGGGAGCCTGTGACAAGACAATGGCAAGATGGGGAGTATGTCAAAGAGAAAAGTTTTTGACCTAGACTGAATAAAAGATAAAATAAGGAAGTAGTTGCGAGTCTAAGTTCTCATAGCTTTCACGCTGAAGAACTTAATCTCCAGAACTATTCAGATATTCTCCACAGTCTGGGAGGAAATAGAAAATCATTTTTCTTTAACACATAGATCTTTCTGGGGCATTCTAAATTCAATTGGCAACATCTTCACAAATGATAATGACTTGTCCAGGGTAAGAAGCAAGTAGATATTTCTGTAAATTCTAATCAGAACTCAGCAGACTAAATATTTTATGGAATTCCTATTAAAATATTTCCTTGCAGATGGAGTTGGTCTTTATACTACAAATGTGTGTATCTGTGTGTTTGTATGTGTGTATGTGTGTGTTTGAATAAACTAATATAACAATGTAGCAGAGAAAAGAATTAGTGGGGTTGGAAAGGTGGCTTAGTTGTGGAGCCCTTGCCTTGCATTCATGAGGACCTTCGTTCGATTCCTCAGTACCACATAAACAAAAAGAAAAAAGCCAGAAGCGGTGCTGTGGCTCAAGTGGGAGAGCACTGATCTTGAGCTGAATAGCTGAGCGACAATGCCCAGGCCCAGAGTTCAGACCCCACAACCGGACCCCCCCCCAAAAAAAATATTAGTATTGCCTTTCGTTTTTCTTCTTATACTATGAAAGTCTGCCAAAATTCCCAAGCAAATCCTATCCAAGATTCAAACATTAATGCTGTCCCAAAAGTTTTGCATGCATGAAGGGCTGGGAAGGTGGCTAAGTGGTAGAGCACTTACCTTACTTACCAAAAGTTTTGCATGCCAACCCAAGTACATCTACCTCATTTAAGACGGCCATGGTATATAAAATTTTAAGTCCTCCAATTACGTTGTCACCAAGGAAACAACATATAATATTTCTTTAAATATACCTAGATTGTGGAACACTTTACCCAGAAAATTGAAGGAATATACTTTATGGGATTTAATTTAAATATTTAATCACTGAAATGGATGTTCTATATCCACAACTCAGAGCTCTATTAAACTACATAATTGCAAAACTCATCTATTACCATCTTCCATGAACACAGTCCTTCCTGAAAACAAACCAGATGTGGTAAATGAATTAGCAAGTGCGCCATTGTCAAATGCAGCTGTTCTAAAGCATGGAACTGTCAGATCAATTAATGTCAACAGCTGGTTCTAAGGAGTATGGAAAGTGATTTTTCCACTAAAAGTGGAAAAGTCCACAGATGTTTGAGACTGTGTTTCATTGTTGGCATTTGTGAGATATATTTTGGAAAGCACAATGAATGAAAGCATGCTGTTTTGTAAAACTTTGCTGGCTGACACACCAGGGAAGGAAAACTTTTGAAATGTTTCAAATGAAAAGACAGACAATAGGGTGGGTAAGTTGTGGTATGCAGTTTAAATATAGACTGAAGCAAACCATAGAATGGGAAAAAATCTTTTTCCTTAAGAAATGCTTTCTGAGTAAATTGTGCTATACACTATAATGATGAAATCATCATTTCTTTGGAAAAGTAAGGAAAAAACACTGACCTGTTGAACTTCTTTTTAAAGTGAATCTTAAATGACAAGGATGAAGAAATTTAAATGGGTTCATATTACCCAGTATTATTTTAATTTTTGATTAAAAGTTAAAACAAACTGACAGGCTATTAGTCCATGAAGATTTACAGAGTAAGTTTCTGGCATTTATTTCACTTTGTTCCTCTTTTTTGGGGGGTGATATAAATATTTTATTTCAAAATGGCAACTTGATTTTAACCATTACCCAAAAAAATTATGCAATCATTGAATAGGAAATTTTTTTGATTAATTTCGGACAATAGTAGGCTCAATTTATGCCAACACAAAATATAAAAACCAATGACATTTTCACTGAACAACCATGCATAAAAAATCATGAAATAATATAGTAAAACTCCATGTCAATTTTTTGGTTGGTTGTGGGCCTTGAACTCTAGGCCTGGTCATTGTCCCTCAGCTCTTCAGCTCAAAGCTACCACTGTACCTCTTGAGCCACAGTGACATTTCTGGTGTTATGGTGGTTTATTGGAGATAAGAGTCTCACAGACTTTTCTTCCCAGGCTGGCTTGCAACCACTGCTCTCAGATCTCAGACTCCTGAGTAGCATGGATTACAGGCATGAGCTACCAAAGCCCAGATCCAAGCCAATTTTTAAAAAGCAATCTTATTGTAACTTCTAGCTTTTTCCTGTAAACAATCTTATTTTTTCAGAATTAGCTTATAACTGAGTTATTTTTAGATGTAACTGTGAATTTTTTATAGAATCAAATATAATTCTATTACTCTATTATTTCCCAAAAATCCACTGTAATTGACTTTCCCCAAAATCAATTATTACATACGATCTCACACACTATAATCATTACATTTTAAATAATTTGGACCATTTCATATAAATTCTAGGTGCCATGTTACATTATAAATTCACATCTGTGGTTTTAAACTAAGGAGAAACGATTTTAGAGGTAAAATCAAATATGAATGTGTAGTGTGGCCCAATTAAACCAAAAACTGTGAATTCATACAGACAAAATTATTTTCTTTCCAATAAATACGGTGAAGTCATACCATTGGAAATAGTGAGGCAGGAAGTGGCAGAATTCAAATCTCATCAAACAATGTCTCTGTTATTCTGTTAACCCCTCCACTAAGAAGACGTCCCTTTTCCCAGTTGTCACAAAATTTCAAGTGTCTCTCTTAGAATTCTATTTGGAAAAGTTCTAAATCACTGATTCTTTTTGTATTTTCTGTTATATGAAACAAAATATAGGCACAAAACAATTGAAATAAAGTGCACACATAAGTTGAAGTCATCACAGTTGGAAAAACAAAAAACAAAATTTTAACTTCCCCAGGAACAAAAACATGTGCCCAGCTTATTTTTTTAAACTACAAAACCTTCAAACACATGTTAATTTAAGTAGAGCTATAAGTATAACTGTCTCTCAGAAATAAGGTTGTGTTTATTTGTAATTAAATTCATCTGGATCAACCTAATGTAGAAAATCCCTTGAATGGATCAAATTGTTTAAAACAAATGTAACTGTATGTAAAGTAAGATCTACACATATTTAAAAGAAAAAATGCTACAGTAGTAAATCACAAAAATCATAACATTCTTAAAAATTCCAAAATGCAATTAGTAATTCCAAAATATCCATAATGAGAACTAAATACTACTGACTTAACAAGAACAAATTGTGCAAAAAATAGAATCTGAGCAGTGTACATGAGTGTACATAATTTAAAAATACTCCAAATTATACTGTTTTTAGAAGACTGAATGTGGATTATCTAAAGAAGAACATCAGCACATTATGTAAATGAAATTAAAAATCTCATGAAAAGAGAGAATAGTAGTAGATTCTGAAAAATAATATTTTAATAAATGGTGGTCAAAATCTAGTACTGACCAAATTGTATACCTAATTAGTTAGATCCAAAGAAGACCCAAGTTACTCGAGCTGATTTGAAACTTTGGCAAAGTAGTAGAATACAACTCTAACATTATTATGGATGTTGACTCTGGCATGGAATTCATTTCCTGTTTGTTCTGACAAATGAATATATGAAAGAACATAAATTCTCCAACTAAATATCAAGACCTAACTAAACATGTAACTAGAAAAGTTATCATGCAATCCGTATTGCAACTGGGATAAAAAGAAAAATCAGTCATACTGATTCTGTATTTATTTTAAATGTTGGCTTTTTTCATAAATTATTTCTTTGCCTTGCATTTTTAAAACATTGTGTTAAATGTTTTATATCTTGGTAACTAATTTTGGATGCCTCCTTAAATTTTGTTGTGGGTATAATATGTCACTTCAGTTCCTAACCCATGAAATGATGTTGTTTACAAAACAAATGCTAATAACCACTGTTTATAATACATAAAATCTCATTAGCATGATTTCAGGAAGCATAGGTTAACATTTTGATATCGTAGTCTCATGACTGATGAGATCTATCTGCATGAGTAAAGTTGTACATAGATTCCTCAGCCTAAATTTAGCCACTGTTAAAAAATGTTTATACCTTTATCTGTCACCCATCAGAGGTTAAACCTGAGTATAAAGTCTAAGGAAAATCATAAGGTAAGAATTTAGCTCTTCTGGATAAAAAGTAAACCAAACTGCAGCATAGAGCAACTCATTCGACTAAACTCAACCTATTTCTCTAAAACATGTTAAGCATTCCTTTACAATGTGTATTATTCTCAAAAAAGGAATGAAGAATGTGAGAAGAGGACTAAGCAAATATTGTCTTCAAATATACATAATTTGGATTTACCTCTTTATTTCGTTATAGTCATTTTTGATATAAACTGTTTGAATAATTGATTTCCTGGTCAGGTATAACATATCCTAGTTACATATACCAAACTGCATTCAGAAAATGGTATATAGTAATTGAGTAGAAAAATATGAAATAAAGAGCAAAAAGTATTATCCTATAGAGTAATATTTTGATGAGTTAATTGGAAATATTCTAATATAATAATTTGAACAATTTCACATTGACAGTAATTATCTAGAATACTTTAATGCTAATTAGACAAGATTGTCCTTCTAAATGAGCAAAACCTATTTCTCCTTTTACTTTATCAGGGAAATATCTGAGCTAAAAATGGAAACTAACATATGAATCTATAACAACTGGAATGAATTTTACTTTTTATTAGCAAATATTAATTTCGCAAAAGCATTTTATTGTGTTACACACATATGTTTACATAATGTAGTTTGTTAAATTTTATTCCTTTTATTAGTTTCATTATCCTATTTTTATACTTATTTTTTATTATGTCTTCATACTAACTTATGAAATATTTGAACATATTTACTCCACAATATTTCTCTTCATCTCCTCTCTTACTTTTTTCCAAACTTAATCATTTCCATATTTTACACCTGGGTCATTCATATTATTTTCTGCATCTAGAGTCTGCATATGAGCAATCTAATATTTGTTTTTCACAGAATCGCTAATTGCTTTAATATGAAAGTTTCCAATTCTATTTTCTTGAAGATGATATGATTTCACAATTATGTGTGGCTAAATAGTATATCATTGTGTGTGTGTGTATGTGTGTGTGTGTGTGTGTGTGTGTGTGTGTGTGTGTGTATTACAGTTTCTCTCTTCAATGAGTGATTAAGGAACATGTAGTTAATTCTGTAGTTATTTATGTTCTTATGTGGGAGAAGGAAGAATGGAAATAATGATTTTTGGAATAAGAAACATGCTCTTTAGGCAGGCACTCTACTATTTGAAACATCTCTCAGCTTTCAATAATCCATTGTATTTAAAAATAAAATTTAATTACATTTGCAAAGGTGTTCTTTTTCAGTATATATATTATTTTTATTATAATGTTACATTTAGTATGTCATGTGAGTATGGGGATGTAAGTGAGCATAAAAACCTAGGCATGTATGTACATGTAGATGACTCAAAGGAAACTTAATGTATGTGAGATACAGGATTCAAATAAAAGTTTGAGACCTGTAAGTGGCTAAATTGATGGATATGTCCAGTTTGTGGAGTGTGATTTCAAGATCACATTTTGGTAGGTTTTATACCAAGTAAGTAGATGTTTCTAATCCAAAATCATAAGGAATAAAACAACAACTCTGTTTCATAATCATTCAGTCTTAGTACTCCAGACATTGTAATAAGTAGAAAAAATTACTGAAAGTATGCTGGGTCAGTAGTAAGGATTTAGACACTCTACATTTTCCCCCAAATCTTCAGATGTACTCTTTGGATATAAATTACAAGTATATTTATAAACATACAGATATAATATGGCCTTTTGTATGTAAATATATGTATATATTATAAATACATCATATATTTACTTATATTTTAAATGTGTATCACAAATATTGATTTATATTTAAATGTAATTCATCTCATCATAGATACATAGACAGATAGATAGATAGATAGATAGATAGATAGATAGATAGATAGATAGAGAGAGAGAGAGAGAGAGAGAGAGATTTTTTTTGGTCAGTCGTGGGGCTTGAACTCTGGGCTTAGGTGATATCCAAGTATTCTTCAGCTCAAGGCAAGAGCTCTACCGCTTGAGACATAGTGCCACTTCCAGTTTTCTGGTAGTTTATTGGAGATAAGAATATCATGCAATTTCTTGCCTGGGCTGGCATTGAACTGTGATCCTCAGATCTCAACCTCCTTAGTAGCTAGGATTATAGGCATGAGCCACGGGCTTCCAACTATACTTATATCTGAGATTTGTTAGTGGAACAAAGAAACAGAAACTATTATTCTTATCATGACAGGACTTCACACTGACGTACAATTACAAGAAGAAAAACCAATAACTATTCACAGTGGCACAAAAATTCTTTAGGTGCCTAGCAAGACAGCATGTGTTTCCAGACACTGCATGTGGTGTGAGCAGTTTGCAACCCAAGCGACTGTGGACGATATTGGACCCTAAAGAAACCTGACAATTGCATAAACACCGCCCTCTATGACAGATTTAGCAAGGCCTATCTTAGAGATTCTTGTTAGGGCCATGATAAATAAATTTATAGTTTAGTTGTGATTACAGAACTCTTTTACACATATCACTCAGCCATTAAATATATTTAGCAGAGTTCCTATTGCTCTAACTTATATTTTCTTGGCTCAGTAAACTGTTTTTTGTTTGTGAAAACTTAGCTGTTCAAAACATAGACATGGGTTTTTAATATTTTTGAAATTACTGTCTGCATAGTGTTGTATGACATGAGCTTCTCTTTACCATATCATAGGAATAAACTTAATCTGATTCAAACTTGGAAACAGGTAGCTTGTTCTCTCTCTTAGAAAACCATCTATATAGACTTCTTTACATGTAAACAGATCCTCATTTACTTGCAAAAGTCTGTCAGTGAGTCAAATCTAACTCTCCCAAGTGAGGTGAATTCTTCTCTCATGCTTCCTTTACATTAAAAATTGTAAGAACTCTTCAGTAATGTGCATACTTTTTAATATGAAGTGTGACTCCTATTTTCCATAATATGAATCAAGCAGAGGAATCAGTTTAAGATGAGAAATAGCCTTAAAAAGAGTCTTGGACCTTGAAAATTGTCCTGGGTATGAATTTTTGGAGAAATATCCCTTTTCAAAGACAAAGTACTCATTTTTTTAATATTGTGCTGGTACTGGGGTTTGAGCTCCTGGCATTGAGCTCTATCTGGGCTTTAATTCTCAATGTTTGCTCTATGCCACCTGAGCCACACCTTCACTTCTTCCATTTACCACAAGTGGAGAAAAGAATCTCTTAGGTTTATCTATTTGGAATAGCTTCGAATTGCAATTGTCAAATTTGAACCTACCGACTATCTAGGTGTAAGCCACTGGTGCTGTGCTAGAACTCACTTTTAAGAAAAAAAAACACAAAAAGAGGAGAAAAAATATTTGTTCAATTATTTATGTGTTTTCTGATAAACCAAAGCACTTGCTACTGGAAGAGAAAAAGAGAAGATAGAGATGAATATGCAGGAGAGAGACACAAAGAAAGAAGAAAGGAAGGGAGGTTTAATGAGGGGAGGGGAGTGGAAGGGAGGATACAAGAGGAGGGGGTAGCTGAGTAGAATTGTCTGCTCCTCACTAAGGATTTGTTGGACAATCAGTACCTTTGCATTTATGTAGCCAATTTTTTTTTTATTTTTGGTATAGTAAGCTGAGATATAAAATAACAATTTATGGGTTAGTGTGCTTCCTTCTGCACCAAGGAAGCCACAGTTAGGTTACTGTCAGAGAGAAGCAAGAGTAAGCAATATAAGTGATTCTGAGAAACAATAATTGACATGCCAGGAATGCTCCCTTGTATGGTGAAGTCAAGCATCACTCTTGTTCCCTGCTCCAGTCTTCCTCACAACAAGAACAGCAGAAACATAAGAGGAAAGAGATAGCTGAGTAATGATCATCTCTCTGTTTACCCTCATCCTTTGGTCTCTCAAAAAATAAAGCGAAAGGAGACTTAACCTGAACTAGTGGGGAACATGGGAGGAAAAATTTCAGTTTAACTTATTGTGAAACTTTTAAAATAATTGGAGCAGCATTTCAAATACTGAAATAAAACTTTTTAAATTATTAACAAAAAGTAACTCAAAATTTATCGAAAATTTAGAAGACTACAGGGCTCACTACATAGTGGAATCTGAAAATTGAAACTGATTCCTGCTTCTATCATCAGAAATTGAAGATCGTCCCTAAACTTCCAATACTAGGTAAATTACCCTTGATATTCACTTATACTGTGTGAAAATAATCCACAAAATATGACTTTAAATTTAGACTGCTGAAGTGATAAGCGATGGGAATTCATGATGGATAACATAATGCTGAGAGCATGGAAAGTATTTCCCTTCCATCTGCAGTGTGTAGAGAATAAAAATGCTCTATTGGATGGCCCTGAAAGTCCAATTCTAAATTTAGGACAGAAGGTGAATAGTAAAGGAGATCTATCTTAGTCATTCAGAGATTAGAAATGTGGAGAAATGTACTCATTTTTGTAGGTCAAACATGGAAGAGAGGATGTGGCAAGCCCATAGCCAAATGCCAAATTAGAGATATTTAACAAAATACCATGAAGTTGAAACGAGTCTTAAAAGGGGATATGGGCTAAAAGGGAGTAGGGTAGAAGAATGGAGAGGGAAATGATGGTGGACTAATACAGTAATAACATTCAATGTACACATGTCAGAATATAAGTAGGAAACATGAAGGAATAGGTGGGGTTGGGTAAGGGAAGGAAGAAAAATGTAAACTTTGACAATGATCCAGATGCACTGTATATTGAAATGCACATACACTCTATTCAACACTGACATGATGAAGCAAAACCCCTTTGCACAACTAGCTAAACATAATTTTTTGAAGTTTTAATATTCAGATACCAGAAGCATAAACTTTTAGAGATAAATAAGTAGAGAGAATAGGCATATTGTTGAGGCTTGTTTCCCTTTCAATATACAAAATTTAACGTGTCAAGTCTGCTGCAAATGTAAATTTTATTTTGCCTTTTCTTTTAAGCAAATTGCTTAAAATGTACAGAACCAAATTCCAATATCCCTTCATTTCCAATAAAAAATCTTATGCACCTTTAAGTTTCTCAGTTTTTTCTAAATACCTTAATGCAATGCATAATTGGAACTAATTTCATTCTATATTTAAATTTATTTTTTTGTTGTTGTGAAAATACTGTACAAAGGGGTTTCAATTACATGGGCAAGATAATAAGTACATTTCTTTTAAAACATTGTAGCCTCCTCCTTTGTTTCCCCTTCCCAGAACATCCCTTCCTCTCCTCGCTCCCCACCCAATCTTTCCCTTCCACCAAAATTTTAAAGTTTGTTTCGACATAATGACTTGTACATCTCATTGTTGGAATGGGTCCAGCTGTATACCTATTATTTAAACGATTTGTTTTTTCCCTTCTCCTCCACAAATTATACCAACATCAAGTACAGTGAAAGCAGGGTTTGTACAGTGGGGGAAGGACATACAAAGCAAAAAAGAAATAATCTTATAAATCTGTTAGAAACAATTGCATGGAAGGAAATAACATTTTAATATATATCTTAGGGTACATTTCCCTAACATCAACTTGTCTGACAATTTCTGTTTGTCTCAGACATATACTAGTTATTGCAAATAAGAGAAACCATGGCACTTATGTTTCTTTGGGCCTGGCTTACGTCACTAAATATATTTTTTTCCAAGTCTTTCCATTTCCTAACAAATGTGGCAACGTCATTCTTTCTGATGGAGGCATAGATTTCCAGTGTGTATATACACCACATTTTCTTGATCTACTCATCTACTAAGGGGCATCTGGGTTGGTTCCATATATTAGCTATGGTAAATAATGATGCAATAAACATAGTTGTGCTGGAAGCTCTAGTGTGGTCTTGTTTGTGAACATTTGGGTAAATACCCAAATTGGGTTTTCAGGGTTATAGGGAAGCTCTATGTGGAGTCTTTTGAGGAACCTCTATACTGATTTCCAAACTGGTTGTACAAGTTTACACTCTCATCAACAATACAGTAGTGTTCCCTTTCCACATCCCCTCCAGCATCTGTTGTTATTAGAGTTCTGGATTATAGCCATTCTAACTGGGGTGAGGTGGTATCTCAATGTTGTTTTCATTTACATTTCTTTTATGACTAGGGAGGTTGAGCACTTCTTCATGTGTCTATTGGCCATCCTTCTTTCCTCTACGGAGAAGTATCTCTTAAAATCTTTAGCCCACTTATTTATGGGCAGTTGTTTCTTTGAAGATTTGTTGGGGGATTTAAATTTTTGAGTTCCAGTAATATTTTAGATATGAGACCTTTGTCCATTGTATGTCTAGTGAATATCTTCTCCCAATACGTGGGCTTTCTATTAATCTTGCTAGCTATGTCCTTTGCCATGCAGAAGCTCTGCAGTTTTATGCAGTCCCATTTGTCCAACCTTTCTTTGATTTTTTGTGTTTCTGGTTATCTATTAAGAAAATTTCGGCCTGTGACAACAAGAACAAGGTTTCTCCTATTCCATCCTGTAATGTTTTCAGACTGTCTGCTTTGACTCCGAGGTCTTTGATCCATTTTGAATTGATTCTGGTGCAGGGTGATATATAAGGATCTAGCTTTAGTGTTCTTCAAGTTGTTAACCTATTTTGCCAGCAGCATTTACTGAACAGGCTGTCTTACTTCCATTCTATTTTTTAGCTCCCTTATCGAAGATTAGTTGGCTATAGGTCTGTAGGTTCATTTCTGGGTTTTCAGTTCTATTCCATTGGTCCTGAGGTCTGTTCTTGTGCCAGAACCAAGGTGTTTTGATTACTATGGCTTTGTAGTTGAATTTGGATTTGCTATTGATATTCTTCCAGCACTGTTCTTTCTGTTAAGGATCTTTTTTGCTATTCAGGGTCTTTTATTGTTCAATATGAATTTTTTGATTGCATCTTCTATTTCCTTGAAGAATGAGGTTGGAGTATTGATAGGTATCACATTGAATTTGCAGATAGCCTTGGCAAGAATTGCCATTTTCATGATGATGATCTTTCCAATCCAGGAGCATGGGAGTTTTTGCCACTTTCTAAGTTCAGTTTTGAGTTCCGTTTTCAGTTTTTTAAAGTTTTCAACATAGAGGTCCTTCACTTTTTTGATTAAGTTAATTCTTATGTATGTTATTTTTTGTGGGGCTATTATGAATGGAGTTGCTTTCCTAATTTCAGCCACACTTTTCTCATTGTTGGTATACAGAAAAGCCAGTGATTTTTGAGGGTTAATCTTATACCCTACTACTTTGCCAAAGTTTTGAAACAGCTTGAGTAATTTTGGAGTGGACTCTGTGCGATTCTTTAAATACAAGATCATGTCATCTGCAAAGAGGGAGAGTTTTACTTCTTTCCCTATTTGGATCCCTCTTATATTTGCATCTTGTCTTATTGCTGTAGATAGGCATTCCAATACTAGATTGAAGAGCAATGGAGAGAGTGGACATCCTTGTCTCATTCCTGAGTTAAAAGGAAATAGCTTTAGTTTTTCACCATTAAGTATAATGCTGGCTATTAATTTGTCATATACAGCCTTTATTTTATTGAGGAATGTTCCATGGATTCCTCATTTTTCCAGGACCTTCACCATAAAGGTGTGTTGCATCTTGTCGAATGCTTTTTCTGCATCTATTGAGATAACCATGCGGTTCTTATCCTTGCTCTTGTTGATGTGATGAATTATATTAATTGATTTGTGTATATTAAACCAGCTTTGCATCCCTGAATTGAATCCTGTTTGATAGTGGTGTATGATTTTTTTAGATGAATTGTTGATGTTGATTGGCCAAAATTTTGTTGAGAAACTTTGTATCAATGTTCATCAAAGAAATGGGTCTATAGTTCTCTTTCCTTGATGAGTCCCTTCCTGGTTTTGGGATGTCTGTTATGATGGCCTCATAGAATGATTTCAGTAGTGTAGTGAACTTTCTCTTTCAGTTTCATTTAATAGTTGGTGGAGTATTGGTGTGATGTCTGCTTTGAAGGCCTTATAGAATTCCACTGTAAAACCATTTGGTCTTTGGCTTTTCTTAGATGGGAGATCTCTTGTTGCTCTATTTCAATGCTTGATATAGGCCTTTTATGATAGTTTTACTCATTTTGGCTTAGTTTTGGCATGTCAGTATTTGCTATGATAAGGTCCATTTCTGCCAAGTTCTCAAACTTATTAATATAAAGGCTTTAGAAGCATTCCCTTATAATGTTCTCAATCTTAGTTGTTTCTGTGATGATGTTTCCATTCTCATCTCTGTTTATTTGGGTGTGTTCTCTTCTTTTTATGATAAGATTTGCTAAGGGTCTGTCAATTTTGTTAATTTTTTCGAAGAATCAACCCTTCGGTTTCTTGATTCTTTTTTTTTTTACATTCCAATTCATTTAATTATGATTTAATTTTAATTATTTATTTCCATCTAATGGATTGTGTTTATCTTGCTGCTCATTTTCAAGGAGGCTCATGTGTCTTATTAAATTGGTTTCAGATCTCTCCAATTTGTTGATATAAGAACTCAGAGCTAGAAACGTGCCTCGGAATACTGTGTTTGCTGTGTCCCAGAGGAACTAGTAATTGGTGTGATCATTTTTCTTGAATATCATGAACATTTGAATTTCCTTTCTAATCTCTTCCATGACCCACTTGTGATTCAGCAGTGTGTTGTTCAGGATCCATGTGTTACATGATATTCTTTGTTGGCTTTTTGTTTTGAGTTCTAATTTTCTTCCCTTGTGGTTTGAGAGAATGCAAGGTATAACTTCAATGTTTCTGAATTTGGACATGTTTGCTTTGTGACCTAAAATGTGGTCTATTTCGGAAAATGTTCCATGTGCTGCTGAGAAAAATGTATTGTCTAATGCTGCTGGGTGAAATATTCAGTAGATGTCTGTTAAATCTAGTTGGTCTATGCAGTTGTTTATATCTGCAGTTTCTCTGTTGAGTTTTTGCAAAGTTCATCTATCTACTGGAGAAAGTTGTGTGTTAAAGCCCTCAACAATTAATGTCTTTGGATCTATGTGGGATTTGAGGGAAAGTAGTGTTTCTTGGATAAATTTGGGTGCTCCATTGTTTGGCAAATAGATATTTAGAATTGTAATATCCTCCTAAAGGAGTGATCCCTTAATTAGTATGTACCGACCTTTTCACTAATTTTAATTAAAAGTCTATATTATCTGATATTAGGATTGCAAATCCTGCCTGTTTATGGGGGCCGTTTGCTTGGTAGATTTTGTTCCAGCTTTAAAATTGAAAAGGTGTTTGTTTTTGTGGGCAAGATGTGATTTCTGAAGGCAGCAGAGAGAAAGATCTTGCTTTTTAATCCAAGTAGACAGATTTTGTCGCTTAATTGGAGAGTTAAGTCCGTTAATGTTGAGAGATAGAACTGAGAGGTATTTGGGAGTTCCTGCAATTTTATGCACCTTCTTGGGGGCTGGGAAACCTGGGTTCTTCCTATGGTTCTTGGATTCTCAGTTTGGGTGCTGTTTCTTTGCCTTTATCGTGGTCTTGTTGGTTTTCTCTGTGTAGGACATCTTTAAGATGCTTTAGTAGGGCTGGTTTGGTGGAGATGTATTGTTTCAATTTTTCTTTGTTATAGAAGTTTTTTATTTCACCTCCGATTATTAAGGAGAGTATATCTGGTTAAATTATTCTTGGCTGATACTTGTTTGTCTTTAGGGCATGGCTTACATCATTCTAGGCTCTTCTTGCTTTGATTGTCTCTACTGAGAAATCTGAGGTGATTCTAATTGGTTTCCCTTTATAGGTGATTGAGCTTTTCTCCATGACAACTTTAAGGATCTTTTCCTTGGTCTGAATTGATCCTTTGTGTATTTTAATGTGAAAATTTGATGTCCTGTTTTGGTCTGGTCTATTGGGAATTGTAAAAACTTCTTGTATCTGAATAGGCCTATCTTTTTGCATGTTTTGGAAGTTCTCTGCTAGGGTCCTGTAAAACAAATTTTCTAGACCATTGACTTCTGGCTCTAGGTATTCCTCTACACCGATTATCCTCAGATTAGGCCTTCTAATGGTGTCTATCAAGGGTTGAATGTTGAATAGATCTATCATATTTCGTGGATTTGTCTTGGATGGTTGTATAGTCTTTCTCGATAATATCTAGGCTGTCTTCTATCCTCAGGATTCAGTCTTCTTCATGGTCTATCCTACTATCCAGACTTTCTACTTTTTTTTTCTTTTCCTCTAATTGGTTGGCTTTTATGGCTTCAAATTCTTTGTTGGATCTTTGATTTATATCTTGTATGAAATTGTGTACTTCCTTAATTTGGTTTTCAGTGTTTATTCTCAAATCACTTAGTTGATTGGTTATGGTTTCCTTGTACTCCCATTCCTTCTGTTGGGATCCATTCAGCATTCCCTTTGTGGATTCCCTGACTTCTTTCACCTCTCTGTTTATGGATTCCATGGATGCCTCTAGTGATCTTTGTCTATTCTCATCCTGATCTCTTAATTCCTGTATTACTGTTGATTAGCATCCTCACGTTCATGCAATTCCTGTAGTTCTCTTTGACTGATCTCAGCGTGCTCACACAATTCTTCTATTTCTCTTTGAGTGTTCTCAAGCTGCTCATGCAATTCCTTTATCTTTATTGAGTAGCTTCATCACTCTCATGAGCTTCCTGTTTTGATCTTTGGTTTGCCTCCTCTCTCTCCCTATCATGCTCACACAGAGTCCTTTGCAAGTTTTCAATCTTTTTATTTACCATGTTTACCATTAGTGTTTGTAGAGCTTTTTGGGGGCTCTCCTCTGGATTATTCATTATCTATTCTGTCCACTGATTATCATGAGTGGGAATTGAGATACTCAGACTTACCATTTTTCTTGTGTTTTTCAGACTTATTCTGCCCATTTGGGATGAGAGTAACTCCAGTTTTTGCTAGAAAACTATCTTAAGGCAAGCATCAACAAATTCTGTGGTTGCACAGTCAAAAGTCTGCAGATACAATCTAGTTCAACAGGTATATTTTTCAACATGAAACAACGATGTATTAATAGGCTATGAACCACAAAGAAGAATTTGGCAAACAAGAAGTTATTAGGTTTAAGAAATGTGGGTATAAATAGGAATAGAGGGATGTGGAAAGGTAGAGGGAGAGCTAACTTAGTCCTAATCTCAAAGCACGAAATAGAATGATAGTAGAGACTGGGGAAAAATGTAAGAGAAAAAAAGACAGGGAAAAATAGTAAAACAAAAACGTGAAAAATTAAAAAATAAAAATGCTTAAAATTTTATATAGGCATATAGAGGTAGTACATCTCTTAAGGAATTTAAGTCTAAGAGGTTTTGAATTCAGTAACAAATTTCTGGATTAAGTGTGTATACAATGGGGGATAAGGTCTAATAATCGACTACAGGTATATCTGAGAAGGAGTAGAACAGTGATTAAATCATGTAAAGAAGAACGAAAGAGAAGAAAAAGTGAAAAGAATGAGAAAGAAAGGAAAAAAGGATCAAAAGGTCAGTAGAGCTAAACAAAAATGAAAAAAAGCACACACACACATAAACTCCTAAAATAAATATTATAAGAGGAAGAAAAAATGTTAATAGAAAACTATCTTTTAAAGTTAAAAGTTAAAAATGTTCAAAAATTTTAATAAAAGTTACCAAAAAAGAGTTCTTTGCTTTTTTGGGGGTGAGATGGGAAGATGCTGTATCTCCCTTGTGTCCATAACCAGTCTCTTGTTGGGGTCTCTGGTCTGCTTGTGGTGTTTGATTTTCCTGTAGCTTGGTTGTTTTCTTAAGTCAGTTTGTTTCAGCAAGCAGAAAAATGTTTTGCTTTACCCAGGATTTTGTGATCCTCCTCCCAGGCTAGTTCAATAAGAGGGAGATCTGCTTTGATTATCACAAAAGAAGGTGATGGCTGTTTCTTCTAGTTTGGAGATGCTGTGATGGGGCTAGGTTCTGGGTAGAGTTGAGGCCTTTCAGCAAACAGTAGCTTTACCCTGAGGGGCTAGCTTCTGAGGCAGTCACAGAGTCAAGCCAGGAGCCATTCTCAGGGTTTATTGTTACTGAATTTCAATTGATTGTCTAGGCTGCTGTAGGGAGGGGGCAGCCTCTGGTTTTGTTTACCCAGTGAAGAAAGCCAGTCCTGGGGCTGGTGCAGCCCCAGACTGGGTCAAATTTCCCTGGGTGGAGCTGAGCCTGGCAGGTCAGGTTAGGTTCCTTTGACCTGCTAAATGGCTTTTTGTTTTCATCCAAGGACTGAGTTCGAGCTAGTTGCTCAGCCAGGCCTTTGCCAGTATCAATGATGGAGATCTCTGGTAGTGGGCAGGGAGGAGTGACCTTCCCTTATGTGCTCCCTGAGAAGGAGTGAGGAAGTCAGGCTTCTACTCACACAGGAGTCTGATTCCTGGGTCTTCTCTGGTCTGAGATTTGAAGGATGAAGATGTCTGCTCCTTGTCAGTACTTGCTGGTGTTGAGTAGAATCCTCTCTCCTGCTGCATCTGGCACCTTTGTCCTAGACTCTTTGTGTTGCAGGTATGGCAGCTATGGCCGCCACCACCCCTGCCACAGCCGCAACCATGACTGCTGGCAAGTGCTCAGATTTGTCTCCTAGCCTGGATTTCCCCTCTCTGGCCTAACTCTCTGTACTGTGATAGCACACTTGGTGTGATTCTCTGGCTTAGGACTGTTCATTGGAGTACTGAAATTGCTTTCTATGTGAGAGTTTGTTTAGCTTCTAGCTTCTCCTCCACTATCTTCCAGGAACCCTAAGTTTAAATTTTAAATGATAAATTCTTTTAAAATCGTTTCACTCGGGCACAGGTATGGATAGATAAGTGATGTGGGCAGAATCAGAATTATTCAGAAGGTTGTAAGTGGATGCTTACCTAGTTTTCTCTCGGCTGAATCACAGAATATAGACTGTCCTAATTGGAAAAAGTTAGCCTTCCGAGGTTTTCTCCATATAAACACTCCATCAACTTTTAATTAGAGGATTATTCAAGATTAGCTATATGTTGATTGATAATTACTGATCATGACAGAAAGTTGAGGGAAAAAATCTACACTTCAGTGAGGTTCTGATTTGTACTTCACAAACTGTTATGAAAGTTCTACATGAGAAATCTAGCAGCTGCATTTCTAAAAAGTCCTTGGGTTGTTACACTTTCTGATATTTTCTCAATTCAAGTACTTCTCCTTGGAGTTCCATACTACTCAATGATGCTGTATTAGCTCCTTGTTACAATTTGCAGACTGGTCTTTTTGACGAAATTTGTGCTTTTCAAAATTGCTCTCCAAATTCCATCCACAAACTGCATACTAAATTTATCTGAAAAAATTTGTATGTGTTGATAGTGCATATACTTTTAGATTTCATTACAAATATAGAATGTAGTAAAAATTCTCATAGCAATTATAGTGCACTAGCTTGTGGGCAGATTCTAATGTAAATAATATACTGTGTTCATGTAAAGATTTTGAGTATCCAAAGTAATAAGCCTGTGGTCCTAAAACCAATACCTTACTTATATTTAGTGACAAACACAACTTCAAATAAGTACAGAATTTTTCCTTGTATCTTTTTAATATATATTTTATTATAAATACTGTACAGAGTGGTTACAGTTACATAAGTAAGGTAATGAGTACATTTCTTATTGAGCATTGTTACCCCCCCCCCCTTGTTTTTCCCCTACCATCCCTTCCCTTCACACCTCCCCACCTCCCTTCTTCACCCATCCTCTGATAGAGTGTTTTGTATATCTCATTGTTACAATGGGTTAACCAGTATCCTTTCCTTATATCTTAAATGAACAAATGCTGGCTTGATTTATGCTGATTGTACTTGTGTAGACACACCAAAAATCATAGGCCAAGTCCAAGTGCACATAAATGAAATGCCATCATTTTTTTTATCAGTTGGTATAATTGTGTTCTACACATTTATTGACAGGTTACAAATAATTTTCAAACTTTAAAACATTAAAAGTACTTTCTTTTTTTCTTATTTTCTTGGCCAGGAAATCAGCAAGACCTCAGTCAGCATTTCTCATATAGGAATTATCACATGGGTTAGTTAAATGTATATGTAGAGTCCAGTTTCCTGAGGACTATCTCATCTTCCTAGGAATTCATGCTGGCTGTTGGAAAAAGAGTAAGGATGCCATTTAAAGCCTTATAACTTTACTCTTTACCAGGGCATTGTCCTGCTACTTTGGTTGTTGAGCGTGTCTACAAGAGTTTGCATTCCATGAGGACCAGGGAGACACCATATGACTTATACTTACTGAGACTTCCAAGTGACTTGCTATCACTTGTACTGCATTTTGTAAGTCAAATCTCTCTAAAACTACCAGTTTTAAGAGATAAGAGGAGTGGTAAAATAACTCTAAGAGACAAATACATCTTCAACATATATTGTTCCAAGTATTCCATTTAAGGCATATTCAACAACTGGTGAAACTTGTGTTGGCTGTAATTATGTGTCTTTGTCTATGTGTGCATGTATACATGTATATATGTATTTATGTGAATAGTAACATACATGTGTATATTATGGCTTATATCATCATTTATTCCTTGCTAACAAATAAAGTAAGGAATCCCTAAAGATTTAACAGAAACTGTGTAGTTAAAGTCTTAACTCTTCACTCTGCTTCTTTACACAAAGTCTTTGCAAATTCTCATTAATAAAGTTTCCATAAACTCTGAAATGTACATACTTAGCATTTAATGTCTGCTACCATAAATCTTAAATACTTTATAGAAAAGTTTTATACCTGCCTAACAGTCCTATTTTTGGCATATATAAGTAAAATCCCAAAATTAACCGTATTTAAAACATTAAAACTTTAAAAAACCTTAACACTTCCTGCAATGTTCATTTTGACAGGTGCCTTTTATAGAATAATTGAATTCATCCTCTTACACATCTCTTGAACTACAAATATCTGGAATTATTTTGTTTTTGAAATGTCTATCTTGATTTTATTCTTAAAGGTGTGCTTATGTAAGACAGACATGATTCTAAAATTTCACAACAATTCTTTTGAACATAATTTTTATTGAAATGTCTAGTTTAATAAAATCAATAAAAATTATACTTTATATATAAAAATGTTCTGTGTTAAATTTAGCATCACATACTCTAACATTGGAACGATACAGAGAAGATTAGCATGCCCCCTGTGCAAGGATGACATGCAAATTTGTGGAGCGTTCCATATTTTTACAACAACAGATGCTGAAAGGTATGTGGCCACAAGGGAACCGTACTGCACTCTTAGTGGGAGTGTAAACTTGTTCAACTACGTTGGAAAGCAGTACGGAGGTTCCTCAAAAGATTCCACATAAAAGTCCCCTATGATATAGTAATCCCACTTTTGGGGATTTACCCAAATGATCATAAACAAGATCATATTAAAACTACCAGCACAACTATGGTTATTGCAACATTATTTACGATAGCTAAGATATGGAACCAACCCAGATGCCGCCATTAGATGAATGGATCAAGAAAATGTGGTATATATACACAATGGAATTCTATGCCTCCATCAGAAAGAATGACATCGCCCAATTTGTTAGGAAATGGAAAGACTTGGAAAAAAATTTATAGAGTGATGTAAGCCAAGTCCAAAGAAACATAGGTCCCATGATTTCCCTTATTTTCAATAATGAATGTATGTCTGGGATAAGCAGAAAAGTTCAAAAGATATGTGCATATAATCAGATAAGATGATATTAAAGAAATTGAACCCCAAGATAGGGACAGAAGTGTTTTTCTGTTTCTTGCTATTGCTTCTAACGTACTTATAAGGTGCAATGTCATTTTTTTGTTTCTTTGTATGTTTCTCCCCACGCTATAACCCCTGTTTTCTCTGTATTTGAAGTTGGTGCACTTACATCTTGTATGTATGCTTCTCTAATTTGGGGAGGGGAAGGGAAATAATGCTCAAATAGGGATACAGGTTGACCCATTGTAACAATGAGATGCACAAGACACTATGTTGAAAAATGACCTTTACAATTTAGGCGGAGGCAGGAAAGGGGAGGGGAATGTACTTGTGTGGGTGGGAGGGAGGGATGGTAGGGGAAATATAAAGGAGGAGGTAACATTGCTTGTTAGGAAATGTACTAGTTTCCTTATTCATGTAAATGGGGTCCTCTGCACAGTATTATTCCAATAAAAAACATATAAACATTTTTGAGATGGAAGAGTTTATTTCCTCTATTTTACTCATATAATATCGTTAACAAAGAAATTAATGCAGAACACTGATAGGAAGGTAATTTGAATAAATGTGTGTGTGTGAGAGTGCAGCAGCTCGAAAGCAAACACGCACGTGCATGCGAACATGCCATGCATGTATATTGGCGTGCTCAGTTTAAAATCAAGACTTCAAGGTCTTGCTAGGCCTTTCCTATCTAGATTGGTGAGCTACTATATAAGCTACATCTCAATTCCTGGCTCTTTGCTAGTTCATTAAACATTTTGAAAAATCATTTCATGAAGTTTTTTTTTTGGCCATGATTGGCTCCCAAGTGTTATCCACATATCTCAGCCTCCTGAGCAAACATTCAGAGTAGATAGGTCTGACCAGCCAGCACAAGTCTTTTAGAATAATTTTAAAAATAAAGGAAAATTTACTTCATGGGGCCTGTTTTATCATCTCCTAATTTGAAAGCCTTTTGGAGTAAGTATATGTCAATTTAATTTATTTGGGGACTGTTAAAAAATAGTAAGTGATGATATTTAAAAGTATTAGTACTTTTTTAAAAAGAAACTGGAACTGTGAAAAAGAAGAAATTTGGCTGTCTTCGGACCTCAATTTGTAAGCTCAGCTCTGTGCATGATAACCCAATGTCCCAAACACAGTCTGTGTTGAAGACAAAATGTGACAGTAAACAATCACCATGGGCAATATTTGCTATGCTATTATTTCTTGAACAATATGAATATTGAATTGAGAGTGTAAGAGAATGGAGAGATTTACCCACCTTTTTTGTATTGCTGAAAGATTTTGGAAACTTTGACTCATTTCCTTCCTCACTGTGTGTGTCTTTGGGCCATGCACTTACTGTCTTTAACTACAATTTTTCCCAACAATACAATGGTAATAACATTAGCATTATAACAGATGTTATCTAAAGAATTAAGAGAATAAAACTTGTGAAACACTTAACATAAACTTATGAATGAGCTTTGAGTTTAGCCAGCATTCTTTTTAAAATAATAAATAGAATGTGATAAGTAGTACAGAAACCATTACATGTATTATGAGCAACCAGAAGTAATATCTATCTACCATGCTCTGCTTCCAAGGAAGCCAAGTGGATAACTTCTCATGCTGTACATCAAACTGGTTATTTTTTGTCGTGATAGTGTAAAAATATGAGGGACAGAACGATGAAGGAATGTTGTAGACTGAGGTGAAATCCATATGAAAATGTGCAAAATAGATAAAAGATAAAAGTATCTGAGCAGTATATTGTGTTTTACATCATTTAAGTTACATCACAAAGATAAGGAAGACCTGGAAGAATAAATTGTCTTTTTGATATTCTGTCATAGGTCCTTAGAAGGTTGAACACTTTCCTCATTCTTGTAGAGGTATCATCAGTTGAAGGGGAATATATTTTTTGTTTGCTTTCTTCCATTTAGTCTTCAGTTTGAAATCTGTAGTACATGAGGCCGAAAGAAACCAAGTTAAATTAGTCATGCAGGCTTTGGAAAGAACAATCAAAATAAAATAAATAAAGTATATATAGCCTTGTAAAAGTTCTAACTAAATTGAATTATGTAGTCTCAACCGTTAACAGAAAATGATTTAAACAATATCATGCTATTAAAAAGTTTTAAATGTTAGGAGATGCTTAAATTTTTCCTTTCAACTACATTGAGTTAATTATTGATTTTCTATAGAGAGATTAAAGATGAAATTAACAAGAAACTTGATTAAAAATGGACAAAAGTTCTGAATAGACATGTTTTCCAAAAAGCCCTGAAAATCGCCGGTGGATTTACAAATTTGTATTTAATATAACTTCTATGCTAGCTTAATGCTTTGTGAGCAGAAGTCATTAGAGAAATGCAATTCAAAATTACTATGTTACTACTTCTTAACTATTATAACTCATCAAAAATATCCAAGGAACCAGGTGTGGTGGTAAATGTTCGTAATTCCAAGTGATTGGAGGTTGGAGTCTAAGGCCAGTCTTGGGTACTGCACACAGTAAAAACCTGCCCTTTAAAAACCTCAAAAGGTAATAATGTTGGTTGGCGACACTGTGGAGAAAGGGAAATTCTCTACACTCTTGGTCAAAATACAGGTTAGTGTTCTCGTTGTAGAAAGTAGTATGCAGTTTTCTAAAGAAATCCAAAGTTGAAATATCATCTGACCCACCAATCGTGTGATTATTTCTCTCTGCGTAACTCATAAATATATCTGTAGTTCATTGTTATTCACATTATTCGCAACAACAGCCAAGATATAATTAGACGTCCAGTGTTCAACTACAAACTAATAAAGCAACTGTGGTTCATGCACAAATATTATTTTCTGTTGATTCCAAAGTAATTTTTTTAATATTTTCCTGTTTCCATGTGATTAACCTCCAAATTAGAAATCCAGATATATGATTTAATTTAACCAAAACTATTTATTGAGTATAAGGACCTTGTACTCTCTACATTCTTCACACTAAGATCACAAAATATGATGAGTCTGAAATAGTCTCTTTTTGACCTATGTTAATATTCTTTACAATGTGAGTGAAATGTTTAAAAAGTATTATTTGTTTTAGCTTAATTGCTCTGAAGAGACCATAAATGATATTATCAAAGCTTAAAAATGATTTGATTTAGAATTCAGGAAATGGTTTTGACCACTCTGGTAACTGGAGCCTTCACTACAACCTCATGAGACAATTTATACTGATGAAGCAAAAATCTAAGGTTAGACATTTATGAATAAAAAAATCATGTCATTCTGAATATGTAGAGCTACATATAAAACATAGAAAATTTAGCTTTTAAATATCTGAATATGCTTGTACATTTAATTGCAGGGTAAGTACTAGTTCTGAAAGGAGATAAAATTGCACTTATTTTGAAATGTAAACCTAAGTATTTATTTGAATAAAAGACAATGTTTAAAATATCACTCATTCAAGAAACAAGATGTATAGTTAGTTGTTTTTCATGCCAATTATGTTCTCTAAACTTACTACAAATACTAGATTAGTAAACCTAATTCATTGCTTTGTAGGGAAATAGCAATTCAGTTTCCTAAAACTTACGACAATAACTTTTTCTCAAATAATTGCTAAGTAACTGTTTTATATGTTTTTGTCATGGAATCTTATTCGATAAATTTTTATTCATTAAGTTAAATAATTGGCCAACAATATAAATTATGCATGGACAAAGTTTATCTAACACGAGTTTTTTTTTCAGAAGACAGATCATGGCTCTCTTAAATAACACTAGAAGGCAGTGTGTTCGTTATTAAGTTTTAGTTATTTTGATAATGGATATTAATTGTCAGAAGAGACAATTCCAAAATATATTTAACATATTCGATTATATTCCCTCTATTTCCGTCCATTACTCATTCCTCCAAAGATCTTCTGTTTTTCACATAAAATTACATCTTTATATATGGGCATATAAACTAATTTGGAAGATTTAAGCTAAACTGCAAGTTAATTCAAGATATACATTGAATTAATAGGATGAATAAAAACGAATATTTTTGTTAACTTTTGAATTGAGCTATCATTATTATTATGGTTAGGGTTAGGATCCCAGACAGAATTAGAATTAGGATTAGAGAAATAGAAAATTTAGGTTCATCACAGGATGACCCATTGCCACAATAATACTCACGACACTATGTTGAAAATGAAGTTTACACTGTGGAGAGGGAGGAATAAGGGAAGTGGAGAGGGATGGGATAGTGGGAGAACAAGAAAGAAGTGGATAACAATGCTCAACAAGAAACGTACTCCTTACCTTACACATGTAACTAATCCTTCTTTAAAGCATCTTTTCAACAAAACAAATTTTTCCAAAAATAATGAAAAATAAAACCTGACAGGAAATAGAAAAACACTTAAAAATTTATGTTCAAAATGCAAGTAAAATTTAGACCTACACACTGAGCAAGAGTTAGGATAAATATGAAAAAAGTCGCTTGTTATTAACATGATGGTTCAGTTATATGTATGCTTAGGATTAGGCAAGATGTGCCAGTTAGAGCAGGGTTAGGATTAGAAAAACATGTAAGACATTGTATAAAACTGCCACATATTTTAAGAAGAATGAATAGCAAGAATGAATGAAAACCAGTCTGTGTTACTTTAAACATTCAGAAATAATTTGGTTTAAAGTGTGAGATACTTTTTTGTTCCGGTTAGGGTTAGGGGAGGATAAGCTTTAAGGTAAATTTTAGTTTTCCAATAAGAAGTAGAAGCCAAAAAAAATGTGCGATTGAATAGACTCTAGACAATTTTCCTTACATTAACCATTTGGTGTTAAATCAGAATGTGATTTGGATTAGGTTTCTGGTTAACCGGGTTTGAGGATAGAGTAAAGAAATGGGTTAAATTAGTGGCTTGCGCCTATTATCCTAGCTACTCAGAAAGCTGTTTTCTGAGGATCGCAGTTCAAAGGTAGCCCAGGCAGAAAAGTCCATGAGACTTTTATCTCAAATTAACCACCATAAAACACAAAAGCGGTGCTGTGGCTCAATTGGTTAAACATACACCTTGAGCTAAAGAACTCAGGGATCATGCCCTGGCCCAGAGTACAAGCCCCACGACTGACAAAAGAAAAAAAAAAGAAACGTTAAATATTAAGTAAAGCTGAACCTTTTTTTTTAGGTTCTAGGAATTCAGGAAAAGCTGGGATAATGGAAGTACAATGTATTTCATAATATCAGGATTTGAGATCAATGGGTATAATGACTCCTGTTATGGAACAAAATACAGTCAGAGTTAAGAGTGAAAAAGTCTATAGAGTTTACAGAAAACCTGCAATTTATTTCAAGAATTACCAGTGGAATTTCAGTTAGGATTGCACAAAACGAGAATTTTTCATAAATTTAAGAACTGGGATATGATTAGTGTCAAGGTTATGGTTAGGATTCAAGCCATTGTTAGGCTTAGAGTGAAGGAGAAAAAAAATGAGGGTCAAATTGAAGGTAAATTTTAATATAAGCCTGATAAGAATTAGAATGAATGTAAACTAGAGTATTGCTATTAATATTAGAATCTACTTACAATTAGGCTGATTGTTATTCTCAATGTTCCAGTTAAGAAAGATTAAGTTTAGGGTTAGAAAATGACTAAGATATTGGAAAAAATGAAACCTATATTTGGAAGGATGAGTGAAAACTAGTGTACTTGTGTTAGTGTTAGTATTGTCATATAATTTGGATTGAGATTAGGGTCACTATTTTCTTCTGATTATATATACTGTTATGAATAAGAAAGCTTTTAGTATAAAATTGTGTTCACTAACAAGTAGAAGCAGATATGTGAGGCTGAATAGTAACTAGAACATTATCATTATATTTATTATTCAGTGATCATTCTTATAGTGATTAATGAGAGTTTTCCAGAAAGGTTTAGGTTGAGAGTTAGCGTTAAGTAATGGACTAGATGGTAAGTAAATCTGAAACTGTTTTCAGATACAGTGGTTCAGGAAAAGGTAGAATCAATGGAAACTACAGTATTTTTCCTGGTAAGAGAATTTGAGGACAAGTAATATAATGGCTCATGTTAGTGAACAAGATAACTTTAGAGGTAGAGTCAGAAAATTTGTGGGAATTAGGGCAAAATGAAATTCATTTCCATAGTGAAAACTGAAGTATTCATTAGAATGATTAAAAACTAGAGTATTTTTCTTAAACATTAGAATTGGATCATTATTAGGGTGAAAGTTAGGTTTTAGTTCCAGCTAGGCTTAGTGGAAGCATTAGGGAAATGGAAAATTTAGGGTCAAACTGAAAGTAAATCTTCGAATAACAAGTAGAGTTAGAATTAGGATGAATGTGAAATAGAAAACTACTAATAATATTAAGATTAGAGTATGATTAGGGTGAGGGTTAACATCAATATTCCAGTTAGGGTTAGGGTTACAATAAAGACAAGATAATGAGTGAAACTACAAACTATTTTTAGAAAGATGAGTTGAATTGAAGTTAGGATGAAGATAAACTAATGTATTTGTGTGGCTTTTAGACTCCAAAGGCCATTAGTTCTAGGTTTAGGTTTACTTTCTTAATTCAGTTTAGGCTTATGGTTAGGGAACATTAAGCTTTAAGGTAAAACTGAGTTTCTACTAACACTTTCAAATAAAGTAAGTGCAAAATTTAACAAAAGCTACAGAGTTTCCCTAATTTTCCTATTCAGGGTTCAATAGTGTTAAATTTAGAGTTAGGTTTCTAGTAAGGTTTAGATATATAGTTAGGGTTTGGAAGTAGAGTAGATTTTAAGTAAACCCACAGCTTCTTATTGGATATACAAGAGTTCAGTAAAAGTTAAGATCAATAGAAACTATGGTATTTTTCATGATATGAGGATTTGAGGTTAATGATTCCTAATAGGGAACAAAATAGATTTCAGAGTCCAAGTTAGAGAATCTGTAGGATTTGGAGCTAATTGCAAATCATTTCAAAGACAATGGGTATCTGTAAGGATGTATCTAAACTCGAGTAATTTCCATTAATTTTAGGATTGTGTTACTATTATCATCAAGGTTACTCTTAGGGTTTTGACCAGGATTAGAGTTAAGATTAGGGAAATGGAAGGTTGAGAACTTGAGTGATTTACTTCATTTGTGTATATATATATATATCTATATCTATCTATCTATCTATCTATCTATATATATATATCTATACATATATACATTTATATATATGTATATATATATACATATACATTATTCTAAGGCTTTAACTCAAGGCTTGTGTTCTGTTCCTGAGCTTAATGCTGTAGGCTACAAGCCACGAATCCACTTCCAGCTTTCTTTGGCAGTGTACTGGAGACAAGAATCGCACAGACTTTACAATCCAAGCTGATACTGTACTGAGATCCCCAGATCTCTGCCTTCTGATTAAAGTTAGAATTAAAGGCATGAGCTACCAGTGCCCAGGAAAGTGCTTGACTTTTATTGATTGTTTTTACTTACGTTCAAGATCAAGTCTTGAATTTAATATCTGAGAGCTTTGGTCACAAGGTAGGGAATGCCACTTGAGCCATATCTCCTAAAATGATTATTTTAAATAGCTGGAAATCATTAAATTTTCTTCAGATGATAGGCATCATTACTGTTGTTCTAAAACTCATCCTAACAAAAAAGGATTTATAGACCCTAGAGATGATCTGACCACATTCTCATGCTTTGCTTCTAATTGAATAACATTTTAGGGACATGATTTTTAATCATTATTTTGAGTTATCATTAAATAAAGCAATTAATACGTACAGTATACTTTGATCAATGCCAACCCTTTCAACATTCTCATCCATCCCTCCTCTATGAATATCTTCCTTCACTCTTCTTAATTTACTGGATTCCTTTCTGCACTTCCACCAATTCCTCTTGTTCATTCTACCTTTTTGCCCTTCACCTCTCTTTTGACTACCCACTTCCATATTATCCATCAACTCTACTCCTAGGCATTTACCTGAAAGTTTACAAACCAGGATATAGTTAAAGTTTCAGCACAACCATGCTCACGGAATCAGCCCAGATACCCCTCAAGAGAAATGAATGAAGAAAATGTAATACACCCCCCCACACACACACACTGGAAATTCTACTTACCCATCAGAAAGAATATTGTACCATTTGTATCTCTCATCTCTCATTTCTCTCATTTCTTCTGCCTGATATCCCATTGTCGCCTTACTGTCCCTGTACTGCAGTAACTGATGAATGCAAACTGACGTAAAGATTTTCAGGGTTATTGGCTAGCCATAGATTCCTGAATATGAGTTCTTTGCTCCCTCTCTTTGTCTATTCATGCCTTTGAGTAGTGATTGTGCAGATTCATTTGTACAATTTGCTACACAGAAAAGAGATGAACTACTTGTACATATATTTACATACATGTATATATATACATAAATGGATATATGCATTTTATGTTTTCAAGAATTATGGAGCTAACAAAAATCACATGCATTTTCCTTCCTTTTCAATTCTTTCAAGCCTAAATAACTTTGTCTCTTTTGAATACCTAATTTTAAAGAGAATGTCACCATCTCTGATCTGTCAGTGGCCTTGAAATTAGATGTTCAAATAGGACAAACTTATTTAGGCTTTTTGGTGGAAGACAGGAGTATTACTAGGGTTCTATCCAGGAGTTCTCTGCTTGCTAGACAGGGCTTTGGTTGTATAGCACCCAGCAGCTCAACCACTGTTGCCATACTTCTAGTCCATATTATTTGCTTGAGGTCTTGAACTTTTTGCACAGGTGTGATCTTAGATTGACTGAGACTTTGTTACCTATGCCTCCCAATAATTAGCTAGGATTTCAGATGTGAATCACGATGGCCAGCTCATTTGTTGAGATGGGAGATGGCTGTCTTGGCAGTTATTTCTGTGGCCTGGCCTCAGCCCATGTTCCTTGTCATTTCTTCTTCCTATTCAGCTGGGATTACAGAAGTGGATTACTATACTTGGTGTACATGACACTTTCTTTTTTTAAAGATGTTTTTATTGTAAAAATACAATATATAGAGGGGTTATAGTTACTTGAGCAACGTAATGAGCGCATTTTCTATCAAGCAGGGTTACCTCCTCCTATTTGTCTCCTACCCCCCTTCCTTCCCACCTCCACAACTTCACTCTGCCTCTCCCCTCTTCCCCGCTTCCCTGCCTAAATTGTAAACTTCTTTTCTCAACATAGTCTCCTATGCATGTCATTGTTGCAATGGGTTGGTCTGTTTGCCTATTTAAACATTTTTTTTCCTTCTCCTCCCCAAGCTAGAGAAATGTGTATACAAGATGCAGGGCACGGACATCAAATACAGTGAAAACAGGGGTTATACCATGGGGGAGGAACATACAAAGAAACAAAAAAATCACATGGTTGATTATAAACCCCTATCTTGGAGTTCATTTCGCTTCACATCATCTTATCTGGTCATATATACATAGCTTTTGAACTTTTATCCTTGTCTCAGATATATACTAGTTATTGCAAATAAGGAAACCATAGGACATATGTTTCTTTGGGTCTGGCTTACTTCACGCAATATAATTTTTTCCAAGACTCCACTTAGAGCTCCTATGACCCAGCAATCCCACTTTGGGGCATTTACCAAATGATCACAATCAAAACCATACTAAGCTACCAGCACAACTATGTTTATTGCAGCATTATTTACCATAGCTAAGATATGGAACCGACCCAGGGGCCCCTCAGTAGATGAACTGATCAAGAAAATGTGGTATATATACACAATGGAATCCTATACCTCATCAGAAAGAATGACATAGCTCCATTTGTTATGAAATGGAAAGACTTGGAAAAATTATACTAAGTGAAATAAGCCAGGCCCAAAGAAACATATGTCCAATGGTTTCCCTTATTTGCAATAACTAGTATATGTCTGAGACAAGTAGAAAAGGTCAGATAAGTTGATATGATGCGAAATGAACCCCAAGATAAGGCTTCAAAAGTTTGTTTTTTCTTTCTTTTGTTTGTTTCTAACATATTTATAAGATGTTTTTTTTTTGTTGCTTTGTATCGCCCTCCCCCACGGTATAACCGAAGTTTTCACTGTATTTGATGTTGGTATAATTTGTGGAGGGGAAGGGAAAACCAAATTGTTTAAATAGGGATATAGGTGGACCCATTGCAATAATGAGATGTTCAAGACATTATGTCCAAAAACGAACTTTACTACTTTGGCTTGGGGTGGGGGGAGGCGAGGTGGGGGCAGATGGAAAGGGATGGGAAGGGGAAACAAAGGAGAAGGCAACAATTCTTGATAAGAAATGTGCGCTTTACATTGCCCATGTAATTGCAAACCTTCTGTACGGTATTTTCCCAATAAAAAAAAGAAAAAATGTGATATATATATGCGTGTGTGTGTATATATATAATGGAATTCTATGCTTCTATCAGAAAAATTACATTGCCCCATTTGTAAGGAACTGGAAAGATGTGAAAAAAATTATACTAAATGAAATATGCCAGGACTAAATAAACAGAGGTCCCATAGTTTCCTTTACTTGTAGTAACTAGTACATGGTACCATATGACCATATAATATGATGTTAATTGAAATGAACTCCAAGATAGGGACACAACTGATTTTTTATTCCATGAGATTCTTATCTCTATATAATACCCAAAATAAAGTTGGAAGGGGAGCTGCTGTTCATGTATAGAGCACCACACATTAGGGAAACAGCTGAAGTGAGAATGTAAGATCCTGAGTTTAAATGACAATATCAGCCCTCAAAATAGTTGATTTCTTTTCCTTGAGGTTTTTATTAAATTGCTCAGAAAATAATCAACATTGAATTTATGTTTAACATTACTATTAAAATCTAGTTATATTTATTGATGTTATTCTTTGTTTTCCTAAATTTTACTTACACATTAATATCCAGTAATGGAAAGAAGTGATTATTATTTCACAAGTTTTTATGGCAGTTGGATATGTGGATGATAGATGCATACAAGGAATTTGGACTGAAAATAGGTATGTACAAGCTCTACACATAAAGAAATGACAGTTGAAGGAGCTATGGGCATGTATGAAATAAACTAAAGAAATAGCAAGGAAAGATAAGGTATGATTCTGGAAAACACACAATTTTGAAAGAAAAAAAACAAGTAAAATATGTAGCTTTTAGTAAGAACTTTGTAACACACAGACACATTTTATTCCTTATTTCCACTGTAAGGCATTTCAGTAAAGTTTATTTTACAAAGTTAAACATGATTGACAATTATACTACCTGGCTTCTGTCTCAGGTAAGCAATTATTCTAGCCAGTTGCCAGGGGTTCATGCTTATATCCTAGCTACTCAGAGGGCTGAGATCCCTAGATCCTAGTTCAAACCCAAATTGAAGAGGAAAGTTGGTGAGACTTTTCTGTTCAATTAACCACGAGATATCTGGAAGCTTCACTGTGGCTCAAAGTGCAAGCACTAGCTTTGAGTAATAAATTTCAGAGACAGAACCTAGGCCCAGAGATTTAGCTATCTGAAATTATTCTTAAAATTTTTGTTCTCAGGATTCCTTTAACTTGTCTAGAAGAATGTTTTAAACTTAGGGATTTTTTATTTCATGTTATCTGGTTTGTATTGCTTTGAATTACACATTGCCTCTACACCCAGAGATCAGCTGGAAAGCAGATGGCCAAATCCTGGCTGTTGGCAATGAAGATGCATATGTGTTTCTTTGAACAAAGAAACAAACTTATGAAATGGTAGCCTTTATATATAACACCTTAATAGTAACAATAAAATTAATGTAATTACTGATATTATTTTTTGTCAGTTCTGGGGTTTGAACTCTGTGTCTGGGCATTGTCCCTCAGCTCTTCAGCTCAAGGCTAGCATTCTACCACTTGAGCAACAATGCCACTTCACATTTTCTGAACCTTTAGTTGGAGATAAGGGTCTCACAGACTTTCCTCCCTGGACTGGCTTTGAACAGAGACCCTCAGTTCTCAGACTCTTTACTAGCTAGGATTACAGGTGTGAGCCACTGGCCCCCGGCAGTAAAATTATTTTGAAAAAGAAAAAAACCCATGATTGTATCCTTAAAAAATTACAATCTAGAAAGTGCATCTGTAATGTTAGTTGTGTCAAGTCCCCATAGGCAGCAATCATTTTTAGATCTCACTATGTACTGTCTAATGCCAGATAATATTTCATTAATTTATTTTACTTATTCCTAACAAAGTTTATTATGAATGGCGACAGCACAATTTTCTAGTGAGCATCAACAATTCTTCAACATATTTATTTCAATGAACAGCATTTTGCTTTTGGTTGTTGTTGCTGTTGTTTAATTTTGCCAGCGCTGGGGCTTGAAATCAGGGCATGGGCCCTCTCCCTGAGCTTCTTTGATCCAGACTAGCACTCTACCAATTGAGCCACAGTACCAATTCCAATTTTTCTGCTTATGTCATACTGAGGAATCAAATCAAGTGCTTCATGCATGCGAGGCCAGCACTCTACCACTAACCACATTCCCAGTTATTGGGACTTTTGTTGTTGTTGTTGTTTTTGTTTTAAGATGGCATTTTACTATGCGTCCTTCTGTTGGCCTAAAACATAGACTGGTCTCAAGCTAACTTCTAAATCATCCTCTCAAGTTCAGAGATTACAAACACTGACCATCATATTCAGCTCAGTATTCTTTGTGAGAGAATACTCTTTCAGATATAGAAAGAGTTATTCTGTCTTCCTTGGACCCTATGATTTTTGCATTCAGCACTTTTAATTACATTCTTGTCCTGGTGTGTTTCCATTTCTAGATCAATAGAAATATTTCAGGTTCTGAGCTTGAAGCTGATCTCTGCCATCCAACAACATCATATTCTTGTGAATAGCACTAGCTGGCCTCATGAGCATAACAGCCAGCTGGAGCTCAGCTATCTGATAACCTTGGGCTCCAACAATGCAATCATTTCTATGCACACACTGAAAACTGTCATAGGTAATTTTGATTTATTCCATTCTATTCTCAGCTAAATTCTATTCTCAGCTTTGTATGCTTTAAAATCTCTTTAATATTAATTACTATTTTCCTACATTTTCAAAAGTAACATATATGTCTTACTCTAATACTCATAAAAACATGCAAAAATATTAATGCAGTTGCTGTCCACCTATGGCTCATATTTTAAAACCTGGCTATTTTAGAGGTAAAAATCACAGGATCCTGGTTTAAAGCAGCCTATGCAGAAAAATCTGATTTATTTCTCCAATTGAGAAACCAAAATCCAGAGTGGAGATGTGGCTCTCCTGGTAGAGTGTCAGCTTTGAGCAAAAAGACTAAACAGGAATATTAGGCTTACTTCTGACTCCATTATTTACTCATGGAACACACACACACACACACACACACACACACACACACACACACACACACACACAACACATAATCTACATTCTCTTTGACTCCCCTTCTTGAGCAGTATTCAATGCCATTAACTTAATGCATGTTTTCTCCAAATTATTATGGTAGGGAATAAACTACATTTGCATTTATGATAATATACTTTTTGTACTTTTTGTTTTGCAGTTTTTTTGTACTTATGTGAGAGAAGTGTTTTGTGAAGACTAAACAGAAATTAATGTGTCAGTAAATAGGTAGGTGACAGACTGAAAAATGCAGATAATACCACTTGAAATTTTATTTCTCCAAATTTAAATATATATACATATGTATGTATTTAAAATTTCTGCCAAGATTTTATTTCCATTAAAAATAATCTATTTGTTCCATTATATAAATTTAACATATTGTATGACTCATAGTAGATTTATATTTATAGAATTTCTTTCCTTGGACACAAGGTTCTGCAGTGTAAATCTGGCTTTCCTCAACTCGTAATTCTGTCTGGTATTACCATGTGGTAGTTTAGTATCATGTCCAGCTATATTATTTATATTTTGTACAGTAAAATATTAATATGAACTGCTTTAAGCCACATATCTTCATGAGTATGAATGAATTTCTTGCAAGAAATGTTATAGATAGAGTTACTGAGTGAAGCGAATTATGGTAGACATGCCTGTAATCACAGGACCCAGGAGGATTGTAAGCTTAACAGCAGCATGAGCTACATAGCAAGTCCCTTTTAAAACAAAACAAAACAACAACAACTGGTGAGCTTGGAAGTGGGAAAGTATTGTTAAGTGGAGTGATAGGAACATACAAAATTGTGTGTGTGTGTGTGTGTGTGTGTGTGTGTGTGTGTGTGTGCTTTTGCTGGTCCTAGGGCTTGAACTCAGGGCTTGGACACTGTTCCTGAGATTTTTGCTCAAGTATAGCACTCTACAACTTGAACCAAACTCCACCTCAAGCTTTTTTAGAGGTCAATGGAGATGAGTCTGATCCATTTTCCTGTTCCGGCTTAGAACCTTGATCCTCTTTTCTCAGCCTCTTTTGTAAGATAACAGGCATGAGCCTGTATTGTTGCTGTATTACTGTTAAGTAATATAGTAAACATCATGCCATTTTATACTCCTTCCAGCAGTGTTTGAGTATTGCACACACATCTAAGATAAAACCAACTCCAGGTTTGATGACATCCAGATCTCATAATGTGAGATATGTATTGTTATGCTCATTTTAACTATGAAGACTTTGAGCTCCAGAGAGTTTAGTTAATTTTGAGTCCCTATCTCATATACAGTGGAGCCTTTATTCAAGTTCAACTAGGTCTGTTTATTTCAGAAAACATGGAATCATCATCTGCTCTAGTCAACACGTCTTCTAGCACGTACTGCTCTTTAAAAGCACAGTTCTGTGCCTGACAACTTATTGTTCTCTCTCTTTAACTGTTTGAACCCCTTTTCATAAGCTAAGGAAAGCACACATGATGAAAAGAGCCATTTTTGAAGGGGAAATTGATAATGGGTTTTGAACTTGATATCACATATTTATTAGTCAGATCTTCCATTTGAGTTATGCCTCCAGAGCTATATTTCTGTTTTTTCTTTTGTATTATCATTACAAAGATGAGTTACACAGAGTTTATAGTGATATAAGTCAGGTATGGATATATTTCTTTTTTGAAATGTCACCCCTTCCCTTGCTCTATCAATTTTTCTCTCTCACTGGTTTAGTTTTATTAACTTCCTCCACCTCCTCCTCCTCCTCTTCCTCCTCCTCCTCCTCCTCCTCTTCTTCTTCTTCTTCTTCTTCTTCTTCTTCTTCTTCTTCTTCTTCTTCTTCTTCTTCTTCTTCTTCTTCTTCTTCTTCTCCTTCTCCTCCTCCTCCTCCTCCTCCTCCTCCTCCTCCTCCTCCTCCTCCTCCTCCTCCTCCTCCTCCTCCTCCTCCTCCTCCTCCTCCTCCTCCTCCTCCTCCTCCTCCTCCTCCTCCTCCTCCTCATTATTTTGCTGTAGAGGGGATAGTTACCTACGTGTTGTAATGACTACATTTCTTTTGTATTTGTTTTTTTTTTGTCAGTAATCAGGTTTGAACCAAGGGTCTGAGCACTGTCTCTGAGCTCTTTTCCTGAAGAATGGCATTCGTATTGAGCCACAGCTCTACTTCCCTGAGTGCATTTCTTTTTGGACAATGTTACCCTTTCTCTTGCATAGGCCATCTTCAATATAGTAACAATTGAATACCACTGTTGGCACATGTTCATCATTTGTCTCCCTTTTAATATGACCCCTTTAACTTCTCAAAGAGAGATAAATGAAGAAATATGACAAAAATGAAAGAAAACAAAAAAAAATATCATCTTGTTTCTGTTTCCTGGTCACTGGCTATTTTTGAGATAAAATGTGTTTGTGTGTATTTGTGTGTGTGTGCGTGTGTGTGTGTGTGTGTGTGTGTGTGTGTGTGTGTGTGTGTAAATACTTGGGCTTGAAATCAGGGAGTCGACTTTTAGCTTTTTTATTCAAGGGTAACTCTGTGTGTGTGTGTGTGTGTGTGTGTGTGTGTGTGTGTGTGTGTGTGTTTGTGTGTGTGTGTGTGTGTGTGTGTTTGTGAATAATGGAGCTTGAACTCAGAGAGCTGACCTTTAGATTTTTAACTCAAGGGTAGCCCTTTACGACTTGAACCAACCTTCACTTCTTGATTTTGAATGGTTAATTGAAGATCAAAATTTCACAGATTTTTCTAACCTGGTCTAGCTATAATCCACTTTCCTCAGATCTCAGCTTCACAAATAGCTAGAGTTACAACTGTGAGCCACTGGCCATGATTGGCCTATCTTCTTTTGTTAAGTAGTTGAAATGTAAAAGACAGTTGCAAACATAGTAAAAAAGAAATCCATTTAACTTTCCCAGCTTCATTAACTTTTAATACTTTGTCACATATGATATGTACAGAAAAACATTTTTTGGTTTTTGTCTGGGTTTTTTTCCTCATGATGAACTTGATTTTATATAGCTTTGAACCTAGTAAATATTGTTGAGAATATGTCAGAGGGCATTAATGACCTTTTGTTGTCTTTCATAAGGAAATGATGCAAACTAACAATTGTGACAGATTTGTGTGCAGGACCCTGATAATATATCCACATTCTTAGCCAGAAGACAGTAGTGACTGTTACAAATCATCTAGATCTGACAAAAACCTGACTCAGGCCTTATTACCACATTCCTGTATGTCTTGTTAGAGTGTAATCCTGACTCTCCAGTGAACATTACAGAGCCTTGCTGGACCTTCTCAGGACACATCCAAGGTCACCAGTCAGGTGTGGCACCTACAGTGTGATGGGAGACTGGTGACAGCTTCCTAAGATGGAACGACAAAAGAAATGTTACATCCTTAAGCTGTCATCAGTCCATAGGGTTCCTCATTGAGCATTCGACCCTAGGATTTAAGGAGACATCAAACTTTCACTTCCTTGTGCCACTTGTGGACCTGTATATCTTCTGCTGCTGTCATCTTCTGTGGAAGGAAATGATCTGAGCTCTATAAGCCATTTTGCTTCTTTTAGTACCTTAGGGTAAGTCTGGCTTCTATACTTAGACAAAAAGAAATGTAGTGATATAAAATAGAAAAATTAATCATTTTCTATTCTATTTATTACCCAAATATGTTTTCAGATTCTACCAAAAATTCTTATTAGTAAGAGGCACTTAATTAGCAGTCATTTTCTCAAACTCCTAAGTTCCTCAGTAAGCTGTGTGAGAGAAATCACAGCACGTGTAAAGGGTCTTTCAGTCTAACTTCTTGACCAGGGAGGAGTGCCTCCAAATTGAACAAAGAATACTTCTTATATCTCAGATTACATGTCCAAGTTATACATACCAAAGAAAGTTAAGGACAAGAAATTAGTCTGACTTGGGAACAACGCAGATAACAAGCACATATACTATGTTAACAGAAACAAAAACAAATTTTCCTTTATTCATCTAACAAAATAAAAAGCGCTACTTTTCTCACTATCTCTTAATTGTGGTTATATGTACTTAGTACTAGCTTCTTGAAAGTCCTGAAAAACTCTTTGACACGAACTCAGAAGTTCAGTTGGTATCAGCTTGAGAGTTTATAAAAAAATTTAATTTTTATATTTTTAAAAATCTATTTTATTATAAAGATGCTGTATAGAGGGGTTACATTTACATGAGTAAGTTACATTTCTCATTGAACATTGTTACCCACTCCAGTGTTTATCTCCCTCTGTCCCTTCCCTACAATCCCCCCGTTGTAAAGTTAATTTCCACCATAATGTACTGTGAGTATCATTGTTGCAATGCATTCCCATTTATACTTCTTTCAGCATTTTGTTATTTCCCTTCCCTTCCCCCAATCAGATAAATGAATATACACAATGCAGGGTACCAGAATCTCAGATGGGAATTGCCATTGATAAAACCAATAGGAGAAGAAAAATAACATAAAGTAAGAAGAATGAACTATCTGCAGTACATTGGTAACATCAAGCTTGACAACTATACAAAAGAAGACATGCTGTTTCTATGTATTGGCATTCATTTCAATTAGCATCATTTTGTATGGTCATGTATATATTCATAACTCCTGCGCTACTATGATCCACTTTCAGGAGTAATAGGCTAATGCTAATCGTTGCAAGTGAGGGAAATCATAGAGCTCATGTTTCTTTGGGCCTGGCTTGATTAACTTAGTATGATTTCTTCCAAGTCTTTTCATTTTCTTACAAAAGGGACGATGCCATTCTTTCTAATAGAAACATAAAATTCCATTTTGTAAATATACCATATTTTCTTGATCCATTCATCTAGTGAGGGGCAACTGGGTTGGCTCCATATCTTAGCTATGGTAAACAATGCTGCAATGAACATAGTTCTCCTGGTAGCTTATTGTGCCCTAGTTTGAGATCATTTGTATAACTGTGAGGAGTGGGATTGCTGGATCTTAAGGGAGTTCTATGTTTAGTCTTTTGAGGAACCTCCATAATGCCTTCCAGAGTGGTTGTACCAGCTTACATTCCTAACATCAGTGTAGTGGAGTTCTCATTTAGGCATATCTGCCCCAGCATCTGTTATTATTTGTTTTCTTGATAATGGCCATTCTAACTGGGGTGAGTGGGAACTAAATGTGGTTTTGGTTTTGATTTGCATTTCTTTTATGACCAGTGATGCTGAGCACCCCGCTTCTCTTTCTGAGAGGCCACACTATAACAAGTTTCTAGTGTCTCAACAGAGGCATAGAAAATTGTAATATTGTATGCTTTTTGTTGTACATTCACTTCACTTGGAGCTTCCAATGACTCCTATAACTTACAGTAAAGGTTTATACTATTTACCTTACTGAAAAAAACACTAATTTTCAAAAAGCATAGAAAAAGGTCTCTTTGTCAGTGGCCCCAGTGAATACTAAGGAAGTTTCTTTTTTTTAATTTAATTTTATTTTATTTGTGAACATACTGTACAGAGGGGTTACAATTACATGGGCAGGATAATGCGTACATTTCTTACCAAGCATTGCAGCCTCCTCCTTTGGTTTACCCTTCACATCCCTTCCCGGGGAGGGGGGGGAGGAAAAGGATTGGGATTGGGGGGGAGGGGAGAGGAAGTTTCTTTACTGGTAAATTTTACTTGTTTGCTTGTTCGTTATGTAATTTGCACACATGTTGAATTTGGGGTTTCCCCGCCAACTATTCAACAAACTAGCAACTATGTTGCCTCATTGGATTTTGCTTCACAAGTTACAAAATATTTTGACATATTTTTGGTTTGGTGTTTGGGGGGAGGTTGGCTTTTGACGTACTAGTGGGCCAGTACTCAGGCTTGAACTGAGGGTCTGGAGCTCTTCCTTAGATTGCTTTACTCAATGCTGTCACTGTGCCACTCAAACCACATCTCCACTTCTGGCTTTTTCTACTTAATTGAAGATAATAATTTGAGGATTTATTAGCTTGGGTTGGCATCAAACTGTGATCCTCAGATCCCATCCTTGTGAACAGCTAAGAATACAAGAATGATCCAGAGGCTGGATATAATGTGCTCCCTATGAAACCTAAACAAGGGCACATAATTCTAAAGCATGTGTGTAAGATTGTGCATTTCTCTGTACAGTATTGTCACAATAAAAAAAGAAAATTAAAAAACATAGCCTTTATATGTGTGTATACATAATATAAATGTGCAGAGGGAAATGAGGATGTATCTGCTGATTTTGAGGAAAGATTTCACCTATGGCTTTTCACAGACTGGGCTACGCTGTACAGAATGCTTGAGACTAAAGGTGAGGTAATTGATGTCATCATCCCATTCATCTACATCCCTTGTCAACATGTGCATATATTGTAGTGTAATCATGATTATTTTGTGTATGATAGGCAGTGCCGGGGTTGAATTCAGGACCTAGGTACTGTTGCTTAGCTTTTATATGTGATGCTAACACTCTACCATTTGGAGCACAGCTCAGCTTTATGTATATACTGTTTAAATGGAGGTAAGAGTTTTTTGCTCAGTTGGCTTTGAACTGAGTTCCTCATATCTGAGGGTTGTGAGTAGCTAGTTTTACAGGCCTGAGCTTCCAATGCCTAGATTTTCATGATTACTTTTACAAGCTATATGCTCACACACATTCCTGGCATTCAAAAGTCTCACTGTTCAGGCTGACAAGATGTGAGGAAAGATATTTGAGTGTATAAGTTACCAAATGGGCCTCTAGCCCCATTAACATCATTCTGGTAGTAACTTACATTTCAGTCAGTGAGTTCATATTTCCAATTTCACTCTGCCTTTTTAGAATGCCTTTTTGAACTGTCTTTGATACATCTTTTCAACATTATCTCCCAAACATGAGATATTATGTGAATGTATTTGATAATATTTCAAATAGGGGTGTTGTTGTGTGTCTGGATGTCTTTTGTCAGAGGCCGTCCATCTGGGCTTCAGGAACAGAGCTAATATTTCCTGTATGCTGGTTGCAGACAGGAAGGTTTTTCTTGGCCAGGCTTTGACTTGAGATCCATTCATCTTAGACTGCTAACTAGCTAGGATAACAAGCATGAACCACCACCAATCTGCTTGTTTTAGAAGCATTGCTTTTCATTCATTGATTATTTTCCTGGAAGGTTGATCTAGACAGACTGCTTGTACCTCAAGATAATGTGATTTGAATAATACCTTTAGCCTCTGGCATTTCTGAAATTGATTTCCACAGTTCTAGACAAATAAAATTGTTCTAAAGCCAATAGCATTTTCCTTCTGAGATGTTAGGTCGCTTATTTAAATCTCTTATCCTTTCCTTTGGCAAAACAGGATGTTTCTGTAAAACCCTATTTCTTGAGATTATTAGAGATAGAAGGTATCATATACAAACTTTCAAATAATCTCTCCTTTTATAAACATATGTTACAAGATTGGGTGGAAGAATGATGACTATTGAATTAATTTGATAACCACTCTAGGATTTTTAAGCTTTAATGCTTATTAACTCAAAGGACGATTATAAACATTCAGAATAGTGGAATGTGGCTACTACTCATTTAATATATGTGGAAAGGTGATCAGAATTCTTATGATTAATAACATATATCTTCAAATTTCCAATGGTTGACTGCTATGCTAACTGGGAGAGACATTGGTGCTGCCACTGGTTTAAAAGTTGGTAATGAAGCAAAATATCCGGGGAGAGCAAATGCTTAGCAAATGCTAAGAATATAATTTCCAAGACTCATACCAAATACACTGAACTAGAGTGCTAAGTGATGAATGACTGAGCACCAAATTTTATTTGTTGGCTTCTTTGTTTTTGACGTCCTGGGATTTGGACCTAAGGCCTGGGTGCTGTTTCTTAGTTTTTTCCTCAAGGCTAGTGATCTTCCAGTTGAACCACAGCTTCATATCCATATTTTTGGTGTTTAATTGGACATGTCTTACCAAATTTCCTCTTTGGGCTTCCTTAAAACTCATCCTCAGATATCAGCCTCCTGAGTAAGTAGGATTGCAATTGTAAGCCACCAGAGCCCAGATAGAATCACATTTTAGAAGTATTCCTTCGGTGAATCAGATGTGTCTGACTGCTATTTTAGCACTTTGGTTCCAGTGGGTCATGTCAGTTTTATACTAAAATCAGAACTTTACTTCTTGTAATCCACAGTATCCCATATATATCTAATTTATTCTTATCTTCATTTTTTACCTCTTTTTCTTCATTGTACGTTTCCATTCTTACTTCACAAGCAATCATGTCAGTGTTGTTTCCTTTTCTGAAGCAAGTCAGGTCCATTCCCATCAAAGGGGGATGTACTTGTTGTTCTTACTGCCTGGAGTACCAACTCCTAGATAATTGCCTGGATGATGGCTCTCATATAAACTATCTCTTGCTCAGGGTTGTCTCCTCCCATCCTCACTGTGAAGTTGTTGCTACAAAATCACCAATGTCATGTCTCTGATTTATAGGAATTATCATTATGATTTCTGGTTTTCGTTTCAGCATGTAATTGGTGAGGAGAGAGCCACATTCACTTCTGTTTCTCCAATACCTATAATAGTGCCTAATCCTTAGTGTTCAGGAGTCTTACATGGAGATCAGCCTTCCCCAGCTCAATTTATCCTAGCTTCTGGTCAGGACAGCTCTTCAAGTTGAAGTCTGGTGGCTAGTAGTTATTCCCTCTCATTTTTTGTGCCTGTTGGTGTTGTTGAGTCCACTTCAGGGAAAAACCAGTGCTGACACCTATTTGTTGCTATGACAAAGGTGGCTGTGACATCATAGAACTTTTAGCCATTATTTTGTGAAGCTGTGTGAGGATATTCACCCCCACATAATTTCTTCCATGTATGTGTCTCCTTTGCCCAGGAGTGCATTCAACAATTCAACAACCAAACTGTCCCCCAGTTCCTGATACACTCAGAGTATGTTTCCATTTCCTCTAAAAAAAGAAAAATTCAAGGCACGCTTTGGTGATTTGTCATTGAATTGCTGAAACAGAGTATATAATTTTATGTATTTGTAAGTCTTTGTCCATCTCTCTTGAAATCTTGCCATATTTCTATGTGTTTGCAGCTTGGGAAGGGAAATAAAGTTTAATTCAGTACAGTCAGAGATTTAGTTCAGAAGGCTCTTTTTAGACACTTTTGGCGGGAATGCCTACTTTCAATCTGATGTTCTACAGATGGCCATCTTGGTACAGAAACTGAGTAGAGTGTCATAAGAGGCTTGTCCTGATTTCTACTGACTTTCCACTGGGTTTGGGGAGTGTGATCCCACTGCATATATGTCTCTTTGCTACAGTGAAGGACAGGTCTCCTCTGAAAATCTAAGGACTTGGGTGTAAGAGAGACTAAACCTCAGAACCCAGCTTCCAACATCACTAGGATTACAAGCCTGAGTCTCATGGACTCAACTCATTGCTGCATTTTTATACATAGTGTAGTCAGCTTCATTATATTAACTTCATAGACAGATATATACAAATATATGTATATGTTTATTCATCTATTTATAATCAGTGTTGGATCTAGAAACAAAAATATATATTCATATAAACATATAATTATAATCAAATTATAGCTATATTTTCCCAAAAATATTTTACATTAATATTTTGTGAAATAATTACTCAAGACTAAAATTTTAATGCTTTCTAATTTTAAAAATCATATTCAATTTTATATATTATATAATATACTATATATAACATCAAGAATATAACATGTATTTACATACAACTGATTTCATTCTGTTATTTTCCTTCCTGATTTTGTGTTTGTTCATCTAAGTAAGCCTTCTTTCTTCTATTGATGATGGTTTTTACTTTCCAGTATACATATCAACCATAAGTAGAATTTTATATTACTGGAGCCAAATTTTTCTTCCATTTTTACCCAAAGCACAAGGAAAAGGTATACAGATTTGAACTCACTGTTGAAAGAGTGTCCCACACACCACTGTAAGTATTGTGTGATTTGTCCCAATTGACGAAATAGCTTTCTAGGACATCTTATCTGCTGTCCAAGACCTTTTCTAGCCACCTTATCAACCCATCCACGCATGGCCTGGCTTCTTTGCTGCTCCCAGTGCATTCAACAGTTCCCTTTATACACAGTAGGCTCTCTTGTACAGCCCCCTGTCACTCTGTGTTTTCCCCCCAACAGCACACGTATGCATGATGCTTCAGATTGTATGCTTAAAAAGAAACATATTTAGGATTCATGAATCTACAATAAATCAAAACCATTGACATTTTAATAAAGTTAAAAATATAAATAGAATTAACACTTTATAACAATCAGAACAAAAAGAAAAATAAAGATTTTTCCAGGAAGGGGGAATGGAATCTCTAAATCTAGATTGGCCATTAAGTTGCCTTCATGCAGAACTTCTGCTTCTGAGTCCTCAAAGACATTTACTTCCTCATTAAAGACAGGATTTTCTTCGTGAGTCCATGGAGGGACAGATTCTAATTTCTTAATTGGAAATTGGATCGCCTGCAAGAGGACAGATTGGTCTGGGTATTCTGTGAGGAAAGACTCTCTTCCCTCAACTGAATCTAGATTTTAGACCTCTCTTATTGGTTTTCCTGAACATAGACTGGGATCATTTTCCATTAGCACACATTTACCCTGCACACCAAGACGAGTCTTTTTGACTGGTTTGGCGCCGATCTAGGTGGATTGTGAATATCAATGGGAGACATTCTGGATCATCTTCTTCCTTGGTTGTATGTGCAGGTGCACCTGCATCACATGTGGTGTTCAGAAACAGTGAGATGTCCACAAAACTCAAAACTTGTTTGGGCCTTTCCACAAATTAAAAAAAAAAAACCCTCTATGTTCACATGCTTTCAAGAGATTAGTGATAGCTTCCGATCTCTATCAGTCACCATAGGTAACATCACTGATGGGTTCTTTATCTGGAGTTCTGCAGGAGTTGTTCTACGGTGATGCAAACCTGAGCATGGAAATAGGTTCAGGAGTCTTAGAACTATAGAAGTTAAGGTGTGACTAAACTTTCATGAGGATCCAATGGGGGAAGCTGTAGAACTTGAGTTTGGACTGAACTCTGATAGGAAGGTAGGGTGTTTCTAATGAGTGATTACTTACAAGTTCTTGCAAAAGGAGGCCATATATTACCTGGCAAAGAATATCTATAAAAGGACATTTTGCCAAGCTGGAGTGTACTAAGGGCTCTTGGCAAATCAGGCATAGACCTAGAGACCCAGGTTCCATCCATACTCACCAGCTCTGAGGCATCTAAACAAGAACTTTTTCCTCTTTTTCTTTTTCTCAAGGATCATGCGTTCCTCCAGCTGCTCCAGAAGAATATATGAGCAGAAGAGCACATCTGAAGAGGGCATGTTGAGCTTGACATACTGTGTAAGTTCTTTCGTGGTGTCATGGTACTTTTGCTCTTAGAAATCATCATGGTAGAAGTCCATCCACATAGGAAAGATGGAACAAACCATACTGTGGGCAGACAAGGAAAATGAGAGCCCACCCTCCACATCCTGAGCCTCTAGTGTCTTTCTGGCGGAGTTTGGAAGAGACTCCTGCAAGCAGGATGCACCTCACAATTTCTCAAATACAATACTCTAAATTTCTCCCTGTGATAGGAGGAGAAATTTGTTTCCCCACTGAATCTGACTTGTTATACGCAGACCACCTTGTTATCCATGAGAGTCCAAAACAACAACCGCATCCACAATGTGTAATATGCTATCCACTGAAGTGCCAAGCCTCAAGCCCCTGGTGAAAATCACAACTGGTGTGCAAAAAAGAATGTTGACTTTGAATCAGAAACCTCAAAGATATCCATTTTTTTCAAGGACAGAACTTCTCTTTGTCCCAACGACCACTTCCTTCTTCATCATGTTCATCTTCGTCCCAGTTACAGTAAAAGGATCTGTACCAATGGGAAGAGAGAAGGAGAATAACTCTGTGCTTCTCCTTTTTCTGAACTAACAAGACACATTTGGGAATGGATAAGTCCCACAGAGTAATGTAAATATGACAGACAAAAAGTGGAGATATGTCTACAGAATTTCAAGGAAATTCTGTGAGGATGCTTATATGCATCTGTCCAAATAAGTGCACAATGGCTCATGCCTCTAATCCTACTAAACAGGAGGATGATATCTGAGTATCACAGTTTGAACACTGTCTAATTTGTAAAATTCTAAAAATACTTCAATTAACCAGCCAAAGGCCAAACCTGGACCTGGGGATCAAATTATAGAGTGCTACGAATAGGACAGCACTCAGACCCCGAATTCAAGCTCAAGTTGCATTCTTTCTTCTGGCTATATTCCTTCAAAGGCCTTCAAGATAGTGGTTTCATAGGTGAGGGTGGACGTTGGGTGTCACTGGGTGCCACTGGCTCATTCCTTTAATCTTAGTCTCTCAGCAAGCAAACTGCTAAGGCTCCACTAGCTTCTGAGGCAAATGAAATGCTCTGGCAGCCCAGTCCTAAGGAGTTAGCCGAGGAGTGAACTTCTTTGTCTCAAGACAGGCTCCTGTGATCAGACCCCAGTGAAACAGTCTCAGAGAGGTACCAAGTATGCCAATAATCTGCCAGCGTGTCTCATTAGCCCTGTTGGAAAGAGGAACACTCATTTTTTAAACAATATTCAGCAACTGCTCCATTGTTTCCTACTCTATCTTTTTGAAGGATGTTTCCAACACAGAAAAGATCACCTTTCTGGTAGGCAGGGCCCATGTCCATTACCAGCATTTCCAACAAGCCTGAGTACAAGCTCCCTATATTATAAGGCACTTTCAGGGTTTGGGCTGACTCCTTGTCACACTGAGGTGCTAAAAAGAATGAATTTTGGAAACATGGAATTAAGAGTACACTTCAAAATGGGTAATAGAATGGATTGAAAAGTACACAGTGAATATTTTCTCAGTATACACATATTAAAGCACACAAGAAGGTTGTACTGTGGGCTAGGAGGAGATTAAATAGGTTTCCTGTCATAGTTATACCTGGCCTGAGTGGCCTTGTGATTTCCTTGGTTTCTTCTTATAAAAAGGCCTGAGAGAAGATGGCGATGAGGCAGTAAGGAAATGCCACAGTTCTCCCCAACCAAAAAGAGAGTTCGAGTTCCAACGCTTAATCTCTCCAAGAGACCAACAAAAGCAAAAAATGAACACTCAGAGAAAAACAGGAGGTGGAAAATAACAAAAAAGAAAGAGAGGAAAAGATGAATTTCAGAACAGAGAAGAGTGAAGACCCCTCCCCCAATCTTCACTGGCCATGCGGGAGCATGCCAAGCCACGGCCAGCTGGTCCAGCGGGGGCTGCTGGAATCCCAGAGACACAGGTGGCTTGCAGATCATCCGCACAGAAGCCGCCTGAGGTAACTGTTTGCAGACCAGCTGATCACCAGAAACAGAGAAACTTACCAGCCGGGAGTCTCCATGAAGATCCTACACCTACCCCTCACTCTCCATCCGAGCTGAAAGGTTCCAGCTCGCCAAAGCTGCCGAGCCCTGGCAGCTCGACAAAGGGAGCAGTCTGCAGATAGCACAGACACTGCCTGAGGTACCATTGTCAGACTCGCCGATTGCGACAACACGGCGGGGGCTGCCAGGGTCTGAGACACAGGGGGCTGCCTGCAGATCATCCGTGCAGAAGCTGCCTGAGGCACCAGTGTCAGACCCTCTGATTGCGTCGACTCGGCGGGGGCTGCCAGGGGACCCAGAGACACAGGGAGCTGCATGCAGATAACTCGCTAAGAAGCTGCCTGAGCATGGACACTGTAGACCCGACAGCTTCGACAGAGACAGAAACAGAAGAGAATCACACAGGGCCACCACCGCCCAGCCCAGCCCGCAACCACCCCAACTGAACTCGGATTGCACCAGCAACTGACAACCTACACCACACAGAAACAACTAGCTCCAGGGTAAGTACCCCTCAGGGGACAGTGTATCCCACAAGGGGAACCAGAGCTGGAGGGAATCCCCAGACCCTGACCCAGACTCCCTACCCCAACACACGACCACAGGACCCACTAAAACTGGGAACTGTTCGAGAGCTCCACCAGCCCATGGAGCATACTCCACTGGCCAGGCTAGAGCAAGATTGCCCCTGGACGGGAGCTTAAACACTCAATCTAGGAACAGCGCCCCTGGGTAAAGACAACCAACAGAAGAAGAAATTTGAACTGTGTACTGCATAACCTAGGTGGTATACACAGCAGCACAGGCCCAACCGGTGCTCCCCAGGCAGGGGTCCAGAACCAGGCCTAGGGATCCAGCGCCTGAACAACACAACCAACTCCTCCCAACTGAAGTCAAAAGCTGAGCATATGCCTCCGCAGAGGGGAGGAAATCAGGGAACTACACCCCTGGGAGGCACGCCTGTGACAACAAAAGACCTGGAGGCTCAGGACAAGAGAAGCCCAAACCCCACCAAAACCCGAACCATATACTCTAAGCTGGGAACCATATACTCTAAGCACCTGATAGTAGGCAGGAGCTCAGGCTGATAAGGCGGCTTAACAGTAGAGTGATAGTCAGATGCATGAGGCCTTGGATCTGATTCCTCAGCATCACATAAGCAAAAAGGGTCAGAAGTGGTGCTGTGGCTCAAATGGTAGAGTGCCAGCCTTGAGCTGAAGAGCTGAGGGACAGCACCCAAACCTAGAGTTCAAGCCCACAACCAGCCCAAAAAACAAACAAAAAAAACCCAAAAAAACATCAGGAGCCCATAGCAGACTCCAGCATCTGGGAGAGTGCATCCAGAGCATCAGATCTTGCCAAGAGCACCCATAGGAGCAAACACGAACAGTCTAGGCTGCTCAACCCTTCCAAAGGTGAGAATTGCCAGCGATCTAGAGCAGAGAGCAGAGAATCCTAAGTAGGTCAGACCAGCAGCTGGAGGTAGGCTCCCAACAGAACCCAGATCAGGCACAGACTCCCTCTACCAATACAGAATCAGCAACCAAGCAAAGACAGACACACCAAAACAAAAGTGCAGATTAATCTCCTTAATCCCCCATGTGAAAATCACAGAGAAAATTTACAAGGTTTATCACCACCCAGGATAGCAAGCTATCCTCAATAGCCAGCAGCCACACAGGGGAGAGCCCCAGTGGGAGCAAAGCAGGAATGGAAGACAAAAGCTACATCCAAGGGTTGCTGGAGGCAATGACTCAAGAAATAAAGCAAGAAATAGATCAGAAATTGAAAAAGCACAAGGATGAACTATCAAAAGAGACACAGGATGTCAAACAGAAGATGCATGCAAAAATAGAAGCTGCACAAACCTCAGTAAGAAGTGAGATAAATGCCAAATTAGAGGTAGTACATACCTCATTAAGAGGTGAGATCAGTACTTTGAGAACCAACATCGAATCAGTAAAGGAATCCATTTCCTCCACGCAAACCACAATAGAAGCCACGGTCAACAGAGTGAACGAAATGGAAGGTAGAATGTCAGATACAGAAGACAGAATACACCACCTGGACCAAAAAGTGACAGATATGGAAAAATCACTCAAATTAAGCCAAAGGGAAATTCAAGAGTAAGCAGATAATGCCAAGAAATTTAACCTTCGTATAGTTGAGGAATTTCAGAGCAAGGGAATGCAACACCTATTCAACAAGATAATCGGTGAAAATTTCCCCCACCTCAAAAAAGAACATCTTACCTACATAACAAAAGCATATAGAACACCCAACAAGCAAGATCCCAGGAGAAACACTTCTAGACACATTATAGTAAAAATGATAGATCTGAATAATAAGGAAGCAATCCTGCATGCAGCAAAAGTGAAGAGGGAACTATACTAAAACAGGAAAAATATTAGAATCACTGCAGATCTCTCCACACAAACACTGAACACAAGAAAGGCCTGGGAAAGCAACATACAAGCCCTGAGAGCCAATAACTGCCAACCCAGACTGATATACCCGGCAAAGCTAGCATTCACATTCGATGGAGAACTGAAAAATTTTAATAGCAAAGAAAAACTAAATGAATACGTAAACATTAAGCTAGCATTACAAAGAATACTAAGAGGGGGGACACAACCTGAAGAAAGCAACCAGGAACTGGGACCTACACCCAGACAGGCATCAAAGTCTAACTGAGCAAGCACAGGTGGAAAGGAAAGAAGAAAAACGTAGGAAAACGGAATGCAGGGACAACAATGCATCTCTCTATATTTTCTCTTAATATTAATGGCCTTAAATCGCCAATCAAAAGAAAAAGAACTGCAGTCCCAAAAGTGGGACTGCTGGGTCATAGGGGAGCTCAATGTGAAGCCTTTTGAGGAACTTCCATACTCCTTCCAATGTGGTTGAACAAGTATACACTCCCACCAACAATGAAGTAAGATTCCCTTCTGTCCACCTCCCCTCCAGCAACTGTTGTTTTTAGAGTTGTTGATTTTTGCCATTCTAACTGGAGTGAGGTGGTATCTCAATGTTGTTTTGATTTGTAATTCTTTTATGGCTAGGGAGGTTGAGCATTTCTTCATGTGTCTGTTAGTCATCCTTCTTTCTTTTCAGAGAAGTTTCTCTTTAAGTCATTAGCCCACTTATTTATTGGACAGTTGTTTCTTTGAGGATTTGTTGTTGGGGGATTTATTTTTTTGAGTTCCAAGTATATTTTAGATAGGAGACCCTTGTCTGTTTTATGGCTAGTGAAGATCTTCTCCCAATCCGTGGGCTTTCTATTGATCTTGCTAGCTATGTCCTTTGCCATGCAGAAGCTCTGCAACTTCATGCAATCCCATTTGTCCAACCTTTCTTTGATTTGTTGTGTTTCTGGATCTCTATTAAGAAAATATCGGCCTGCGCCAAGGAGACCTAGGGTTTCTCCTATTCCATTCTGTAATGTTTTCAGAGTGTCTGCTTTGACTCCGAGGTCTTTGAACCATTTGGAGTTGATTCTGGTGCAGAGTGATATATAAGGATCTAGATTTAGTTTTCTACAAGTAGTTAACCAATTTTGCCAGCACCATTTACTGCAGAGGCTGTCTTTCTTCCATTCTATTGTTTTAGCTCCCTTATCGAAGATTAGTTGGCTATAGGTCTGTAGGTTCATTTCTGGGTTTTCAATTCTATTCCATTGGCCCTGAGGTCTGTTCTTATGCCAGTACCAAGCTGTTTTGATTACTGTGGCTTTGTAGTACAATTTGAAATTTGGTATTGATATTCCTCCAGCAGTGTTCTTTCCGTTGAGGAGCGTTTTGACTATCCGGGGTCTTTGATTGTTCCATATGAATTTTTGGATTTCCTCTTCAAAACAGAACTTAGAAAATGGCAAATCCTCCCATGCTCCTGGATTGGAAAGATTAACATCATGAAAATGGCAATACTTCCCAAGGCTATCTACAAATTCAACATGATACCTATCAAAATTCCAACCTCATTCTTCAGGGAAATAAACTGTCCCTTTTTGCAGATGACATGATACTATAACTTCACGATCCCAAAAACTCCATCTCCAAACTCTTAGAAATCATAAATCCCTTTGGCAAAGTAGCAGGATACAAAATAAACCCACAAAAATCAGTTGCCTTCCTGTACACTGACAATGTACAAGAAGAGAAGGAAATAAAAGGAGCAAACCCATTCACAATAACCTCTCAAAAAATAAAATATTTAGGAATTAACCTAACCAAAGATGTAAAAGAACTATTTAATGAAAACTATAAAAAGTTAAAGAAAGAAATTGCAGAAGACACTAGGAAATGGAACGACCTCCCATGCTCTTGGATAGGCCGATTTAATGGTAATACTTCCAAAATTAATATACAAATTCAATGCAATTCCTATTAAAATCCCCATGATGTACATCACTGAAATATAGAAAACAGTCCAAAAATTCATATGGAACAACAAATGACCTAGAATAGCCAAAACAATTCTAAGGAATAAAGACAACATGGGAGGGATATCCATGCCGAACTTCAAATTCTACTACAGAGCTATAATGACAAAGAGAGCATGGTACTGGCACAAAATCAGACCTGAAGACCAATGGAACAGAATAGAAGATCCAGAAATAAATCCACAGGCTACAGCCAGCTGATATTTGACAAAGAAGCCAAAGACATAGAATGGAAGAAACACAGCCTCTTCAACCACTGGTGCTGGGAAAACTGGGCAGCCACATGCAGAAAACTAAAAGTGGACCCCACCCTATCACCATGCACCAACATCAACTCAAAATGGATTAATGACCTCAACATTAAACCTGAATCTCTAAAACTACTGCAGGACAGAGTAGGAGAGACCCTTGAACTAATTGGCACAGGAAGGAACTTGCTAAACAGAGTCCCAGGGCCATAACAAATTGGAGAGAGACTCGACAAATGGGACTACCTTAAAATGAAAAGCTTCTGCGCAGCTAAATCTATCGCAACCAAGCTAGAAAGACAACCAACTAATTGGGAAAAAATATTTACCAGCAATATATCAGACAAGGGGTTAACATCCTGTATATACAAGGAGCCCAAGAAACTAATCCCTCGCAAACATTACAAACCAATTACTAAATGGCAAGGGAACTAAAGAGGGATTTCTCAGATGAAGAAATAAAAATGGCGAAGAAACACATGAGGAAATGTTCATCATCCCTAATGGTGAAGAAAATGCAAATAAAAACAATCCTGAGATACCACTTTACCCCACTCAGAATGTCCCACATCCACAAATCAGCCAATGACAAATGCTGGAGGGGATGTGGAGAAAGAGGAACCGCATTACACTGCTGGTGTGAATGTACACTTGTACAACCACTTTGGAAAGCAGTCTGGAGGGTCCTTAGAAAGCTAAAGATTGAGCTCCCTTATGACCCAGTCATACCACTTGTAGGCTTCTCCACTGAACAGGAACCAATATACAAGGACACATGCACCTCCATGTTTATTGCAGCACAATAGCTAGGATATGGAAACAACGCAGATGCCCCACCACAGATGAATGGATCCAAAAATTGTGGTATCTGTACACAATGGAATATTATGCAGCCATTAGAAATGACAAAATAATGGCATTTGCAGGGAAATGAATGGAGCTAGAAGGAATCATGTTGAGCGAGGTAAGTCAAGAGCAAAGAGACAAACGGTACATGGGTCTCCCTAATAAGTAGGTGCTAAATCCAAAATGTTAGGTGTTACAACAAAATTAACAGGACATAAGACACAAAGAACACCCACTCATCTGGTCGAACCACTATTAAATATCCCCATACTGCTGATCACATGTATGGTGTATATGGGTACACCATTATATGTTATAGACTGTGATAGAAAATTTGCTCCAGGAAAATTAGAATGAACTTGTGACTTTAAATGAGCATCATTATTCCACAATACTGTGAAATTTGGGAAATTATGTAATCACTTAATCACTATTAAAGAATAAAAAGAACCTCGGGGAAGGTAGGGAGGGAAGGGATGGTAGAGGGAAAACAATGGAGGGGGTAGCAATACTCAATAGGAAGTGTACTCATTACCCTGCTCATGTAACTGTAACCCTCTGTATAGTATCTTTACGATAAAAAATTTTTAAAAAGGCCTGAGAATATGGATTCGTGTTTTGGCACTGATCCAAGGTCTACAGCATTGAGTGAAGCACTCACACCTCTCATGCCTGAGACCTGAGTCTCTTGAACTTTGCAAACAACACAAGTGTCATCTCTCAGAGCCCAATGATCTAAGCTGCTTGCTTACATAAGACCATCCCAAAGACATACTGGAGACTGAAATCTCCCCTCCCACATCACTCTATACACGTGAACATTGTCAAATCCCAATATCCTCAGCTAGGCCTAGGAATCTGTATGCTCTCAACCTCAAGGAACACTTCTTAGGTCAGATCCACGCCTTGTTTGTCTCTATTCCTCTCATCCTACAGAAATGATTTTGCCTCTCAGCCTGTCATGTACTTCTTGCATCTATTTTTGACATCTACATCCTAGGACTTTGTTAGTTTTTGTTGCCTAATCTTGTTTGACCTTGAAGCCACAGTGTGCTGTCATCTGGAAAAAAGGTAAGTACTTAGAGGTGGGAAAAACATACAAGTATTTAAAAAATAAACCATACACATATTGTCAGACCTTTTTATAGATGTACATTCTTGTAAGATAAGAGAGTATTTTTGATACTTTTGTCATATTTTATGACAGAGGGGAAGGGGAGGAGGGAAGAGGTTCTGCATTGTCTTCTCATAATTCAATGATTATTATAGAGAAATACTATACTTGAAGGAATGTTAGCTTTAAATATAAAAACTGTTCTCCTGTTTTTTTTTTTTTTTATAAGCTAGTCGTTTATAAAGAATTCCTCACTAAAGTCTTGTCATTTTTGTCCCGTGAACTATCCTCCTCCTCCAAAATAATCAGGAAAAAAACCTTCACAAATGAGTGGGCTGTTGCCCAATCTCTGGATAAGAATTTAAGATACAACATTGCCCGAGAATGTGTGTGTACATATGTGTTGGAGTGTGTGTGTATGTGTGTGAGGGTGTGTTGAGCATATCGGTGTTTTAGGTCTTGAATTCAGGGGCTATATGTCAAGCCTGAGTATCTTTCTGGTGACTGTAGTGATCTACCAATTGTGCCACAGTCCCACTGCAAGCTTTCTGTAGTGAACTGGAAGAAAGAGACTCATAAAATTTCATGCTCAGGCTGTCTGAACTAAATCTCAGGTCTCAAACTCCTGATTAGTTAGAGTTATACTTATCAGCCTCCATAACCTGGTGATAAAACATTGTTACTGGAGCCAGTGGGGTTGCAAGTTTCAGTCTAGCTTCACAACTTTCTATATCATAAAACAGCAACAGTAGAACCCTATATAAAAGTACAATAATAAGATGTAATTAGAATATAATTTGGTGATATAGTCTGTTAGCATAAATTTCAGGAAACCATGGTCTTATTGATTTAGCATCACAAATCCAAACAAAATGAGATAATTTCAGTAGACTCTACAAATTTTTAATTCCATCATATAATAATTTCAAAACATTATAATAAACAGGAAAACATTCATACTTATAACTTAAAAACATGTAAAAAGATGAAGATGGCAGATTATGAAATGGGAAATTCTACACTGCAGGAAAATAATTGTCATGGTGAATATATGGTGGTATTGTCATGGTGAATATATGATAATATTCTTCAGAGGAGCAATACATAAATATATATTTACTACACATAATCTAACTTGTTTCTATCTCTATCAACTTTCAATATTCTGCACATTGTCAGTGTATTCGTGTTTATGGTATATTCCGAAATAGCTAACAGAGTCAGGAGGTTACCAAAATAAACTAGCTTGAATGTTTTACAAGATAAACCTGCTAATTATATTGACTATTTTATGTATTTAACATGTAGTGCGTTATCATTGTACTCTCTAAGTATATACATAAGCTATTCAAAGTGAAATGGAATATAACATGTTTTTGCCTGTAAAGCTAAAGGTATTTGGGACATCAGTTCCAGACCAGTGTAGAGTTATCTGCAATGCTCCCCAACCCCTGGCTATGTGTGATGGAATACTTCTATCATCCCAGGCTCATGGAGAGCTGAGAGCAGGAAGATTTCAATTACATGCCATTCTAGGAAAGATCATCCACATGGCTCCATCTCATCCAAAGAAAGGTCAACACTGACTAGCACTTATCACCCCCACCTAGGTGAAAATAAAAGTAAGAGCATTATAGTATAAGAAACAAACAATATTAAAACATGGCAATACAAACCATCATGAACAACACTTACCTAGTGCTTATTTCTCATAACTGTAAACCTAACTATAGCTAGGATTATATGTGTGAGCCAGAGGCACCATGAAGTTCATTTTAAAAATGAGTATTTAAAGCCAGGTGCCAGTCTCTCATGCCTGTAATCCCAGTTAGTCATGAGGCTGAGATCTGAGGATCGCAGTTCAAAGCCAGCCCAGGAAGAAAAGTCCCCATAAGACTCTTATCTCCAATCAACAACTCATAACACAGAAGTGACTCTGTGGCTCAATTGGTAGAATGCTAACTAACTTGAGCACAGAGTCTCAGGGACAGTGCCCATGCCCCAAGTCCAAGCCTCATAACTGTCAAAAAAAATAAATAAACATTTTAAAGTCTGAATTTCTTGTAAATTAAAATGACAGCTGTGGTATACAATTCTACAGACTACTACAGATTTCATTAAATTTGTAGTTAGAAAAAGTAGCAGCACTTGAATAAAGGACATTTTTTCATAAACCAGGGCAGATTGGTCTCTAAATTCAAGGAAATTGCTGGACTCATACGTATTATTTTTTGGTGGCTTTTTAATTTGTTTTTAGAACAGGATGAGAAACCTTATTTCTACCAATGGCCATTTGGATGTGTCTAACATCATTCACAGGCCATGCAAAATTAACAGTAAAGACAGGACACAGTCAACTGGCAATAAATTTACTTGTTTTTATGCCATGTTCCAAATGATTTGTTTAGCTTATATGTCCCTATGGCCTATAGTTTCCTATTCCTGCCTTCCTCAAAATACAAGCATGTTCCACCAATTCAGATTTGAGCCAGGCAATATGTAGTATTAGTGCCAAGAGTCGAGGAAAATTGTAACACAACCAGGGAAGCATGAAACCAACAAGTTAGTAGGTGGACACTGGGGACTCAGGTCTATAATCCTAGTTACTCATGAGGCTGATGATCACAGTTCAAAGACAGCAGGAGTGAGAAAATCTGTGACTCTTCTCTCCAATTAACAACCAAAAAGCCATAAAAGGAGCTGGGACTCCATAGGTAGAGTAGCCTTGATTACAAAAACTCAAGTGCAGCAACCAATCCTGAGTTGAAGCTGATGGTTAGGCACGAAAACAAAAACAAATAACAACAACAAAACAAGTAAAAACTGGGGGAAAGCTCAGGAAAGGATGGCACTGTCTACAAGGCAAATGTACACATTATATGAATTGTGATATGGTAAACTCACTCTACACACCTTAGTAACAATTACATTAAAAAAAAAATCTGAGAAATCCCAAAGCCATGGACCTTATGATGTGTATCTGCTTTCTAGTGTTTCAAAGTCCCTTCATCTGACGTGGTAGCACACATGTTGTAGCCCAGGGTGATTCAAAAATATGAAGGCAGAGATCTTTTCAGATTGTCCCACCAAATCTTTGATTACTTTAAGCTAAAAACAAAACAAAGCAAAGCAAACAAAATAGACGTTAAGGTTAATTAGGCTGCTATTAAAAATTCAGATGTTGGTAGTCTTTGTGGAGGGGAAGGGAAAAAACAAATTATGCAAATAGGGATACAGGTGGATCCATAGCAACAATGAGATGTACAACACATTATGTCAAAAAACCAACTTTACAACTTTGGAGGAGGAAGTGGGAGATGGGAAGGGATGAAAAGGGGAAACAAAGGAAGAGGCACCAATGTTTAATAAGACATGTACTCATTATATTGCAAATGTAATTGCAACTTCTCTGTACATTATTTTCAAAATTAAAAAATTGGAAAAAAAAGATTCCAGGCAGAATTATACTGTTAAATGATGAGTTAGTACATATGTTTTGTAGATACTGATCTCACATATGTCAGAAAAATATCCATGAATTCAAACTAGAAACTCTGAAGTGTAAGGTATTAATAAGGTAAGTTTCATTAGGTAGCCAATGAAGAGAACACCACATGGTATTCATTCAGGTAAAGTAGTTTATTTACTGAACTGCTTCCCATGCCATATATGGTGGAGAGGCATGTGAAAAAAAAAAGGGGGTTGACCCAACCTTGGGTCAGGACATATCTAGGCCAAGGACCGGATGAGATATGGCCTGGTGGAGGAAAATTCTGGCTACACTGGATGTGACCTCAGGGCCTGGGAATCTCCTCTGGTCAAATGGAATGTGTGACCAGAGGCTGACCAGGTTGTGACTTAGCAGGAGGGGGAGGTGTCTGCCTCCAGGCATGCCAGATACCTAGGTAACACATAAAGGATGGAAAGTTCACCAAGAAGAGAAGTGTCTGCATAGGGTCTGCATGGCTTAGGCAGACCTAATACTAAATATAGGTAGCACCTCTGCCTGACTCCAAACCGTTCATTCTCAATCATTATCTTTCTTTTCTTTTCTTTTTCTTCCTTACTTTCTTCCTTCTTTTCCTTCTTCCTTTCTTTCTTTCTTTCTTTCTTTCTTTCTTTCTTTCTTTCTTTCTTTCTTTCTTTCTTTCTTTCTTTCTTTCTTTCTTTCTTTCTCTCTTTCTTTCTTTCTTTCTTTCTTTCCTTCCATCCTTCCTTCCTTCCTTCCTTCCTTCCTTCCTTCCTTCCTTCCTTCCTTCCTTCCTTCCTTCCTTCCTTCCTTCCTTCTTTCTGTTCTCTCTCCCTCTCTCTATATATCTCTCCTCTTTCACTCACCCTCCCTCTCTCCCCTACCTGAGTATTCTCAACTCTCAAAAAATGGACACTTGGTCAGTTGAACACACAGGCGGTGAAGAACAGCTCAATTGGCAAACGAGAAATTTAATTTACTGTTACCTTACACCTCTACCACAGGTCACTGGAATCAAATAATGAGCACTCAGCAGCATGGCATCTCAAGCCATTTGGAGGAGGAAAGCAAGCACATTCACTGCATTCTGGAGGTCCACCCTGGGAAGGTGGGGCAGACTCCTCCCTCCTCTTGGCTAAATCTCAGCCCAGTTTCTGCATCAGGAGAGGTGACTGCCTCCAAGTGAGGCAGTTACCTAAGTGACACAGGTACTGGGCAGAGACTTAGCCTCTTGTGGTGTTGAGATTAATGGCATGATTTAACATGATCCACTAGTTTGTTGAGATTGAGACTTCCTAAATTTTTGGTTAGGCTATGTTTAAATTGTGATCTAATTATTTCTGATTGCTAACCATGATTACAGATGTGAACCAGCACATCAGACCATTCCAAGATCTTTACCACGCATGGAAGATATTAAGTTTATTTTCCCAGATGACATACAAGTTGACAGACAGCAAAATAAGTCCTGAATTCTGGTCGAGATGTTTTTTAATGTGAAGCAAAATTTACTTAGCAAAATATCTGACTACTGTGATTATACTTTCAAACTTACCCTACATTTTAATATCAAATCACCTATGAGCCAATGATTCACTCCAATTACCTGTAATCATTTATTTCTGTCATATCTTCTAGAGGTAGGCAGAACTGGAGCACACACTATTAACTAAAGTGGTATAAATTTGAGAGGATCACAGATCTGAATCAGTCTAGGAAGGAAAGTATCACCTATATCAACCTACTAAGTAGGTATATTGGAATGAAATCATGATCCCTGCTCTTGGAACTGGGTGCAAAAATTGTTACTCTATACGTAAAGTAACTTAAACAAGAAAGGATTGGTGGAGTGACTCCAGTGATGGAGTACTGGTCTGGCAAACACTACATCAAAACTGAAATCAATTTCCTAAAGATAAAAGGAAAGCAAGAACAATTCATACTTAACCTGTGTTCAATGTAAAGATTTACAGGAACTTACTGTAGTTATAATGCCATCATTTATTTCTAGGGCAAACACATTTGTGTCAAGCCTAAATGAAAAAAAATAACACACTATATACCAAGCTTTGGTAAAACACAGGTCTGGCTTACAATTGTGAACACTTAAGTTTCAATGTGCAGTGGTGTTGCAGGGTCGTTAACGTTTATGGAAGTCCATCCTTTTGATGAACTTGACATGATGAAATTACCTAACCATACAATTCACTGGACAGATATTGCTGATATATATATACACACACACACACACACACACACACACACACACACACATGCATATATATATATATATATATATTCACACTTGTATGTATTTATATATTAAGTGACATGTAAATAAAATAAAATGTACAATGAATAAATTTAATGAACAGATACTTTTCCTAGATAATTATTTAATGAATAAATTCATGTCTTATAGTCTCCAATGCTATATGACACTTAAATGGTTGCTGATCCCCTTCAGCTTTTTTATAATATTTTTTTCAGATGAAAAAGCCTGCCAATAAATATACTTGTATGACATTCTTTTCTTTATGAAATGAAAAGCACGCTGTGTAGTATGGCTCTTTATGTGTCATCAAAAATTTTTTTTTATAATTTCAAGTACATATTGCCTTATACTTAGTTTTCACTCATCTTCCAATAATATCTATGCGAAGGAGACTATGAAGGATCATTCTGTTACTTTGGGAGCTTCTGTTATTAATCACTGCAATAAATATTATGAAAATGAAACTCTGAAATTATTTAGAGAGATGAATTGAAAGTTTCCTTTCTACACACTCATGCTGCTCCCTCAACTAAATCATAGAACTTAAAATAAGTAACATGTTAGCTGGGAGCCAGTGGTTCATGTCGGTAATCCTAGCTATGCAAGAGCTGAGATCTGAAGATGGTAGTTCAAAGCTGTCCCTTGCAGGAAATCCGTGACACTCTTGCCTCCAATTAAACACCAAAAAACTGGAAGTGGCACTGTGGTTCAAGTGGTAAAGTGCTAGCCTTGATCTAAAGAACTTAGCGACAGCACCCAGGCCTGGAGTTCAAGCCCCATGACCAACAAAAAGAAAAAAGAAAAAGAAGTGAGGGAGAGCAATATTTTAAAACTAATGTGCACATATACACAAAAAGTATATAGAAATAAAATTATAACAGTCCCTGAACTGGCAAAAAAAGAGAATAAAGTGAAATTACCTTCAATCATTCATTTAGATAATCTATACTGAGGGCAAGCTATTAGAGCTCACATCACTAACTAAATGGGTAGAATTTGAGAGGATCTCACTTCAGAACCAGGGTGCCAGGAAAATAATATGATTCTCATATTATCCTAAAGCCTAGCAAGTTGGAATGCATTTGCGATCCCAGTTACTTCACAGACATAGGTGAGGAACTTAGCTTCTGTTCAGCCCTCAGCAAAATTGATAACCTATGAGCAAAGTAACTAAATTAAAAAAGGATTGTTCTAATGGTATAATACTTGTTCAGCAAACAAAATATCTAAATTCATACTCATTTCATAAAAGAGGAAAGAAAGGGGAAGAAAGAAAGAAAAGAAAGCAAAGAAGGAGAAGGAGAGACGGGAAGGAAGGAAGGAAGGAAGGAAGGATGGAGAGAGAGAGGCAGGGAGGGAGGAAGGGAGGGAGGGAGGGAAGGAAGAAAGGAAGGAAGGAAGGAGATAAGGAAGAAAAGAAGGAAGTACAGAAGGAAGGAAGTGAAAGAAAGAAACAAAGAAAGAAGGAAAGAAGGAAAGAAAGACAGAAAGAAAGACAGAAAGACAGAAAGAAAGACAGAAAGACAGAAAGACAGAAAGAAAGAAAGAAAGAAAGAAAGAAAGAAAGAAAGAAAGAAAGAAAGAAAGAAAGAAAGAAAGAAAGAAAGAAAGAAAGAAAGGAAAAGAAAAAAAAGAAAGAAAGGGAGGAAGAAAGAAAGGGGGAAAGAGAGGTATAAATAAAAACCTCATCATGTGTTAGATGTTAAAAACTACCCTAAATCATTTAAACTATAAATACCATCATTCAAATATCTGGGCAGATACATTTTATATCAAGCCCTGTTGTACGAACTTGGGACTCCCACAAGACCATCAGAGACTATGACCTATGCGAACAGCAAAAGAGTCATTTATTTGTAAGCTCAAGCTTAGTCTTCCACGCACTGGTAACCGGTGACAGTAAGAGTCCCCAAGCACAAAATCAGCACAGCTTTTATAGTATTGAACAAAACAGTTTAGGGAATTTCCACACAAGCAGTTACATGATTGGTTTGAGTCCACCCTAACCATACTACCCTTTTTGTGAACTGTTGGTATGTTCTGTTCCTGGAACACTTGGGCAACTGTTCTGCTTTCTTAAGTGTGGGCAAGATTGGTGGCAACCTTTGTTTTTATTTTTCTCTCTCTTGGGCTTACTCTGAGGGCAGCCTAGCACAAGATGGTGGGGTTAATCTCAAGTTGGAGTTACTTTGGCTCTTCATTCCCTCCTCTTCTTGAGCATCGGGGACCAATCATGTTCCCCAAATTGAAACAGTCTTCTAAATTTACAGTTTGGTATTGGGATCTCAGAACCAATAGATGGACTGTGCTGATCCTCTCTTTTACAAAGGGCACCAGTCTACAAGGTCTGATTGTGAGTAACAAAATTAACAGTACCAAAGGCCCTGACATTTTCTTCTTGCAATCTTGATTCTGTATACAACAGCTAACTTAATTTTATACCAGCTATACTCGTAAACTCCAATTTTAAGACATACTCATACTATTTGCTACATACTTAAACTTTCTGAGGTTTGTCTTCTTTACAAACATTTTAAGACAGTCCTTACTTTTTAAATCCTTTCTTATACAGAGGATACCAATTTTCCCCCAGTTCCTTCCCTAAGGCTGTCTGTACTACACTCCTCTTCTTTACAATTCCTTGAGCTTCTTTGTGGTGAGAGTTTAAAACTGCCCATTTTTACTTGACTTGTGGAACCAAGTTATCTCAGAAAGCCTCAAGACACCAGTGGGATGAAAAGCTTGCTAGATTTTTTATTTTGGGGAGGGGTCCGGTCGTGGGGCCTCAACTCTGGGCCTGGGCACTGTCCCTCAGCTCTTCAGGTCAAGGCTAGTGCTCTACCACTTGAGGCACAGCGCCAGTTCCGGCTTTTTTCTGTTTGCTTATGTGGTGCTGAGGAATCGGACCAAGGGCCTGAGGCATGCAAGGCAAGCGCTCTACCACTGAGCCACCTTCCCCAGCCCAAGCTTGCTAGATTTAAAGGCTAACATTAAGGCTGGGTCTCATTCCTTGTACTACCTCCATTGATTAAAAAAATCTCTCCTTTATCTTTAAAAAAAACACCCAGGAGGAAGCAGATTATTACCATACCAGAACCAAACTCGGTTGTGACCATGAAGTGCCTAAGGCAAGCCAGAGATATCCTCGTTCCCAATATCTACTGTGGGAGTATAGAGGATTACTGCATATTTCCAAGAGAATGTCCCACACGATCTTAGTTGTAGCAGCATTCAACTGGGAAATATTTTCAGGTGATGAAATCAGGCAGGAGTACAGTCTACTTTTACCACGGTGGAGGTGGTCTGGGTGATGATATAGATGTCCTCCATGTAAGTGTCAGGCTGTTGTTGAACTTTTCCCATTAGGGTGTGCAGCAGCAGGAGCAGGGTCTCACAGTCGCTCCAAGGGACTGTCACACCTCGTGCTGGACGGCAAATTCCTACATAGATTGGTAAGCATACATTGCATACGCTTGTCAGTCTGTGACCCCATTAGTTTTTAAGACAATTTATACAATAGCCCAGGACAATTTACCAAGATGACAACTTTTTAAACAAATAGTTCTTTTAATAAGGTTAGGATTTTCTAAGCAGATAGAGGGCTCCGGCTTGTACTATTATTTCCCATGCCTTTTCCTTCTGTCTATTTTGCCACATTTTTTAAAAAGTGAATATTTTCCCTTGTTCTTAAAAGGGGATGATGGGCAAAAATTCATCTTCTGTCACTTCTTCAAGCTGACTCAGGGGTGTTGATCCTACCTAGCCAGGAATCTATAAACTTAGCCTATTTTACAAAGAGGTTACCAGGGTTAAATGTCATTAAGAACAATATTTTAACTTTTGACAAATGCACAGACCATTTTTCTGGCTACAGCAGTGGAGCTTATTTAGCCTTCGGGTTTGCAAAAGGATCTTTTTGGATGGCTTAGGAACGTGATCTCTAGTAATCTTAACAATGTCTGAGATACCTATGCAGGCCTTCAGACAGATATCAATAGAGACACACTCTCAGGTTTACAAACTTTTCCTGAGCAGATGAATTTCATGTAGCTGGTGTCAGCTCAAAAGTTACTGCCTACTAGAGCTTTTGGCACATGCAGGGGTTGGGATTTAAACTATCCTCCACATTTCACAACTTTAGCTTTTTACTACTATCACAGATGACTAACAAGTTCCTGTCCCTTACAGTCATAGACATTAGGCATGCTTACAAACTACCTTCCCATTACCTCCTGGCTCTGACCAAATTTTGAAGGGCCATACATAAATGACTCAAGGATCTGACATTATTTCTGCCATCTAAGCAGTGGCTTACGGTCTGTGGATGCTCCTCAATTACTTTCATCCAAGGAGTGTCTTCTCCACACTGGGAACAATGCCTCATTGGCATTTCCCTTAGCTGGTTGCTGGACTTGAACTTGGGGCCTGAGTGCTTTCCCTCAGCTCTACAGCTCAAGGCTAGCACTTTGCCACATTGAATCCTAAAGCAGGTCTATTTGCTCATTCTGCCTTCTGATGGCTGAGTAGAGATGACATTCTCACAGGGACCTTTATCTGCCCAGGCTGTATTCAAACCAGTTTTCAGATCAATGAGTCTCATAAAAGGCCATTTTACTCCAATTAAAAGCAACAAGGTAGTCAACATAGAAGTATCTTTTACTCATATTCTTACCTGAAACTTATTAAGAGCCAAAGTTACATCTGACAAATTTATAAGAATCCTCACTCCTTTTTGTGGATCTGCTGGAAACTGTTACAAAAAATAAAACCGATGAGACCAAACTGAAATAGGAATTAAGCAATAACTTTTGTAATTCTAATTTTTCCTTTTTTTACTTTGAGGCAAATGTTTAGAACAATTTTACTTTTAAACTTTATATACAGAAATCCATTCCTAATATGTAAGCCTCCTATTTATCTCTGTTTAAATATTCTATACTTTAGTTTCTAGTTGCATGTTGAAAAACCCCTTAAACTCTCGAGGCTAGGTGTCACTCATTTCCTTTGGCTGATTGTTTTAAAACAGATACACATGAAAACTTTTACGCTCAAATAACATTTTTTTCTTAATTCAAAAATTAAAATCACCATCACTGTACCAAAAGCTAGACTTAACACCTTTATGCCTTAAAAATAACATATCCAATGGCAGAATATTATTGAGAGCAAACCACATTATACAAATAAACTTTTTAACCCTTTTTTTAAGGCCTTCTTAATTTTAATTTTAACACATCCAAGGGGTAGTTTTAGCAATGTTAATCAGATCTTCACATCACTCATTTTTACCATCATGTTTCCAGTGTCTCTCTGCAGGGAAATGGGGCAGAATAAATATGGTTCACTTGGCCCTTCCTGTGGAATGGGAACACAACCAATCCGACTCTTTAGGGTTATTTGAACTGCGTTTGTGCCAGATGGCCCTCTTTCACCATGTGTGGACTCTTCCCGGGGCCTGTTCCACCATGCATGACAAGCTGAATTGCACTTCTGCCTACTCACCCTTCACTTCTAAAGATAGGTCTTCTGTTGGCTTCTAAATTTCTCCTTTTTGTTAAGCCATATAACTTGATTACAGTATAAACAACCTTATGCATTCTAAAATACCAGATTTTCTAATTTTGAAGTTAAAGAATCCTTATAAAGCCATTTAAAAAATGTGAAAATGTTTTAAAAATTTTTAGTAATGATCAAATCTCATAACATTTTGAACTTTAAACTTAAACTCAGCCAATTGTTACAGCATGCTGTCAATTTCTATCATGAACATGTTCACAAACACATACAAAACACACTCAGGTTTTTAAGCATGCAAAAATCAAAATCAGTCATATGTACGTTTTTAAGTTTTGAAAGAAAAATTTAAGACAGTATTTATTTTAATCTAAGTAACTTTGTTGAGCTTCATTTTCCCAGGGCTTGCTTATTTAGCAAGGCATTTCAAAAATTCGTCTTTTGAATCTTTTCTGTTGGAGGAAGGCTGGGGGTGGGGAGTCACCTGAAATTAAACTGGCCTGGTATTTATCCAGTTTTAGACAAGAGCACTTTACATTGTCAGGACTAGCTGAAAAGTCAAAACCAGGCACAAATCCTTCTCAGTGACTGAGCCCAGCTGGAGGCAGGAACTTTTATTTCCCCAGTTTTTATGTTCAAAATCACATTTGTAATAAAAGTTACTATATGAGACCTTCATGGATGAGGTGGTATGTGTTTTCTGGTGGAGCTCTGTCTGGCTTAAGGGAGGAGTTGGTATTGGCACAGCTTGTATGGTGGAACAGGACAGGGTTTTGAGGGTGAAGGCCAGTGTGTGTAGGGCTTTGAGACATCAGGGTGGAAACAGGAAGGACTAAACTTGTTAGGGGAGGGGTCTCTTGTGGAGTAGGCAGGATTTAGGATGGAGGCTGGCAGGTGGACAGGAGGCTGGCAGGTGGACAGGTTTTCATTGGAAGAAGGTGGGATCACTGGGGAGGAGGCTGTTTGGGGCAGGACTTTGAGAAGGAAGAACAAGGCTACAAAGGAGGAGGTTACTTAGAGGAGGGGATCTGGTGGAACACTGTGAGACCTTGTGGGATATGTTGGGTGAGGTTTCCCATAAGGCAGGGCAGGGAATGGAGGCAAGAGGTTGACAGAAGGTGGGGATTCTGGAGCAGGAATGTGGATCTATGAGGGAGTGGCTTTTCAGGGTCTTGCTTTGAGAGGGCAGGGTGGTACTAGGAAGACATAGGCTAGTAAGGGACGGGGTTTCTCATGGAGAATGACAGCCCTTTGGGAAGTGTGTTAGGGTGGAGGTGGGGTTTCCAGCAGAGCAGGATGTAGTCACAATGTATGGAGGCCTATTTCAGGACCAGAGCTTTGTGAGAGCAGTGATAAGATCCAGTGCACTAGACTAGGTAGGATGGGGTTTCTGGTGTAGCTAGTCACCACTTCGAAAGAAGACTAAGGTTGAATGGGTATTTCAGTGCTGTAAGGCAGGACATGAACTAGGGACAGGATTTCAGCAGGGCAAAACAACCTTCCAAAAGGGACTATGGAGGGACTGGGATTTACAGTTGAGTCTAGTGAGGCTTCCAGAGGGACGCCAAATGGTACAGTGATGTCCAGTGAAGCAATGTGGGTGTCGAGAGATGGGAGATTGTGGTGGAGGTTTTCTAGGCTTCCAGAAGGAGGCCAACTGGAACAGTGGTTTCCAGTGGAGCAATGTGGGTGTCCAGAAATGTCATAGTGTGGTGGGGGTTTTCTAGTGGGGATTTTCAGGAGCAGGGCAGGGTTTGGAGCCATGGGGCTAGTTGTAGGAGGGGCTTTGAGAAGGAGTGGAAGAGCTACAATGGTGTAGGATAATTGTGGGCAGGATATCTTGTGGAGTAGGATGTGGAACTGAGGGAGGAGCCAATAGGGGGTGGGTTTATCTGGAGAGCAAGGCAGGGCATTGAGAGAGTAGATGTTGGAGGTAGAGAGGCTTGTGGTGGAGCAGGGCTATCTTTCCAGGCAGGAGATGGGCTGTGTGAGAAGCTTCTGGCCAAGCAAGGAAGGGTTTCAATGGCAGTTATAGGAAAGTGAAGGGTTTTTGGTATAGCATGATCGCCTTTGTGGGAAGAAGTAGGTTCAGGGCTGTGTTTGAGAGGTTAGGCTTCTTACAAGTAGGCTAGTTATGGACACAGTTTCTGATGAAATCGGGGGGCTGGAGTGTGAAGGCTGGTTGGGGGTGGGGCATGAAAGGGAAGGGAGGAGTTTGGAGATACTAGGATATGGGAGAAATGCGACTATGAGGGACTAGATTAGTTAGGGGCAGACCTCATCTGGTGGATGAGGTGGGGATTTGAGGGAGGAGCCTGGTGTAGGCGGGGTTCTGTAGCAGCAAGTTGGGACATAGAAGGAGATATGGATGTGGCCTGGTTTCTGGTGGTGCAGATAAGGGATTCCAGGAAGGGGTGGAGTGGAAGAGGGATTTCCCTAAAGCAGAGGGCTTTCAAGAATTAGTCTGGTTGCAGTCAGGCCTTTGAAAGATTTTAGCAGGGCTACCAGGGGGTAGGTTATTTAAGGTTGAGCTTTTTAAGGAGAGGGCTGACTAGAAGTGGGTTTCCAGTTGATCTAGTCAAGTTTGATGGGAAGGGGGGATAACAAATGGGCAAGACTTAGTGAAGAGTAGGGCTACAAAAAATAAAAAGTTACTACTAATAAATAAAATATAAGAACACCATTTTCTGTCAGTGTAGAATTATATTACTTTTATGCGTGTGAGAGATACTGGAGAAAGTAACCAAGTGTTCATTCCTTCCTAGGGAAATTTTTCTTTATTCCAGTTGATTGAAAATAAAACCATAGTTTACATCAGGCTCAGAGGCACATAGTAGACTAAGACGCATGAAGCCAAGAACTTGATTCCCCAGCACCATCATTAAGGACCACAAATAAAAAGTTTAAAATATCTCACTTGGTCATAATGGACAATATTGTCTTAAAATTGTGAATGAATAGAACTTTTACTCTAACAATTTTAGAAATCCTAAAAGTAAGTAAGTAATATTGTTTTAACTTTATACAAAATTGGAAAGTATACTAAAAATAATTAGGAAAATATAAAATTATACACAGAATGTTCGTTCTCAGGCATCAAGTTTTATCTAAAAGAATTTAAAACCAGAAAATTGCGATATAGTGAGATTGCAGCATGATTACTTTTCAATCATCAAAATGGTGACTTGAACAATGTGTCTTTACCATCGGATGCATCGATGTTAAAAACATATCTAAGAATGTGAAGCATTACTATACAGACCCTGAAGAAACTCAGAAGGATCTGTGAAATGATGTTGGAATAAAATTAATGACTAATTACAGTAGGAATTGATCTTCACAAGGCCCATAAATACTTTCCAGAAGAAAAGGCTACATTGAAAAATAAACAGTGAATAGGAAGCAGGCAGGCAGACCTTGAAGTAAACATTATCCAATTAACAACAACTATGGAGGCATAATTCCAATCTTCATTTACTTAATTTATAGTTACTGACTTATGTTCTTCCCTAATGCCAAAAAGCAAAGCCATGAAAATGCAGTAATCATTTTTTTTAAATTTTATTTTATTTTATTTGAGAACATACTGTACAGAGGGGTTACAATTACATGGGCAGGATAATGCATACATTTCTTACCAAGCATTGCAGCCTCCTCCTTTGTTTACCCTTCACCTCCCTTCCCAGCCTCCCCCCTCCCTCCCACCCAATCATACCCCCCCTCCCCCCCCCCCCACACCGACATTGTAAAGCTGGTTTTGACATGACATTTTGTACTTCTCATTGTTACAACAGGTCCACCTGAATACTTAAACGACTTGTTTGTCCCCGTCTCCTCCACATGTTATACTGACATCAAATATAGTGAAAGCGGGGGTAACACTGTGGGGGAGGGATATACAAAGCAACAAGAAATAATCTTATAAATGCGTTAGAAACACATGCATGAAAGAAACAAAAACATTAAAATACACATTTGAGGGCTCGTTTTCCTAACATCAATTTCTCTGACTTTTTCCGCTTGACACATACCTATACTAGATATTGCAAATAAGGGAAACCATGGGACCTATGTTTCTTTGGGCCTGGCTTACTTCACTTAATATAATTTTTTCCAAGCCTTTCCATTTCCTAACAAATGGGGAAATGTCATTCTTTCTGATGGAGGCATAGAATTCCATTGTGTATATATACCACATTTTCTTGATCCATTCATCTACTGAGGGGCATCTGGGTTGGTTCCATATCTTAGCTATGGTAAATAATGCTGCAATAAACATAGTTGTGCTGGTAGCTTTAGTGTGGTCTTGTTTGTAAACATTAGGGTAAATGCCCAAAAGTGGGATTGCTGGGTCATCGGGGAGTTCTATGTGAAGTCTTTTGAGGCACCTCCATACTGCTTTCCAAAGTGGTTGAACAAGTTTACATTCCCACCAATAATGAAGTAAGGTTCCTTTCTGTCCACATCTTCTCCATCATCTGTTGTTGTTAGAGTTCTTGATTTTTGCTGTTCTAACTGGAGTGAGGTGATATCTCAATGTTGTTTTGATTTGCATTTCTTTTATGGCTAGGGATGTTGAACATTTCTTCATGTGTCTATTGGCCATCCTTCTTTCTTCTTCAGAGAAGCTTCTCTTTAAGTCTTTCGCCCACTTACTTATTGGGCAGTTGTTTCTTTGAGGATTTGTTGTTGGGTGGTTTAATTTTTTGAGTTCCAAGTATATTTTAGATATGAGACCCTTGTCCGTTGTATGGCTAGTAAAAATCTTGTCCCAATCCGTGGGCTTTCTATTGATCTTGCTAGCTATGTCATTTGAGCTGCAGAAGCTCTGCAACCTTATGCAATCCCATTTGTCCAACCTTTCTTTGATTTGTTGTGTTTCCGGGTCTCTATTCAGAAAATTTCGGCCTGAGCCAAGGAGACCCAGGGTTTCTCCTATTCCATCCTGTAATGTTTTCAGAGTGTCTGCTTTGAGTTCAAGGTCTTTGATCCATTTGGAGTTCATTCTGGTGCAGGGTGATATATAAGGATTTAGCTTTAGTTTTCTACATGTAGTTAACCTGTTTTGCCAGCACCATTTATTGAAGAGGCTGTCTGTCTTCCATTCTATTGTTTTAGCTCCCTTAATGAAGATTAGATGGCTATAGGTCTGTGGGTTCATTTCTGGGGTTTTAATTCTATTCCATTGGTCCTGAGGTCTGTTCTTATGCAAATACCAAGCTGTTTTGATTACTATGGCTTTATGGTAGAGTTTGAAATTTGGTATTGATATTCCTCCAGCAGTGTTCTTTCCGTTGAGGAGAGTTTTTGTATTCGGGGTCTTTTATTGTTCCATATGAATTTTTGGATTGCCTCTTCTATTTCCTTGAAGAATGAGGGTGGAATTTTGATAGGTATTGCGTTGAATTTGTAGATAGCCTTGGGAAGTATTGCCATTTTCACGATGTTAATCTTTCCAATCCAGGAGCATGGGAGGATTTGCCATTTTTTAAGTTCTGTGTTGATTTCCTTTTTCAAAATTTTAAAGTTTTCATCATAGAGGTCCTTCACTTCTTTAGTTAAGTTAATTCCTAGGTATTTTATTTTTTGTGGGGTTATTACAAATGGAGTTTCTTTCCTAATTTCAGCCACACTTTTCTCATTGTTGGCATACAGAAAAGCCATTGATTTTGGGGGGTTAATTTTATAACCTGCTTCTTTGCCAAAGTTTTGAATCAGCTTGAGTAATTTGGGAGTGGAGTCTATGGGATTGTTTAAATACAAGATCATGTCATCTGCAAAGAGGGAGAGTTTTATTTCTTCTTTCCCTATTTGGATCCCCTTTATGTCTGCATCTTGTCTTATTGCTGTATCTAGGCATTCTAATACTAGATTGAAGAGAAGTGGAGAGAGTGGGCATCCTTGTCTTGTTCCTGAGTTAAGAGGAAATGGCTTTAGTTTTTCACCATTGAGTATAATGCTGGCTGTAGGTTTGTCATATACAGCCTTTATTCTATTGAGGAATGTTCCATGGATTCCTAATTTTTCCAAAACCTTCATCATAAAGGGGTGTTGGATCTTGTCGAATAATTTTTCTGCATCTATTGAGATAACCATGTGGTTCTTATTGTTGCTCCTGTTGATGTGATGAATAATATTAATTGATTTGCGTATATTGAACCAGCTTTGCATCCCTGAAATGAATCCTGTTTGATCGTGGTGTATGATTTTTTGGATGAATTGTTGAAATCGGTTGGCCAAAATTTTGTTGAGAAGTTTTGCATCAAAGTTCATCAAAGAAATGGGTCTATAGTTCTCTTTCTTTGATGAGTCCCTGCCTGGTTTTGGGATGAGGGTTAGGATGGCTTCATAGAATGTGTTCGGTAGTGAGCTTTCTCTTTCAATTTCATTGAAGAGTTGGAGGAGAATTGGTTAGAGCTCTGCTTTGAAGGACTTGTAAAATTCCACTGTAAAACCATCTGGTCCTGGACTTTTCTTAGCTGGGAGGTCTCTTATTGCTGTTTCTATTTCTATGCTTGATATGGGCCTGGTAAGATAGTTTAACTCATCTTGGTTTAGCTTTGTCATGTCAATATTTGCTAGGAAGAGGTCCATTTCTGTCAAGTTCTCAAACTTATTAGCATAAAGTTTTGAGAAGTATTCCCTTATAATGTTCTGAATCTTGGTTGTTTCCGTGGTGATGTTTCCATTCATCATCTCTGAGTTTATTAATTTGGGTGTGTTCTCTTCTTTTTCTGATAAGATTTGCTAAGGGTCTGTCAATTTTGTTATGTTTTTCGAAGAACCAACTCTTTGTTTTGTTGATTCTTTCTATAGTTTTTTTGGATTCTAATTCATCTAATTCTGATTTAATTTTGATTATTTCTTTCCGTTTACTGGATTGGGGTTTATCTTGCTGCTCTTTTTCAAGGAGGTTTAGATGTGTCATTAAATTGTGAGTTTCAGATCTCTCCAATTTGTTGATGTAGGAGCTCAGAGCTATAAACTTGCCTCTGAGTACTGCCTTTGCTGTGTCCCAGAGGAGCTGGTATTTTGTGTGTTCATTTTTGTTGAATAGCATGCACATTTGAATTTCCTTTCTAATCTCTTCCATGACCCACTCATGATTCAGCAGTGTGCTGTTCAGCCTCCATGTGATACCGGACTTGCTTTGGTGGCTTTTGGTCTTGAGTTCTAATTTTATTCCCTTGTGGTAAGAGAGAATGCAAGGTATAACTTCAATGTTTCTGAATTTAGACAAGTTTGCTTTGTGGCCTAAAATGTGGTCTATTTTAGAAAACATTCCATGTGCTGCTGAGAAAAACGTGTATTCTGGTGCTGCTGGGTGAAATGTTCGGTAGATGTCTTTTAAGTCTAGTTGATTTATGCACCTGTTTAGATCTGAGGTTTCTCTGTTGAGTTTTTGCAGAGTTGATCTATCTAGTGGGGAGAGTGGTGTGTTAAAATCCCCAACAATTAATGTCTTTGGATCTATATGGGATTTGAGGGAAAGTAGTGTTTCTTTGATAAATTTGGGTGCTCCATTGTTTGGCGAATAGATATTTAGAATTGTAATATCCTCCTGAAGGAGAGATCCTTTAATTAGTATGTAGCGACCTTCTTTATCTCTTCTCACGAATTTTAATTTGAAGTCTATTTTATCTGATATTAGGATTGTATCTCCCGCCTGTTTATGGGGTCCGTTTGCTTGGTAGATTTTGTTCCAGCCTTTAACATTGAAAATGTGTTTGTTTTTATGGGCAAGATGTGACTCCTGCAGGCAGCAGGTAGAAGGGTCTTGCTTTTTAATCCAACTAGACAGTCTATGTCGCTTAATTGGAGAGTTCAGTCCGTTAACATTAAGAGATAGGACTGAGAGGTATTTGGGAGTTCCTGACATGTTATCTACCTTCTTGGGGGCTGCGAAAACTGGGTTCTTCCTATGGTTCTTGGATTCTCAGTTTGGGTGCAGTTTCTTGGCCTTTATTGCGGTCTTGTTGGTTTTCTATGTGTAGGACATCTTTAAGAATCTTTTGTAGAGCTGGTTTGGTGGAGATGTATTGTTTCAATTTTTCTTTGCTATGGAAGGTTTTTATTTGGCCTTCAGTTATGAAGGAGAGTTTAGCTGGGTACAGTATTCTTGGTTGATAGTTGTTTGTTTTTAGGGCATGGCATACATCATTCCAGGCTCTTCTTGCTTTGATTGTCTCTGCTGAGAAATCTGAGGTGATTCTAATTGGTTTCCCATTATAGGTGATTACCCTTTTCTCCTTGACAGCTTTAAGGATCTTTTCCTTGTTCTGAGTTGATCCTGTGTGGATTATAATGTGGCTGTGGGATGTCCTATTCTGGTCTGGTCTATTTGGGGTTCTAAAGGCTTCTTGTATCTGGACAGGCCTATCTTTTTGCATGTTTGGGAAGTTCTCTGCTAGGATCCTGTTAAACAAATTTCCTAGACCATTAACTTCTGTTTCTAGGTGCTCCTCTACACCCATTATCCTTAGATTAGGCCTTCTGATGGTGTCTTCCAGGTGTTGGATAGATCTATCATATTTCTTGGACTTGTCTTGGATGGTTGTATGTTCTTTCTCTATAATATCTAGGCTGTCTTCAATCCCTGAGATTCGATCTTCTGCATGGTCTAACCTGCTGTCAAGACTCTCTACTTTGTTTTTTATCTCTTTTCCTTCTAGATGGTCAGCTTTGATGGCTTCAAGTTCTTTGTTGAAGCTCTGTTTTAGGTCTTGTATGAATTTCTTTACTTCCTTAATTTGGCGTTCAGTGTTTTTCCTCAAATCACTTAGTTAATTGGTTATGGTTTCTTTGGGCTCCCATTCCTTCTGTTGGGTTCCATTCAGCGTTCCCTTTGTGGTCTCCCTGACTTCCTTCAACTCTTTGTTAATGGATTCCATGAATGCCTTTAGTGATCTTTGTGTGTTCTCTACCTGGTCTCTCAATTCCTGTATTACTCTTTGATTAGCTTCCTCCTGTTCATGGGATTCCTGCAGATCTCTTTGAGTGTTCTCAGCCTGCTCACGCCATTCCTCCCTTTCTCTTTGAGTATTCTCAAGTTGTTCACGCAAATCCTGTATCAGTTTTTGAGTAGCTTCCTCACGCTTATGATATTCCTGTATAAACTTCTGGGATGCCTCCTCTCTCTCCCTATCACGCTCATACAGAGTCCTTTGTACATTGTCAAACTTCTCATTTATCATGTTTGCCAGCAGTGTTTGTAGAGCTATTTGGGAACTCTCCTCTGGATTATTCATTATCTGTTCTAACCCCTGATTATCAAGATTGGGAATTGACATACCCGAATTTGCCATTTATCTTGTGTTTTTCCGGCTTACTCTGCCCATTTGAGATGAAGATAGCACCAGTTGTGTGCTAGAACACTATCTTAAGGCAACCATCAACCAAAGTTTGCATTTGCACAGTCAATAGTCTACAGATACAATCTAGTTCAACAGATACATCTATTCGACATCAAACAACTATATGTTAAAGGACTTCGAACCGCAGAGAAGAATTTGGAAAACCAGAAATTATTAGGGTTAGGGACAGATGTGGGTAAAAAATAGGAATAGATGGGTGTGGGGAGGCACAGGGAGAGTTAACTATGTCCTAATCACAATGCAGGAAATAGGTTGGGTGGGATACAAGTAGAGAGAGAGAGAAAAAGAAGAAAGGGAAAGGGGAATGAAAAGAGACCAGAAAAAAAATAGAAACGTAAAAGTTAATGTTATTATAGATATTAAAAGACCATCTATTTAGAGAGGAATGTGAATATGTTGAGAGAAAGGGAGGGACATAGAGGAGATGTGAAAAACTTTAAAAAATGCTTAAAATATTATATAGGTATAAAGAGGTAGTACTGCTATTAATGAATTTAAGTCTCAGAGGTTTTGAATTGAGTAATAAGTTTGTGGATTAAGTGTGTACACAATGTGGGATAGGGTCTACTAGTTAACTACGGCTTTATCTGAGGATGTGCAGTACAAGAGTTAAGTCACATAAAGAAGAACAAAAGAGGAAAAGGTGGAAAGGATAGGAAAGTGAGAAGAAAAGATCAGAAGTTCAGTAGAGCTAGACAAAAAACAAAAAGATAATTAAGAATGAAAGAGAAAGAGAAAGAAGACAAGAAAAGAAAGGAAAACACACATTCACGTATTCCTAAAATAAAAATTATAAGAGGAGAGAAAAAAAAAAGTTACTGGAAAACAATTATTTTTGCAGAAGAGGCAAAAATTAAAGATTAATAAAAGTTTTAGAAAAGGAAAAAAATTTTTTTATATATATAAGGTAACAAAAAACGAAAAAAAAAACAAAACAAAAAAAAAGAAAAAAAGAAAAGAAGAAGAAAAAAAAAAGTTCTTTGATTTTTTTGGGGGGGGTGGGAGGGGTGGGAAGAGTCCTGTATCTCCCTTTTGTCTGTAACCAGAGTGTGGTTGGAGTCTCTGGTCAGCTTGAGATCCTGTGGCTTGATTGGTTTCTTAAGTCAGTTTGTTGGAACAGGCAGAAAAATGCTCTGCTTTACCCAAGATTTGAGATCCCTCTCCCAGGTTAGTTTACTGGGAGGGTGATCTGCTTTGAGAATCACAAAGAGGGGGATGCAGTGATGAGGCTAGGTTCTGGGTCGAGTTGAGGCCTTTCAACAAACAGTAGCTTTTCCCTGGGGCTATTTTGTGAAAAAAACTCACAGCACCCAGCCTGGAGCCATTCTCAGGATTTCTGTTTTTCAATTGATTGTGGTGGCTGCTAGAGGGAGTGGCAGCCTCTGGCTCTGGTTACCCAGTGAGGAGAGCGACTCCAATGGCTGGCGCCTGAGCTGGGTGACTTTTCCCTGAATGGAACTGAGTCTGTGAGGTCACTTCGCTGTTAAGTTCTTGTGACCTGCTAAATGACTCGTTTTATTCCAAGGCCTGAGCTGGAGCTAGCCGCTCCTCCGAGCTTTGTCGGTATCCAAAATGGAGATCACCGGTGCTGGGGGGGAGGGGTGGCCTTCCATCCTCTGCTCCCTGAGAAGGAGTGAGGAAGTCCGGCTTCTACTCACGCTGAGTCTTGGATCCTGGGTCGTCTCTGGTCTGCAAAGTGCAGGATGAAGTTGTCCGCTCCTTGTCGGTTCTTGCTGGTGTTGAGTAGAATCCGCTCGTCTGCTGTGTCTGGCTCCTTGGTCCCGGACTGTGTCTCAGGTATGCCCCCGCTGCGGTGGTCGCCACTGCGACCCTGCCGCCGCAGCGGCAGCTGCTCAGATGTGTCTGCTTGGCTTCCCCTCTCTTGACTAACTCTCTGTCCTGTGATGGCACACTTGGTGTGATTCTCTGGCTTGGGACTGTTCACTGGAACTCTGAAACTGTTTTCTATGCAAGAGCTTGTTCAGATTCCAGCTTCTCCTCAGCCATCTTCCCGGAACTCTCGCAGTAATCTTTTTCAAGACATTAGACTTTACAGAAAGAATTCAATGAATGTATTGCTAGAAAGTAAAGATAGATGTCTGAGCTAAAGATTGAAGAAAATATCCCCAATCCCTGATGCTCCAAGGTGAGGAGGGTATAAGACGAAGCACAAGGAAAATGGATACAAGTATAGTAATGCATACCAGTATTTTCCAAGATGTAATGGTGAATGTCACAGGGGAGAAAATCAACGTGATCATCACAGGACCTAGCATGGGAGAGTAAAGAGAAGAACAGTGAAAATCCAAGGAGAATTACAAAGGATGTCCTTGCATATTTGGCAGAAGAGTGCATGGCATTGCGGTCTAAACTATGTGGAGGTATTATAGGAAAATACCTGTGATCGTATGGTGCCACAAGAAGTGATGAACTTATGATTTACAGTACATTGAAAAATCATAAAGGTGCTGCTTCAGTAGTGCAGAGTTACACCTTGGTAAATTCTGTTTTGAAACACCTAACACACTATAAAACTAAGAAAAGAAGATTCAAATTTATATATGACTTGACAATTTGCAACAATAGATTTCAAAAAAAATCAAATCACATAATGTGGATGTAAAAGGATAACATTAATAAAGTAATATTTAAACAACACACATTTTATGTGAATATTCTTGGTTATAAGTGATTTGTTTTCCTCACAGATTTTGGATGCACAAAACAACAAAAAACAAAAACAAATCAAAGCAAAATACACTTGTCAATAAAGCTGGATGCCAGTGCCTCATTCCTATTCCTAGATAGTCACGAGGCTGAGATTGGAGGATCATGGTTCACAGATGGCTCGGGTAGCAATCCATGACATATTTATGTTCAATTGTTCAATTAAAGACAGAGTGAAACCTTGGTTTAAATAGTACCGACTCAGTCAGTCATGAATGAAAAAACCAAGCAAGAGTTTGAGGCTCCGAATCAAGTTTCATTACTGTGTGCCTACACACACACACACACACACACACACACACACACGCACGCACGTACGCACACACACACACACACACACACACACACAAATGGCATGAAAGAGGAAGAGCGAGAGAAAAAAAGGGAATATTAAGAGTTTAAAAGTGAACCTGTCTATCAGGACTATCTTAAGCATATATTAATTATAAAAATGAGGCAAACCTTGGAACCTATTTTTCTTTGAGTCTGATTTCCTTCACATAATATGATCGTTTTCCAAGTCTTTTCATTTTCTTAAGAAAGGGGCTATCATTCTATCATTGTTTCTGATAAAATAATAAAATTACCACATTTTCTTGATCCATTCATCTATTGAGGGGCATCTTGATTGGTTCCATTTCGTAGCTATAATAATAATGCTGCAAAAAATATAGTTGTAGATTTAGTATGGTTTAGCTTGAGATCATTTCTACAAGTGCCCAAGAGGGAGATTGCTGGCTCAAGAGTTACATACATTTGACCTTACAAAATGATGCTAATTGAAATGAACTCCAAGACATGGAAAAAACAAATCTTTTTTTCTTTCACATATCAACCTTGATGTCGGTAGATTATCTAGATTTTATTTTATTTCATTAGTCTTTTCTATTGGTTTATCACTAGCAAACTCTGTCTTTATTTTGATACATGGCATCTTGTATATACATTTATCTGATTTGGAGATGGAAAGGGAAAAATATAGTGATGAAAGAAGTACGAAGAGTGACCCATTGCAACAATGATATTCACAAGACACTTTTAGAAATGAACTTTACAACTATGGGGTGGGGAGGAGGTGTGGGGAGTGGGAAGGGAAATGAGAACAACAATGGAGTGGGTAACAATATTCAACAAGGAATGTATCTTATTCATGTAACTGTAACCACTCTATATAGTATTTTTTGAAATAAAATAAAATTTAAAAATTGAACCTATCCTAGAAAATATATAGTTTTCAAAATAGTACCTCTGTCACAGTACTTGTTAAGGATTCTAGGGTCAAACTGTTAAACCTGGAAAGGGATGGATTGGGAAGCCATCTCAAACAGCAATCAAAAGGCTGAGAGCTCTGCTCTGGAAAGGTCAGTCAAGGAAGACAGGGCTATGAGTTATTACCTCAAGAATATTTAAATTCGAGCTGTTGGACACTAAAAGATTAAGCCTTTGGAGACAAGATGGATGTCTGTGTTATGGATGTAATGACTATTGCTCCCTTCTGCTCCTTAACAATAAGGGATTCAATTATCACTATGTATACAAACAATACCTCATGTTAATAGTTGTAACCAAAGCTATTTTAATGCCTTAGTTCGTGGACATACCTATAACCACTGAACACCCCCCGCCCTTGTAGTAGAAGGAATGTAAACATGTTAAGCAGGATTTGGTGATCCAGAAGCTGGCAATGAGGCTTTGGGTCCTCTGGAGTCTTCTTTCCTATCACTTTCTGTGATTTCTCAGTTCTTTGGCCAGGTATCCCATCATCTTTGCTGTCCCATGGTTGCGGTTAGTGACAGTACTGATTTTCTGAACACCTCAAAACAAACTATGGAAAAACACTTCCTCAAAAAAGATTGAAGAAGATAGAGCACCTGGAAAGATTCCAAACGTTAGCAGTGACCCTGTGATCTTCTAGCAAGTAAGTACAATTCAGGAATATCTTTACTTCTGATAATATGAGATGGATAATTGTCCCTTTTGTATATTTGGTATTTTGTATTGCATGCATTTTCAGAAACACATATACATTTTGAAATAATGTTATTTATTTCACAGGTCACAGACCATGTCACTGAAGTGATGACCCTAATGTCTTATCTCAGTTGCCTGATTCAGACTTAAATGATTGTGAATTGCCTAGTTATGAACATTTCTGCATGAAGCTCAACAACACAGAATGAAGTGTCAGGGTCAGGCCATTCCATACCTGTAAAGGATTTTTACATATATTAGAGTAATATACACCTACACTGCTCAGCACTCATGGCACAGTGGTATGTTATAATTGTCCTCAAATCAGAAATATGCTAGAGCTTAAAGTAGAATGATGGGCTATTCATTTTCAACCCAAGAGTAATTATGACCCCCTGAACTTATTCTCAGTAGAGAATCCTTCCTATACATTTTACTGACTTAGCTTCTACTGTCTGTTTACCATTATCAGGAAGGGTCACACTGTATCGTGCTACAATAATGCAGCAACTTAGATGCCTTTGAATTTTACCTCCAATCTTGATACCAAGGTCAACTCTGCAACTCTAATCACATAGTTGGTGGACACCGAACTTTTCAAGCCTGGTTAAAAATTCAGCTATCATTGCTCATTGCCAGTGTTAAAGAACTCAATCTTTTCGATGTATTATGCATCTTCTTGTATTCCCAACACTGCCTTAGATGTTGGTTTTTGAAGTAGAGCTTTTAGTTTGCATTTGATTATGGAGGTGTTAGTGATGCCAGTTGTTAGTAATTTGATATTTTGACATTGTGGCTATTGAGGAAGTGAATACACATCACGCACAAAAGTTTCTTTCTGTGTATAGGTATTGCTATATTGTGAACTTCCTAAAAGCCAGCCAAGGGAGCACATGTCCCTAATCCCATCACTTAAGTCACTGAGACAAGCCTTGAAATGTCCAGACCACTTGGCATTTTATAGTGAGAACCTTTCTACAAAGAAAGGTGAGAGAATAACAAAAAAACAAATGAATCTTCCAACAGTTTTGTCACATATTCTTTACACTTAGCCATTAAGAGCACCATAATAGTATTGTTTATGACTTCTTACCTACTCTTTTCCTGTTCTGAGCTGTTTTATTTATGGATCTCTAAGAAGTCATATAAGTATCACATAAGAAATCTATGTAAATCATATAAGAAATCATAAAAAATAGTTTCATAGGGAATATAATCCAAAGGTAATAATTTCAGGAAAATACTAAGCACATAAAATGTAATGCATTGACTATTGAAAACTTCAGCAGTTGTAGTTTATTTATTCTTATAACAAAGATTATAAACTAAGTTACAATAGTATTCCAAATGAAACACAGAACTAGAAATATGAAGGGTAGCACTAAAGAATGCTACTGCTACCACTAATAGGGTAAGAATAATATTTAGGCAAAACTCCTTCAGAATAAAAGCCACAGGACAACCCCAACATTGCTTTCATTTTTTTCATATGAAGACAAAACTTTTTTTTAGTAAAGACAAATTTTCACAGATATTAACATCAATTGGGTATATATTCCTTAAGGCCTTCAGGAAGGATGCTGTGACCATGTTGGTGGAAACTGACATCTTTGGGACCTAATACACAATGTGCAGACACCAAGCACTGAACCTGCATTAGGATAATTTAAGTGCTCATGAGTGTTCTTCAAGTTAGGAAATGAATTAAGTATTTTATTAAAAACAATAGTAGGCAAGAAGCCCAAACAAATTTCCCAAGTTCCTAAGACTGATCAGTTGAGGCCCATAATTCAAATCCAGAATTCCACCAGCCATATCTGAGGATATTCTGTGTCGCATTCGTTACTTTTCAAGAGCTATGGACCCGATGAATCCACATTATCTTCCTAATTATGGTTATAAGGGCGTTAACATTGATACAGAATATAAATACTTTTAAATGAAAAGGGTGTGGATAATGACAGCATAAGTGATCTTTATACCAAGTGAAGATCAGTTTAATTTCTAAAGAAATACCTGAATGAACATCATTCAGCTTCCACTGTTTGTTATTCCTGGTGTCAAAGACACCTGTGCTGACAAACACAGGCTTATATCAATCAGTACCCTCAAACACAGGGAATAGATTGGTATGGATATACAATCCAAAATGAATAATTTTTGTGACTACTTACTTCCTTGTTGTACCAAAAAAATCTATTCCTTATTCTAAAACATATATCAGTTTAATGGATATTAGTGTTACCAGTATAAATTAGGAGTGCATAATATATGTAATATATTTTATTACATAACATAGAAATTATATATTTAAATATCATATATATACATACATATGTATCATTACTGATAGTCTTCGACTAGTATAAATAATATATGCATAAAACTTTTTTGTATTATACTGTGAAGGATACAAGGAATGACAACTTTATTTAAATAAATATATATGTATGTTTTAGTCACATAATTTATTTTTGTGCCATTACTGAGGCTGGGTGTTGTCCCTGAGCCATTTCACTCAGACTGGCTTCATATAGCTATCTTCAGATCTCAGCCCCTAAGTAGCTGGGATTACATACATGAGTCAGATTATAGTTTTTTAACTCCATCCTTGGCATGTTCTTACATAATTATTTTTGAATGCTCAATTATATTCTGATATTCCATTTCTAAACCAATTCAGAATAAATAACTTCTAATTGGATAAAACTCTATGTTGCAATCGAAATTGTAAGAACCCTACTTTATTATCCATTTTCAAAGATATTGCTACTTTAATTCCTGGACAGACAAGTAGAAAAATTAAATTATGTGTGCATAATATATGTAATATACTGTATTACATAACATATAAATGATATATTTATAATATATGCATAATTTGTGATATTCTATAATTACTATAAATACTATACTTATAAACCTGGTTTTAATATTATACTGTGAAGGATACAAGGAATGACAACATCCCTATTGTAAATGTCTCATTTTTAACAGTATACAAACTATGCTATAAATATATATCTTCAAGAAAGCACACCTCTGTAATCACCTTCAAATATTCCCCTCATCATTATGAACATCCTCTAAGATTGGCTACACTTATCCACAGCAAACACTTTGTGATACTTTCTGGATAAAGTTGCTTGTCCTCATCCTTATCAGCCTTTCAGCAACTTCAGTGAAGAGCTTTTTCTTTTGCTTTGCCTGTAGACGATATCATCCTTTGTTATTTCACAGCAAAGAAATTGTGGCTAGCAGGCTTGAGCATTGGTACATACAAAGGTATTTGGTTATGAATTTTTCCTTTCCTTTCTTGATAAGTGAGCTGTAATAACAAAATCCTTTTAATGCAATTTGCAAATGAAAACATATTTATTTGAAAATACTAGAAATATTCATTCTTTGAACTAATTTTTAATTTAAATATAATAGGGGTGGTTTTAGTGATGCACGCCTTTAAATCTAGGTATATATAAGGCTAAAAACATAAGATCGTAGTTTCAAGCTAGACCAGGTAAATGGACCATGAGACACTTATCTTCAACTAAGAACCAAAAAGCTAAAAGTGGAGCTGTGGCTCAAATGGAAGACTGACAGCCTGAGCACAAAAGAAAAGCAAAAAAAAAAAAACAAGGCCATGAATTTAAGTCATAGTATTAGTACTCATATACTACATATTTATGGTTCCTAAAATATTCTGTGAGTTAATCTGTCAAAACCTGTTCATAGTAATGTATGATATGAGGTGTGAAATAGTTGGTAAGTTTGAAATGACTCCAAGATATTTTGACAAGGCAACTGGAAGAGTTATCAATTAATCAAATAGTAATGAGGGATAGAATCAAAGCTCATTTTGGGTTCTTCTGAATTTGTTAAAATCAATAGCTAGGAGTTGTCAGTAGACATGATGCTATTATGGATTTAAATTAAAGAAAGAACAGAGCTGGAGAAAAAAATGTAATAATTACATGTACTCAATGGTAACACTCATGAGAAGGAAGATTATAGAACTAAACCCTGGGATAAACAAATATGTATAACATGACAAATGAAGAAAAACAGTAATAAGTATGTAATGCAGACTTACATGGATAGGTATTTTTAATGTTTAAGGGCTATGAAGTGATTGTGTGATGACCTAAAATTTAAGAAATTTGTAAGGTCAACTATCTCTTGGGCAAACCATAGCAGATAGTTTAAGAAAAACAGGGCCATAATAGAGTCTCTTGATTTGGCAACGTGAAAACAGGTCAATATTTGCAAAGCTGTTTTTTGGACATGTGGTTGGAGTGACAATTGCTGCAGCTTGTTCAAGTGTCAGTAGAAGGGTACAGTTTTAGCACAATGATAGAAATCTTTCTCGGATCTGGTAGGTTTTCCCACTGTCTTCAATTTCCCTTATTTCTGAGAACTAAAATGTCATTATGGAAGCCATTCCCAAATTGTGTCTTTGGCAAGTTATCAGATATTCAGTGTATCACATGTCTAAATAATAGAGAATGGGACCAGGTCTACATTGAGCACTCACAGTAGACAGGTTTCTGGACATTCTCAGGAAGAGCCTTCTGCAATTATGGGATGGATAGGGCTGGATAATTTACAAAACAGCCATCATGGATAGAAAGTATTCTGCTAATTTGACCCCTGAGATATTGGATGTTTTATCTGCATTGTATTGATTTTTATGAATCAGTTAATCAGATTCTTTATACTATATGATGATATTAAATTGTGAAATGCATGTTTGTTGCATTTCCTTTGTATAAAATATAGTATATTTTGAAATTTGGTATAAATCATTCATGTTTTTATTTTTTTCAATATGGATTACTCCTAGTTCTCAAGAGTGAGGAAATGCTTTGGAACTTTGGAACTTGAAGTCATATGTTGCCATGTGTCATATCCTATTTTCCTTGTACAGAGTTGGTAATAAGTTATATGTAATTTATTTTTTATTTTTATTTATTGTCTATTGCAGAGTTTGAACTTGGGTCCAGGGCACTGTTCCTGAGGTCTTTGGCTCAAGGTTATCTCTCTACAATATTGAGCCACAGTATCAATTTTAGTCTTGATTGATTAATTGGAGATAAGTGTCTCATGGCAACTTTTCTGCCCAAGATGGCTTTGAACTGTGATTCTCAGATATCAACCTCCAGATTAGCCAAGATTACAGGCATGAGCTACTACCACCTAGCTATATGTAATTTCAACTGTAGTTTTCTTCAAGTGTTTCATCCTGAACTGAAGTTTATTTTTCTGACAAGCTTTCTAATAAATATGCAATCTATTTATTTTTGAAAAGTACTGCTGTAACTCCCACTTATTTGTGGCATTTCTGAAATCCAAATTCCTCTGTGTGTCAGGGTGGATACTTTTGCCTGTAACAACTATTGTTGTTGAACACATGACATCTGGCTATTATACATTCACTAGTACAAAACAATATTTCATATATATATATATATATAAGCAGATCACAGTTTCCAGAATCCAGAGGACCACCTCCATGGGCACCGCTTGCCTATGTTGCTCTTTGGGTAATAGGAATGAACCTTTGAATTGTCCAGTGGTAGAGAAATTACTCAGAGATTCAAGCATTTGTCTTTCAATGTGTTGCTTTTTCCTAACTCTAAAATTAGGAAGTCTGTTAATATATAATATAGGTTATATTATAATAAAATTTATTATAATATATAATGTATAATATATTGTACAATATATATTATATATAATATCTGAGAGAATTATATATTTATAAGGAGAAATATAATAAACACATCAATGTCCATTCTTTCCTAGTCATGATTAAGTTCAGTAGAGTTAGGTGCATTATATTTCAACAGGAAAACTCTACTGAAGTTCTGATGACCTTGAACTAGGTAAGAATTCCTGTTAAAATTAAAAGCCTCTCCTCAATTATGAGAAAAGATAAGTTTGGAAGTTTTTTTTGTTTTGGGGTTTTTTTTGTCAGGTCATGGGGCCTGTACTCTGGGCCTGGGTCCTGTCCCTCACCTCTTCACCTCAAGGCTAGTGCTCTACCACTCGAGCCATAGCACCACTTCTGGCTGAGGAATTGAACCCAGGGTGTCAAGCCTGCAAGGCAAGCACTCAACCAATGAGCCGTGTTCCGAGCCCAGGTTTGGAAGTCTTTGAGAAGAGGAAGTTGGCATTTGCTTTTCATCCTTGATTAGTAATAAATATGTATCATTTTGCTCCAAATTTTGTCTCCTTTTATGTTCCCTAGACAGTTACACAGGATCATCATTCCAACGCATATCTTTAAGTCCTTCTTTCATTTCTTTTTATCATTATCATTTTGTTGTTGTTGTATCATGATCCTGAAGCTGGAACTCAGGGCCTAGGTAGTGTCCCTGAGCTCAAGACTAGTGCTCTACCACTTGAGCCACAGCACTACTTCTGGCTTTTTCTGCCTGGGCTTACTTTGAATCATAATACTCAGATTTCACCCTCCTGGGTAGCTAGGATTACAGGTGTGTGCCACTAGTGCCAAGCAAGTCACTCTCTTTTAGATATTATTCTAAAAGCCTCCTATCCAAGGTCACTCTTCAGATAATAGTAAATGGACCTATGCCAACAGTTCCTTCACACTCTCATCTCCTGTTATGGCTATTATGTGTCTTTTCCATGTTATCTTGAACCTACTTCACTGTTTTCTTCCTAATCCATGATTATATATGTGTTACTAATAATTACCTAATTTAATGGCTATACACCCTAAATTACTAAATCATTAATTTCATTTATTTTTTTTCAATATGATTGTTCTTCAGTATCAATCTGAGCTTATACTCACCTTCTCTACCTCTTGGCATGTGCAAAGCCTGGGCCTTTTCTACCTCCAAAGCAAGAGGTTTGACAAAGAATAGCCTACAGTATTCCTGCTTAGGATTCAGGAGAAGTAGTTGAGTGCCTGAAAGAAGCAATGCATTCTTGATATGGGAAGGGGTGGGAGAGACAACAGCCTAGAGAGCAAATTGGTAGACAGAACATTTAACAATTTGGGGAAACTGACCTCCCGCACAGTGGCAGTGAGATAACTCACCTACTGAATTTTCATATATAAAGGAAGTTGTCATGTCTCACTGCTCAACTCACTTCTAGTCAAAGAGAAGGTCATTCTTTTGTGTACTCCTTAGGCCCAGTCTCACTTTATCTCCATCTTAGACTTTGCACAGACTCTGTTCCTACCAGAAGGTGCCTGATGAGGAGGAAAATGTGATCTCTTGGTTTCTGACTGGCCTTGTGAGAACTGAGATCACATTTAGTTTTGAACCTATTCCTCCTGACAAAGCTGTGGTGAGTGGTGGGAAAGCTCATTCTCTGAATTGTGCCCTAGTACCAAATCTCTTCAGAGAAAGTCAAGGAATGATTGATCCTGCCTGAGGGATTCAGTTTCTCTGTTTCCAAAGAGGTCAATTAATATCTGATTCTGAGTCCCAGGTGGAGGTCTTTTACCAGATCCTCCAAGCTGGAGTGGATGTTCCTCAGATTCTAGACCACCCTCATATTTCTCTAGCTCTTTCTCATAAACCAAAGGGTCACAGGAGTTGAGTTTAGAAACAAGGTGAAATGAGAATAGCAGAAGAATTATTGGCAAGGGAAGGAATTAGAAGTTTTGGGTGAAAAAAGGGCTCAGAAAATCTAAGATCACTCACATCACTTGGGAATCACATCATAAGATTAGAGAGTAATAAATTAGTGCTTAAATTAGTAACTCCAGTGCTCTGACTACATTACAAGTACTCTGTCAAAAGGTAGCTGTCCTAGCTCAATGTTGATGAGCAAAATGGACCACATTTTTTCCTCACAAAGTTCTACTGAGTATCTTCATCCATGCCCCAGGTTGTTCTTACTCTCTACTTCTCTGTTACTTTCCTTTGCTGGATTCAATCAATGATACTTGAATGTGTGATCATCTTCAGACATGTAATCACATTTTCTTTTAATCCATTTGTTATAAATTAAAACAAATTATTGGGAAACATGTCTATGGTACATTTTCTTCCATGGCCTACTTATTTGATGTTATTAAGTATTATTTTAATTGTTTCATTTTTAAAACTTGAGGAAAATATTTTGTTAGTATTAGCAGAGTTGCACATTTTTTAATTTTTCCATGTCTGTGTTTTCTTTATTAAGCTTCTAACATTGTCTTGTCCCCCAACTGTTGCCTTCTTAAAATTGGATCAAATTACAAAACACGAAGACACAAAACCTGTGAAATTAGGATTAGGTATATATCCAAAAATATTTAGCAGTGATATTGGAGAAATTCACTTCTCTTATATACCAGAACATGTTTATAGTTATGAATAGCATATTTCCTTTATTCCCTCTTTTTGTGAATCTAGGTTGATTACACAGCTTTCTTTCTTGCTGCCTTGCACATGGATATTGATGTTGATTTATATTCCTTGTTTATGTATCAGGGTTGCAGTAAAGGTCATTAACACATGTGTCCTTTTGGTATTGTCTAAACTTCCATTATGATCTCCATATAGCTTGCACTAGTTTACAATACCACAAAATCAATACAGTTACTGATTTATTTCAACCTCTCCAGATGTTTATTTATTCGAGTGGTGATAGCTATTCTGGTGTATAGGATGGGATTTCAGTGACTTTCTTATTTATTTTCCTTTATATTACCTATGTGGATAAGAATCTCAAACATTTCATTTATTTATTAAACACTTACATTTGTACTGCATTCCTGATCAGTGTCGTTCTTTTTCTTTTGTATTTGATCAATTTTTAAGTTCTATAAAATTTGATTTTTTCACATTCTAAATACTCACTTTAGTAAGAAGATTTTTTTCATTACTGTGATGCACAGTTAACTAAAATCATCAGATTGTACAATTATACCACTGGAATTTTTTGTTGGATTTACAGCCAGGAAATTGTTTCAATGAAGATGCTGAACTTTTTTCACTAGATAGACTGAAATGATAGTATCTCATATTAGCCTAAACTAATCTCAGAACTAACAGTCACAGCCTGGGTCACAACAGTCTGTGCTAAGTAAAACCACTAACACAGCACATGCTGCTTTAAATAGAGCAAAGGGCTTCATATAAGTTGAGGAAAGACACCCCCTTTATGAAGTAAATTCTGAAGTTCACAAGCAGATATTAGGAATCTGAATATTAAGAAGATGTAAGGATAAAAGTATACAGACAAACAAATTTAGAGTTCAGAATTCAGGATGGGCAACAACCACTAGATAACAAAACTCAATGCATTAGGGAAGTGTTTTACACCAAACCTCAGCTGTGTCTGACTCTCTCACACCAAACACACACACACACACACACACACACACACACACACACACACACACACACACACACACCTAGTGAGAGACATTAGCCAAAGTATAGCCATTCTGGACTTAGTCCATTTGGAAGGCCTATACTGAAAGTATCCATTGTGAAGGCATTTACTGAAAGTACCCATTGTAAAGATTTTTACCGAAAGTTAGACTCAGGTTACTGGAAAAACCATGAAATGTCCCAATAACATTCTTCCCGTAACTCCCCTAGCAATAGCCATCAGTGGAAGACAGGAAGGTACCTAAAGCTACAGGTGTTTCTTAAGATTCCATAGTTAACATAATTTGCTTCTTACTGCTAAGCCTGCCTATGTTAGCCAATAAGATTGTTACAATATTAACAAGTTAAATGTCAACCAATCATGTAACTGACAAGCTATGAATCCACTTACCTCAGCCCTATGCCTTATAAAAACCCTGCTAACGGAAGGTTTGGAGCTCTCAACTCTGACCCTCTGCAATGCTGACAGTTGTGAGTCTAGGCTCGAGCTTGTAATAAATGACCCTGGTGTGCGTGCATTGGAAATGGCTCCTTGGTGGTGTTTGGGGATTGTTATCTCAGCACAAGTCTAGTGTACGCAGAGAACCCCAAGGGCAGCTGTATCTGGGACAATGAAGCTTTTCCCTCTTCCAATCTGAAATAGGGGTATGCTTTGGCTGGAGGATGGCACCCTGTGAGCCCTGCATGCATGGTGAACCAGACGTGGGAAGCCCTGTGAGCATCTCCGGGATGGCCTCTTAGAGGCCTAGAGAAGTTTTCTCCTATAGTTGGACATGGCAAGAGGCAGGAGGACAGTGGGAATCCAGAAGATAAGAGAGACACAAGAGCAAATATGCCTATCCATGGAGACTCCTTGGCCATGCTAAGGAATTTCCCAGCCCACAAATAGCAGCCACCGCGCAAGTCCCCAGAGGCCACTTGTCTGGGAAGGCAGTCCCTGGTCCTGATCCAGATCCAGAACTAACCCAGTGGCCCTGTGCCTGGCTAGGGTGGAGCAGTGCCCACCAGCCATTCTTCCTCTGCCCTGCTGCACATAACCTCCCAGCAGCTGCCCGGTCCCCAGCACTCATGACAGGCCAGCTCTGTGGGGCAGGCTGAGGCTGTGCCTGCGATTCCTGGGACCTGCTTCAAGGTGAGAGTGAGGCCTAGTGCACAGCAGAACTGGCCCTCACTCAATTCAAGGGCCTCCAGAGAGGCATGACCACCACTGGCTCAGCACTGCTGCCCTCCTCACCCCCAGAGTTTACCTACAAGTCCCTGCCTTTTTTCTTGAAATTCTTCAACCACTGGTTGTCTTATTTCTCATTGTCTGTTTGGGTGGGATTTGAGTCTCCTTCCTCTCCTCACCCAGCCACGAGTCCCCAGGGGCCAAACTCTGCACTTCACAGACACTCCCCATAACCCAGCTGCCTTTGGGACTGCTGCTTCCTGAGCCATTGGCCTACTGCCTCCTTCCTCCCTTCACCAGCCTCTGCCAGGGCCTCCCGTACTCTCCCTACTACCCCCATCCCCAACCCCAGCTCGGCCTCCTCCGAGGCCTCCTCTCTTCTCCACAAATCTCCCAGTGCCAACACCAGCAGGGCCACTTCTCTGGGGAAGACAACTGTGGGCCTGGCCCAGAAGAATCAAAGGTTCCACAATGTGCAGCCGGCTTAGAAATGGAAGGCGGGGAAGGAGAAGGATTGGGATTAGGGGGGGACGGGGGAGGCTGGGAAGGGATGTGAAGGGTAAACAAAGGAGGAGGCTGCAATGCTTGGTAAGAAATGTACGCATTATCCTGCCCATGTAACTGTAACTCCTCTGAACAGTATGTTCACAAATAAAATTAAATTAAATAAAAAAAAGTCAAAAAAAAAAAAGTAATGGAGGCAGCATAGACCATTGATCATTGTCTTTCACTTCGTTTACACAAGTATTAGTTGTATTAATTTGATATTTAATTTTGGATTTTGTAACCTCTTATTAAACCTTTGAAGAATAGTTGGTAGAAATATAGTCCCAAAATTCGAATTGTCTCTTGTTTAATTCTTTTGAGATTCAAAGATGTTTAAGTAGTTATAACCATCATGAACTGTCATTTCTATAGCAGAGCCTATTCAGAAAATAATTGCTTATGTGTCTGTTATCAATTACTTACAAGACTTGAAACTTTTAAAGTTTCAAATATTACTGGAAGATCTTTGATTCATGTTGAGTGGAAGTGAGTTGGTTGAGCTGTTGCATACATTCTTATGTGTTCGTGTGAGTGTTTGTGTGTGTGTATGTGTGTGAGTGTGCGTCTGTGTGTAGGGGGGTATATGTGTATCATTGAAATCAAGGACAGGGATGTTGAACCCTGGTCTGTACTTGTTTCCTTTTTCTGAGATATACATTATGGCTGTTGTTTGTTGGTGGTATGCTCTGATTGCTTGCCTTTGCCTGATGTGCATATTCCAGCTCAATTTTTCAATTAAAGCTTCTTTTTTTATAATTCAACATGAAGGGCTCTGATAGTGTTTTGTCTTTAGTCTGCGATCTAAGATCTTCTTTTCCTCTTCAAAAATTAACATTCAATATAAATTTTTCCTCCTGACTGATTTTCCCTTTAATTTGCATTTTGAAATAAATATTATAAGTCCTTTAATCTCTGTATTTAGGAAGAAATATCATTTTGAATTCTCTGTTTAGTGTAATAAAACCTGGACAGATTTGTTAGCATCAAGACCTTAAAATTACTTTTATAGTTTTAGTTTAAAATACCTTGTCCATGTTTACATTATGGGGAGACAATCAATTCCTAGTAACAATGATAACAGTTTTATTCATTAAAATTTCAGATAATTAATAATTTTGATTATGTCTAGTGGCGAATGAATACATTTGCTCAGTGATTTGCTTGATAGACCCTTGCACAAAAATACCACTTATGGGGGCTGAGAAGTTGGATTGGTGGTAGACAGCTTAGCTTGGATGCACAAGACCCTGGGTTTGATTCCACAGCACCACCTAAGCAGAAACAGCTAGAACAAGTACTTTGGCTCAAGTGGTAGAGCACTAGTCTTGAGTTGAAGAGCTGAAGAACAGCGACAGTTCACCATCATCAGCAAATTAAATAAATAAAACTCATACTCAAATACATGAATTTCATAGGTTGATTACCATTTCAGGTAGGGGCAGGGTGCCAAGACACAGCAGAACTGTGTTGAAAAACTTAAAGAATGATTTCAATACTTAACAAATACTAAAACCAGAAAGTAAAACATTAGTTCTGCCAACAACATACAGAATTGCTACTCAAAGAGAAACCAGTACTAAGAATGAAATACTTGTTATAACATTTCTTAAGAGATTATGGCTTTATATTAATTATCATATAAATTGACCTTCAAAAACTCCATCGGTAGGCCTGAGTCTTAAGGGTACCTACAAAAATTGGAGGAGAGAATCCTCAACCCAGATTTTTAAAATTGTTATTAGATTTTTAAAATTGTTATACGGATAACCATTTTGTAAGTCAGGTAATGAGTTCATTTCTTGTTTGACAATCCCATCCCTCCTGTCCCTGTCCACAGTGGTATAGCTCATTGTGAACACAATATCTACAGTGTACAAGTGCTGCATTTGTTTCCCTGTTCTCCTTGACTATCTCTGGCTCCCTCAATGCCATAAATGGATAAACTAGAACAGAAAAATCCCTCTTGTTTCCAATTCCTATAATACATTTCAATATAAACATCAGTAGTTTTATGAGAGTGTCAGACTCTGTACACACATTCCAAACACGTATACTTCTTACACCCAGTCCTAACTCCCACCTGATTCTAGGGTCCACACAGTAATTCTTTTCACTTTTCACACAGGAAGAAACTGAGATGCAGAAAGATTATGTAAGTCACTGGAAATACTGGGCTGAGCATAGTGGCTCACTCTTATACATTACTTACTCCAGAGAGTAAGATCTGAAGATCATAGTTTGAAACCAACCCAGGTTGACATATCCATTACATGTTTATCTCCAATTAACCAGAAGAAAGCGAGAATTGTGTGTTTCACATGGTAGAGCTAGAATGCCACCAGACATGAATGGGAAACCTAAAAAATATTGACAATATGATTATTTTTAAGAACTAATGCTGCCCCATACATAATCTCAGACCACACACACACACACACACACACACACACACACACACACACCACAATCACACTCCTTAAAACAGATGTTAGTGCTGAAATCCAAATAGTTTTTTTTTAATTTTATAAGTTTTATTTTTAGCTTTAGTGAGGTTTGACTTGATAGTTTCTACTGATGAGCCACAAATTAGAACTTTGTTATAATTATACCAATATCTGTATTCAGAGGAACATTCTCCTAGTTAAGTATTCTCCCTTTTTCAGCAATGATAAGTTTTCTCTTCTTGGTAGAGTTTCTTTTTGGGATCTCAATCTCTTAGACTTTTCTGTTTTGCATGGTCTGTAAGTTCTTTGATCCAGTAGATCTCAGCCATCCTAATAACCTGGACAGAACCTGCCTTGGGAAAAGTGTTCTAAGCTCACCATTCAGTGGAGGTTGTTAGTACTCACCCATAATCACGTTCTCTTCAGAACTGGGAAATTGTTAGGCCCAGGAAATCTAGTAAAGCACTCACTGTGTGCTATTTCATGCTTTTCTTTTATTTAATAGCAGCTTCCACCTATTGTCTACTTTAAGCATGGTGTGAAGAAAAGGATTGCCCCTAAGAGACAGAAGCACTACTAACTGTTGCTCTCAAAATATGGAAAGAAGGAAAGAAGTTCTGAAGGAACCATAGTGCCTAGAAACTGATTTCGTAGAAACTCAAACTGCCTTTTATCTTACCTTCAAAATAGAAAGTCAGAGACTGCAGTTACTTGTATGCTCCATTTTTATTCTTGAGCAGGCAGCTCCCCTCCCCTTTGCCCTTCTGACATTTATGACCCAGCAATCCCACTTTTGGGCATTTGTTTGTAAACATTTGGGTAAATGCCCAAAAGTGGGATTGCTGGGTCATAAATGTCTTAACTTGTGCACTGAACTAACAGGAGAAAATGACATATTAAGAAATCTGCCAATTATGCCAAATCAAGAGATATGATGAATGTCAGAGAAAGGACATTGATTTCATGGTGGTCATGACAAGACAACACCTTACCACACCTTCAAAATACTAATGCATACTCACCTACTTTTATGTTCACACATGTCATTAGGTCTGAGTTGTCTGTAGGAGTCCTCAGGGCCTTCAGAACAGGAAGACTTCGGGGAGAGATTAACACAGGTCTGCCATTTTGGGCATAAAATAAACAGTTTGATGAAAGCTCTTAGTAATATCCTACAAATATGTGCATTTATCCTACTACACTTGGTAAGTATCCCATCACTATATTATCTTTGGTTTCGTCACTTGCTGACATAGCAGCTGTCTGGTAGCTCCATTGTGAATTCACTTTATTCTGTTGAACCAGAAATGGAGAAGGAGAGATTGACCAGAACACATTTGCATCTTTCTCAATGAGCAATAATGGTAGGGGAGTATTTAGGAAGCTCCCCATGTTCTCAGTTAGCTTGTACCACCTAAATTCCAGCTCTAATCTTGATAAACAGATACAGAAGTTGGCTTGTTGTACGATATTCACAGCTAGAGAGGTAGATGAGAAAGTGGAAGGGCTTGGTATGAAAGCCACAGGTTGATATGCAGCAGAATTCAAAGGATGTGGAGATGAAGCGAGCTACGTGGAAGGGAAAGGAGAGGCAGCTGAAGTAGAAGAGCACATAGAGAGAGAAGATAGAGCACGTTTGAGCCCACCTGGACATCAAGGTAACCCATCTGAAGTACAACATTCTTGTTGTGCAGAGGCACAGAGAGAAGTTGGAAGAACGTCAGCAAGTGCTCTTGCCTATTTCTAGGGAGCTCCCAGAATGACAGGGTAAGAATTAGTAGCTTCCCAAAGCAGTGCTCCTGAGCACATCTCAGATCCCTTGCTACTATGATAATTGACATTGGAGAGGAACAGCAAGAGTTCATGAGGTGATTGCAACTCACTATGTGGAGGCTGTTCTGCAGCATTGTGGAGTGTGGTCTCTCAGGATGCTTAGGGAAAAGATCCTATAGCTGGTGTCAAAGAATGCAATCTACTTGGAGTAGACATTTATAGAGGGCACGTGCCTGAACAACAGCCAAAACTGGACAGGCAAACCCAGAGCTCTGCACCACATCAGGCCACCATGCCAATTGCTTCTACCATAGTACTGGCTATCCATTTTGCACACCCATGACCTTGTTACCCTGATTGTGTCCCAGAATCCCTCACAACTTTTACTCTTTCACTTTGTTTATGCTTCCTTGTCCCTGATAAACAGTTCTGGATACCTGTGTTAGCTACCCCAACCCTTGCAAAGCTGTTGAAGCTAACCAATTTCCTGACACTGGGACTCAGCAATTACAGTCACAGTTAACCTTTAACTGGTATCCTAGTCTCTACTACTCTTTTCTTCTACCCATAATTCATAACACCATTATTCCAGTCACCTGAACCCTGACATCCCTGTCTCCCCTGTCTCTGATACCCCATTCACAAACAAAGCAAGGGAAGAGTGGGCACAGAAAGTTGACTTGGATACTCCTCTTGCAGGCATATTGAGACAAGTTATTCCTCAGGTATTTAACGCGAGGGACTAACTTGTGGTGGAAAGAAAACAGCTTACTCAAAGTTGACTAAAATCCAAGGACATGACTTATAACTTATTGCTACGGAAAGAAGGCCCTTCAGTGAAAGTTAATGAGAAAAGAAAATTTTACAAATAGTATTGGGAACGATGCAAAAGGTTGAGCTTAGTTTCTTCTACAAGTGGTCTGAATTATTTTATGACATATGATATGTAACTACATTGCATTTTAAAAATTATATGAAGATGCACATTTATGTGGTATTTATATTAATTGATGCAATAGTTACATAGGATCACGTTAATGATATTCAATAGTTTATGCTCTATGATATGCCCATGGGTCTGCCTTCGACAATATGTATTGAGCTCTATAACAACAAATGGAATTTCATTGTCAAATACTACAAGAAGATTATTCGTGCTAGTACCAAAATGAAAGCGGGAACAAGAAAACTGAATAAAGCTACAAGTTTGAAGTGCGGGGGTCAGTGGTAAGGACTATGATAAAAGAGAAATTCTTCACCATGGAATCTTGGAAGAATGCAATGTGTTTTATTGAATTACTACCTTTTAAAACATTCTTAGAAAGCAAAACATTATTTTCTATTCTTGCTATTTGGAACCTCTTTAATGAATAGTTTTAAAAAATTATCAATACGACTTTGAAAATTCAATGATGTGAATTATCAGATTAACATTATAGTCAAAGTTGCCTTGAGATGCAGGCAGGCTGCATTCCTTTTCTATTAAATTAATGGAATAAGCTTCCTTTTGAATGGCTGGACAGTCCATGAGAGTTGTTCCAAAACAAGAAAATATACTGGAGAGAAAAAAAGAGGAGTAGTTCCAGGAAGATGGCAGAGGAGAACCTGTAGGCTAAACAAGCTCTCACCTAGAAAGCAGTTTTAGTGTTCCAGTGAACAGTACTAGGCGGGAGAGTTACATCAATTGTGCCTTCCCAGTACAGAGAATTTTGCCAGAAAGGGAAAATCCAGGCAAGGAAACAGATCTGAGCACTTGCCGGTAGCTGTAGCTGTGGTGGCAGTGGCGGTAGCAGTGGCCATTGCTGCCATACCTACAACACAGAGAGTACTGGACAAATGTGCCAGACACAGCGAATGATCAGTTTCTACCCAACACCAGCAAGAGCTGACAAGGAGCAGGTATCTTCATGCTGCAGATCACAGACCAGAGACGACCCAGAAACCAAGACACTGGCATGAGTAGAACCCTTACATAATAACACCTTCTCAGGAAGCAGAGGAGGCAAGCTCACCCTTCCCCCTCCCCCTCCCCACTGTGCCACTCCCTGAGATTTCCATCTTTCCTACTGGCAAAGGCCTGGCTGAGAATACATCTTCAACCCAGGCCTTGGAGGAAAACAAAAGAGTCATATGGCAGGTCACAGGAACCTGACCTGACCTGCCATGCTCAGCTCCACCCAGGAGAAAGTCAACCAACCCAGGCAGTGAAAACTCTGCCCCCAGAGGAATGTCTTTCTTCACTGGGTAAACAGAGCCAGAGGCTGCCCCTCCCTATAGCAGCCTAGACAATCAATTGAAACTCAGTTAACATAAACCTGAGAATGCTCCATGCTGGGCTCTGTGAGTGTCTCACCAGCTAGCCCCTCAGGGAAAAGCTACTGTTTGCTAAAAGGCCTCAACTCTACCCAGAACCTAGCCTCATCACAGCATCTCCAAACAAGAGGAAATAGCCACTCCCTCTTTTGTGAGAAACAAAGCAGATCTCCCTCCCACTGAACTAGCCTGGGAAGAGGATCTCAAAATTCTGGGTAAAGCAGACCATTTTTCTGCCTGCCAAACAAACTAACTTAAGAAACCAATCAAGCAACAGGAAAACCAAACACCACAAGCAGACCAGAGACTCCACCAAGAGACTAGTTACGGACACAAGGGAGATACAGGATCTTCCCATTCAATCCCCCCCGCCCCCCGCAAAGAACCCTTTCTTTGTACCTTTTTATTAACTTGTAATTAAAAAAATGTTTTCTATTAATCTTTTTATTCCTCTTACAATTTTTATTTTAGGTGTATATGTGTGTGTTAGGTTTTTAAAAGAGGTAGCTGAGTAAGAACAGCAGCACTCATGTGGTATTCAGGTAAGGGGTAGGTTTATTAGGTAGACCTGCTGGGACCAGGCAAGGTTGGCACTCCATGTGGCTGGCAAAAGAAAGAGGAAAGAGAGAGAGGAAAGAGAGAGAAAAGAACTAGAAAAGAGCAGAGAACAGAGAAAGAAAGAAAAGAACAGAGAGAGAGAGCAAAGAGAGCTAGAAAAAGGCAGAGAGAAAGCTAGCAAAAAACAGAGAGAGCATCTGGGCCTGTGCTAGGCCTTTCTAGGGTATGGGTGGAGAAAGGTGCGGCCACATCAAATTCAGATGTGACCTCAGCGGATGCAGATGTGACCTCTTCCAGGTGTCCCAGTTGCCTAGGTAACGCAGGTACTGGGTGGAGACTTTGCTGCGAGGAGGGTGGAGTCTGCTCACCATCCATGAGCGGACCTTACATTCCAGCTTTTTAATAATCATGAAATAGGGCTCTTATTCTCTCTGGCTACTTCCTGCTGACAAGGGGCGTCGACAATAGGGGTAAAAGGCAGGAATTTGGTCCCCTCTCAGAGAAGGCGGTGGGCAGCTGCTGTCCCTTGGTGTCGTTGAATCCTTAGATGAAGTCAGGAGAAGTCTCATGAGCATTGAGGGGCTGGAAAAAAAATACTAGAGAGCAAATAAATGGCAAGAGGAAGGACTTGGGTCTGAAAATGTTGGTAGAAATGTCCCTAGCTACTTCTGACATCTGGAGACTAGTTAGAGAAGTCAGGTGACAAAGGCAACAATATAAATTCCTGTTCAGTTAGGCTTCTTACTTCTATTGACCTCCTGGCTCTGGTTAATTTTGAAAGGGCAGGCACAAAGTAGCTGCTGTGACATCATCTCCTCTCACTCCTCTCCATGTTCCCTTGTTCCCAAGACTGGCTGAGTCTAGGTGCTAGTTGCTGGGATGGCTTGTCCCAGTTGGAATTCAAGGAGGTTTGAACTCAAGGCCGGGGCACTGTCCCTGAGCACTTCTGCTCAAGGTTAGTGCTCTACCACTTTAAGTTACAATAGCACTTCCAGAGTTTAGCTGGGAGATGGAGTCTTAGGGATTTTTCAGCCCGGGCTGGCTTTGAGCTGCAATTTTTGCCTCAAAAGCCCCTTATTATTTCCAATTAAAGCAACAAGGAGATCAAGTAGAATAAATAGAGCTTACTTGGTTCTTATCAAGAATTGACCAACAAATATTCTGCAATAACAAAACTCATTAGATGTTATGAGAATTTTAGCACAGATATTCCCAGTATTTTAGAACCACGTAGTCAGTAGTAGAATACACAACACAAAACAAAAAAGGCAAAACACAAAACCTAAAATTTTGACAAAGTTTACATATCTTTGCAAACAAAGCACATCAGATGGTCGGGCCTCAGTTACCAGGGCCTGTGAAAAGAGCAACTTGTTAGCAAGGCACCTTAGAATAAATGGATGGAGTAGTAAGCTTAGTGGAAGGTTAAGGGTAAGATGGGGCCAAGACCTTAACCCACCACGTGGCCAAGATGGTGAATTCAAGATGGCGAATTTCTGAAAGAATGCAAAGAAACCCTGAACAAATAGACGAAGCCTACATTGGCTAGCCTTTGAGATGGAACTAAGAGGGGTCCCTGGGACCCAGCCTGCGTCACACTCTTCAAGGCACAGGCCAAAAAGTTATAGAAAAAAGGGTAGAATGTTGGACATGAATGGCAAAGAGAGCAAAGACAGCCTGTAATTCAAGCCTACATTGGCTAGCCTTTAAGAGGGAACTTAGACGGGGGTCCCTGGGATCCAGCCTGCGTCGCACTCTTCAAGGCACAAGCCAAAATGTAGAAAAGAGAAAGGGAGAGATAAGGAAAGTTGGACATGACTGGCAGAGAGCAAAGAGAGACTGAAATTAAACAGCTTTCTGACCTTTTGCCATTGCAGTAGCAAAAACTGTGCACATCTGAGACTGGCATAAAATTAGGCTCTCTGGCTTTCCAGGGAGTGCAGGAGGCATTTCAAAGGGGCTTCACCATTCAGGTGTGATTCATAGCACCCCATTAATGAGTAGGAGAGTCAGTCCGGTGAGTGAAGGAGAGCTGACCAGGCAGAAGCGGCGTTCCAACTTCCCCTAGAGCCCTTTAGAGACAAATGGCCAAGCCCACAAAACCAAGCATCCTCGGCTTCAGAGGTGACCAGCCTTTCAGCTAAAGGCCTTAGGAGCTGTCTGGTGTGGTGCCACGTCTGGACAGAAACTGAGCAACAGAGAGCCCTAGAAAGTAGTTTCACTCACCAGAGTAGAGAAATGGTGTGGACATGGATGTGAAGGCAGCAATGGTATCGATGCACTGATTCCACCGCAGACAGACTGGTTCGCAAAAAGCCATCAGAACTGTGGGTATTCCTCAGAGCAAAAAGGGAAGAACAGAAAAAGAAAAAAGAGGGAAAAAAACAGGGAGAAATCCCAGCTATCCTGACTTTAAGCCCTTTATCCAAGTCACAGCACCATTTATGTTAGGTTTTTAAAAGAGGTAGCCGAGTAAGAACTGCACCACGCACGCGGTATTCAGGTAAGGGGTAGGTTTATTCAGTAGACCTGCTGGGACCAGGCAAGGTTGGCACTCCACGTGGCTGGCAAAAGAGAGAGGAAAGTGAGAGAGAGGAAAGGGAGAGAGGAAAGAGAGAGAAAAGCTAGAAAAGAGCAGAGAGAACAAGAAAAGAACAGAGAGAGAGAGAGAGCTAGAAAAAGGCAGAGAGAAAGCTAGCAAAGAACAGAGAGAGCGACTGGGCCTGAGCTCGGCCTTATCTAGGGTATGGGCAGAGAAAGGTGTGGCCACATCAAATTCAGATGTGACCTCAGCGGATGCAGATATGACATCTTCCAGGTGTCCCAGTTGCCTACGTAATGCAGGTTCTGGGTGGAAACTTTGCTGTGAGGAGGGTGGAGTCTGCTCGCCATCAAGGAGCGGACCTTACAGTGTGTGCACTTTTGTATTTTTATTTTACGTCTACTGAACTTTTGAACCTTTCCTTTCTTCCTTTCTCATTCTTTTCACTATTTCTTCTCTTCATTCTTTTTTGGGTGACTTAATTGCTGTTCTACTCATCCTCAGATATACCCTTCTTTGATTATTAGACCTTATTCCACATTGTTTACACACTTAATCCAGAAATTTATTACTTATTTCAAAAACTCTTTGGCTTAAATTCCTTAATAACGGTATTATCTCGTAATACCTATATAATATTATAATTATTTTTTATTTTTATTATAAGCATTTTTAGTTCTTCATATCTCCTTTCTACTGCTCCCCTCCTCTCATCCTATTCCCATTCTTGTCTCAATATTTCTTCTTTAAACTTGCATCATTTTTGTGTTTCACTTTTTAAATTTAAATTTTTGTTTTTCCATTTTTTCTTGCCTCTTTTATTTTCTCTTCTCTTTCTCCTATTGTTTTGTCCAATCCATTTTCCTATTTGAGATTAGGACTTGGTAAATTTCACTCTCCTTTTACCTTTCCACAGCGCTATAGTCCTATTTTCCCCCACTTTTCTCCTTAAAACTAATAATTTCTCATTTGCCAAATTCTACTTTGCTGTTCTTAGCCCATTAATACATTGTTGTTTTACATTGAATAGATTGTATCTGTTGAAATAGATTGTATCTGTCGACTTTTGATTGTGCAACTAAAGGATTTGGTTGATGCTTGCCTTAAAATAGTGTTCTAGCACAAAACTGGTGTTACTTTCATACCAAAGAGAGGCATTCGTGGAATCCATTAAAAGACAGCTGAAAGAAATCAGGGAGACCGTAAGGGAATGTTGAATGGAATGAGAGTCCAAGGAAACCATAACCAATCAACTAAATGATTTGAGAATAAGCACTGAACACAAAATTAAGGAAGTAAACAAATTCATACAAAATCTAAAACAAAGCTCCAAAAAGAATTTGAAGCCATCAAAGCCAACCAATTAGAAGGAAAAAAAATAAAAAAAATAAAGTAGAAATTCTTGACAGTAGGTTAGACCATGCAGAAGACTGAAACTTGGGGATTGAAGACAGTCTATATATTATAGAAGAAGAACATACAACTATCTAAGACAAATCCAAGAAATATGATAGATCTATTCAACATTTGGAAGACACCATCAGAAAGCCTAATGAGGATAATAGGTGTAGAGGAGCACCTAGAAACAGAAGGTCTAGGAAATGTTTCACAGGATCCTAGCAGAAAACTTCCCAAACATGCAAAAAGATAGGCCTATTCAGATACAAGAAGTTTTTAGAACCCCAAATAGATCAGACCAGAACAAGACATCACATCTCCACATTATAATATCCACAGGATCAATTCAGACCAAGGAAAAGATCCTTAAAGTTGTCAAGGAGAAAAGATCAATCACCTATAAGGGAAACCCATTAGAATCACCTCAGATTTCTCAGCAGAGACAATTAAAGCAAGAAGAGCCTGGAATGATGTAGGCCATGTCTTAAAGACAAACAACTATCATCCAAGAATCCTGTACCCAGCTATACTCTCCTTCATGCCTGAAGTACAAATAAAAATTTTCCATACCAAAGAAAAAGTGAAACAATATATCTCTACCAAACCAGCCCTAAAAAAGTTACTTAAAAATGTCCTACACAGAAAAAACCAACAGGAACACAATAAAGGGTAAGAAACGGCACCCAAATTGAGAATCCAGGAACAATAGGAAGAACCCAGTTGGTGCAGCCCGCAAGAAGGTGCATAAAATGTCAAAAACTAACAAATGTCTCTCAGTACTATCTCCCAACATTAACAAACTTAACAATACAATTAAGCAACATAGACTGTCTAGTTGCATTAAAAAATAATCCTTCTGTCTGCTGCATAACTTGCTCATAAAAACAAACATATGTTTAAAGTGAAAGGCTGGAACAAAATCTAACAGGCAAACGGCCTCATAAACAGGAAGGAGTCGCAATCCTAATATCAGATAAAATAGATTTCAAATTAAAATTGGTGAGAAGAGATAAAGAAGGTCACTATATACTTATGAAGGGATCTCTCCTTCAGGAAGATATTACAATTCTAAATATCTATTCCCCAAAGAGCACCCAAATTTATCCAAGAAACTGTACTTTTTCTCACATCTCCTATAGATCCAAAGATATTAATTGTTGGGACACACACTCTCCCCACTAGATATATCAACTTGGCAAAAAATCAACAGAGAAACCACGCATATAAAAAATTGCATAGATCACCTAGATTTAACAGACATCTACCGAATATTTCACCCAGCAGCAGCAGAATACACGTTTTTCTCAGCAGCACAGGGAACTTTTTCCAAAATAGACAACATTTAGGTCACAAAGCAAACTTGTCCAAATCCAAAAACATTGAAGTTATACCTTGCATTCTCACAAGGGGATAAAATTAGAACCCAACACCAAAAGCCACCAATGAAAGTCCTGTAACACATGGAGGCTGAATAACACACTGTTGAATCACCAGTAGGTCATGGAGGAGATCATAAACGAAATTCAAATATTTATAATATTCGAAAAAAATAACCACTCACAATACCAGCTCCGTGATCTGAAACCAACAATTTAGTGAGACATCAGAGCCTCCTTGAAAAAGAGCAGCAAGATAAACCCCAATCCAGTACATGGAAAGAAATAATTAAAATTAAATCAAAATTAAATGAAGTAGAATTCAAAAAGCATAGAATGAATCAACAAAACAGAGTTGGTTCTTTGAAAAATTAACAAATTGACAGACCCTTAACAAATCTTATTAGAAGAACAAGAAAGCACACTCAAATGAATAAACTCAGAGAAGAGAATGGAAAATTCACCAGAGAAACAACCAAGATTCAGTATATTATAAAGAATACTTCTCAAACCTTTAGGCTAATAAGTTTGAGAACTTATTAGAAATGTACTGTTTCCTAGTAAATATAGACATGCCAAAACTAAACCAAGATGAGTTAAACCATCTTAACTGACCCATATTAAGCAATGAAATAGAAATAGCAATAAGAGACCTCCCATCTAAGAAAAGCCCAGGACCAGATAGTTTTACAGCGGAAATCTACAAGGCCTTCAAAGCAGACCTCACATCATACTCCTTCAAGTATTCAATGAAATTGAAAGAGAAAGTTCACTACCGAACTCATTCTATGAAGCCATCACAAACCTCATCCCCCAACTAGACAGGGACTCATCAAAGAAAGTGAGCTATAGATCCATTTCTTTGATGAAGTTTGATGCAAAACTTCTCAACAAAATTTTGGTCAATCGACTTTCACAATTCATCAAAAAAATCATACATCATATTCAAACAGGATTAATTTCAGGGATGTAAAGCTGCTGCAATATACCCAAACCAATTAATACAATAAATCACATCAACAAGAGCAAAGATATGAACCACATGGTTACCTAAATAGATGCAGAAAAATGATTTGACAAGATCGAATATGCCTATATGATGAAGGTTCTGGAAAAATTAGGAATTCAGGGAACATTCCTCAATACAATAAAGGATGCATATGACAAACCTACTTCCAGCATTTTACTTAATGGTGAAAAAATAAAGGTATTTCCTTTTAACTTAGGAATGAGATAAAGATGTCCACTCACTCCACTTCCCTTCAAACTAGGATTAGAATGCCTAGCTACAGCAATAAGATAAGATTCAAATATCAACGGGAATCCAAATAAGGAAAGAAGAAGCTCTACCTCTTTGCAGATGACATGAACTTGGATTTAAAGAATCCCACGAACTCCACTCCCAAATTATTCAAGCTGATTCAAAGCTTTGACAAAGTAGCAGGGTATAAAATTAACCCTCAAAAAACAATGGCTTTTCTGTATGCCAACAATGAGAAAAGTATGACTGAAATCAGGAAAGCAACTCCATTCGTAATAGCCCCGCAAAAAATAAAATACCTAGGACTTAACAAAGAAAAAAGGACCTCAATGATGAAAACTTTAAAAACCTGAAAAAGGAAATCAAAACCGAACTTAGAAAGTGGCAAAAACTCCCATGCTCCTGGATTGGAAAGATCAACATCGTGAAAATTGCAATACTTCCCAAGGCTATCTACAATTTCAATATGATACCTATCAATATTCCAGGCTCATTCTTTTAGTAAAAAGAAGACGTAATCCAAAAATTCATATGGAAAAGTAAAATACCCCGAATAGCAAAAACTATATTTAACGGAAACAACAGTGTTGGAGGAATATTAATACCAAATTTCAAACTCTTCTACAAAGCCATAGTAATTAAAACAGCTTGGTACTGTCCCAAGAACAGCCCATAGGACCAATGGACTAGACATGAAAATCCAGAAATGAACCTATAGACCTATAGACATCTAATGTTCAATAAGAGAGCTAAGAAAATTAGAATAGAAGAGACACAATCTCTTCAGTAAATGCTGTTGGCAAAATTGGTTAACTACTTGTAGAAAACTAAAGTTAGATCTTTATATATCATTCTGCACTAGAATGAACTCCAAATGGGTCAAAGACCTCGGAGTCAAACAGACAATCTAAAACATTAAAGAATGGAATAGGAGAAACAATAGGTCTCCTTTGCACAGGCTGAAATTTTCTTAATAGAGACCCAGAATTACAACAAATCAAAGAAACGTTGGATAAATGGGATTGCATGAAATTGCAGAGCTTCTGCATGGCAAAGGACATAGCTAGCAAGATCAATAGAAAGACCATTGATTGGGAGAAGCTCTTCACTACCATACAACAGACAAAGGTCTCATATCTAAAATATACTTGGAACTCAAAAAATTAAATCCTCCAATAACAACTGCCCAATAAATAAGTGGGCTAAAGACTTAAAGAGAAACTCCTCTGAAGATGAAAGAAGGATGGCCAATATACACATGAAGAAATGCTCAACCTCTCTAGCCATAACAGAAATGCAAATCAAAACAACATTAAGATACCACCTCACCCCAGTTAGAATGGCTATAAGGAAGAACTCTAATAAAAACAGATGCTAGAGTGGATGTGGGCATAAGGGAAATTTATTGCATTGTTTGTGGGCATGTAAACTTGTTCAACCACTTTGGAAAGCAGTATGGAGGTTCCTCAAAAGATTCCACATAGAGCTCCCCTATGACCCAGCAATCCGACTTTTGGACATTTACCCAAATGGTCACAAACAAGACCATATTAAAGCTACCAGCACAATTATGTTTATTGAACCGTTATTTACCATAGCTAACATATGGAACCAACCCAGATGCCCCTCAGTAGATGCATGGATCAATAAAATGTGGTATATATATATATATATATATATATATATATATATATATATATATATATATATATACATATATATATATACACAATGGAATTCTATGCTTCTGTCTGAAAGAATGACATTGCCCCATTTGTTAGGAAATGGAAAGACATGGAAAAATTTATATTAAGGGAATAAACCCCTCCCAAAGAAACATAGTTCCCATGGTTTCCTTTATTTACAATAACCACTATATGTCTGAGATAAGGAGAAAAGGTCAGACAACCTGATGTTGAGTGAAATGCAGCACAAGATAAGGATTCAATGTTGTTTTTTTACTTGCGATTGTTTCTAACATATTTATAAGATGATTTCTATATTGCTTTGTATGTCCCTCCCCCAGAGTAAAGCCCCTGCTTTCATGGTATTTGATGTTGGTATAATTTGTGGAGGGGAAGGGAAAAAACTAATTTTTTAACTTGGGATACAGGTGGACCCATTGCAACAATGAGATATACAAGTCGTTAGGTCGAAAAACGAACTTTACAGCTTTTATGGTGGGTGGGGGAAGGATCGGATGGGGGAGGGGGGTAGTATGGAAAGGGATGGGAAGGGGAAACAAAGAAGCGGCAACAATGCTTGAAATGTACTCGTTATTTTACCCATGTAATTGTAACTCGTCTGTTGGTATTCTCACTATAAAAAAAAATAAACAAATAAAAAATAAAAGAAAAACGAACTTTACAACTTGGCAGGCGAGGGTGGGGGACGGGCAAAGGGTTGTCTGGAAAGCAACGGGGGGGGGGGGGCAGATGAGAACAGATGGGATGGGGAAACAAAGGAGGAGGCAACAATGCTTGATGAGTAATGTACTCATTATCTTGCCCATGTAATTGTTACCCCTCTGTATGGTATTTTCACAAATAAATAGGTAAATAAATAAATGAATACGAAGGAGACTCAAGGCTGCTGAAATGAGCATATTTCCCATATGGACTTTAATAGGATTTTTCTACAAACAATAAGATTTTCATCTTGTAAATGTAATATTTAATACTATTGGAATACTTGAAGACAAAGTTTTACAGAAAAATTTAAATTTCAGATAAACTGCAATATTCCAATAAATACATAGAAGAAATATAATTTAAAAATTCACGGATCAAAGCAAACCCTGGCAGGAATATCTGAAAGACGCTTATCTGAAAACAGAAATTGGCACTGTGTGGCTCAAGTGGTAGAGGGTTCCAATTGAGCTGAAAAACTCAGGAATATGTTAACACCCTGAGATTAAACTATATGACTGACAAAAATACAATTTAAAGAATTGAAGCATTAAGGCTGGGAAGGAGACTCAGTGGTAGAGTGCTTGTCCTGAATGCATGAGGTCCTGGGTTCAATTCCTCAGCACCACATAAGCAGAAAAATGTGGAAATGGCTCTGTGGCTCAAGTGGTAGTGCACTAGCCTTTAGCTGAAAAGCTCATCAGGTACAGCAACCAGACCCAGAGTTGAGGCCCTCCTACCACCACCAACAACAACAACAAATTTAAGCATCAAACAACCTGAAGTTGTTGTCCAGAATAATGAATGTGGCATTATCAGTTTAAATGTCTTAGTGACTTTAAACCTAGTTTAAAAGGGGAGGTAGTGGGCAATTTGTGTGTTTGCCAAAACCTGCAAAATTATTTTGTACTTTACCAAGGAGGAAGAAAGGAGGGAATGGGGGGAGGAGGGGAGGTGTTTGGTGACCTTGCCTTTTGGTTCAGTGATTGTTTTCTGGAGCCGAATTAAGAGAAATTCTGCTTGCAATCCTAGTTGCATGGGGGCGGGGGGAATGAAGAAACAATGCCCTGGAAGTGGTTTGGTCCTCTCCTTGGTCCAGTTCCAAACATCATTGGATAATCCAAGTCCCACTTCAGGACCAAGAAGCCTTGAAGAGTATTGATCCATTAGGCAGATGGACCTAACCACAGCCAGAAAAGGAAAAAAATGTAATGCCGAGGAAATCTATACCAGGAAGAGAATTTTATATTTTTATTGTAAAAATACTATACAGAGGGTTTACAGTTACATGAGTAGGGTAATGAGTACATTTCCTATTGAGTATTGTTACCTCCTCCTTTGTTTTTCCCCTACTACCCTTTCCTTCCACAACTCTCAAACTCCTCCCTCCTTAACCATTACCCGACATTGTAAATTCATTTTCGACACAGTGTCCTGTACATCTCATAATCACAATGGGTCAACATGCATCCCCATTTCAGCATTGTTCTACAACTTTCCACTCCCCAAATTACAAAAATGTATATAAAAATGCTGAATACTGGAATCAAATACAATGAAAACAGGGATTATACCATGGGGGAATGAACTTACAAAAGAATCACATAGCGCATTATAAGTATATTAAAAACAAGAAAGAAAAAATCACTTGTGTGTCTGACTTGGGATACCTTTCACTTAATGTCATCTTATATGGTTATATGTCCATAGCCTTTGATCTTCTCTGCTTGTCCTAGACATGTACTAGTCCTTGCAAACAAGGGAAACCATGGGACGTATGTTTCTTTGGGCCTGGCTTACTTCACTTAATATAATATTTACCAAGTCTTTCCATTTCCTAACAAATGTGACAATCTCATTCTTTCTAATGGAGGCATAGAATTCCATTGTGTGTGTGTGTGTGTGTGTGTTTGTATGTATCACATTTTCTTGATCGATTCATGAACTGAGGAGCATCGAGTTTGGTTCCATAAACCTGGTTGCACAGGCAACTTTGGTATGACTTTGTTTGTGATCATTTGGGTAAATACCTAAATGCCCCAAGGGGGGATTTTTGGGACATAGGGGAACTTTACATGGAGTCTTTTGAAGAATTTCCATACTGCTTTACAAAGTGGTTAAACAACTTTACACTCCCACCATCAATGAAATAGGGTTCCGTTTTAGCCACATCCCCTCCAACAGATTGTTGTTAAATTTCTTGATTAGGGGTCGGGAAGTTGGCTCAGGAGTAGAGTGTTTTGGCTTGTATGCATGAGGCCCTGAGTTGGATTCCTCAGCACCACAAAAAAAGAAAAAAAATAAATTCCTTGATTATAGCCATTCTAACTAGAGTAAGGAACAATCGCAATGTTCTCTTGATTTGCATTTCTTTTGTGATTTGAATAGTTGAGCATTTCTTCATGTATCTAATGGCCTTTTTTATTTCCTCTTCAGAGAAGTCTCTCTTTAAGTTTTTAGCCCACTTAATTATCGAGAAGTTGTTTCTCTGAGGATTTGCTGTTGGGGGATTTAATTTTTTGAGTCCTAAGTACATTTTAGATATAAGACCTTATACGTTTTATAACTCTTGAAGATCTTCTCCCAGAACGTGTGCTTTCTATTGATATTGCTAGCTATGACCTTTGTCTTGCAAAAGCTCTCATGTTTCATGCAATCCCATTTGTCCAACCTTTCTTTGATTTCTTTTTTTGACTATTGTAATATGTTTATTACATACAGACTGTATCAGCACTTGGAATTTATAATTCCATTTCATCCTGTAATAGTAAATTACTTGTTTCATAAACAGATGAATTAAGGAATGAATTTCTTAACTTATTTTTCTTTACTCTTTGTTTCTGCCTCTCTATTAAGAAAATTTCGTTATGTGCTAAAAAGCCCTAGAGTTTATCCTATTCCTTCATGTACTGTTTTCATGTTGTCCTCTTTTATTTTGAGGTCTTTGATCCATTTGGAGTTGATTCTTGTGCAGGGTGATATATACAGATGCAGCTTTAGATTAACAGGTATTTAACCAATTTTGCCCACACCATTTACTCAAAAGGCTGTCTTTTTTCCACTCTCTTTTTTTAGCTCCCTAGTCAAAGATTGGGTGGCTATCGGTCAGGGATTCATTTCTGAGTCTTCAGTCCTACTCCATTGGTCCTCAGGTCTGTTCTTGTGCCAGAACCAAGCTGTTTTTATTACTATGGCTTTTTAGTAGCGTTTGAAATTTGGAACTAATATTGCTCTAGTGCTGTTCTTTCTGCTAACTATTGACAAACCTACAGCCAGCCTTATACTTAATGGTGAGAAGTTAAACCCATTTCTTATAAATTCAGGAATAAGATAAGGATATCTGCTCTCTCCACTCCTTTTCAACTTAGTATTAGAATGCTAGCTGGGGCAATAAGATAAGATGCAATCTTAAAGGGATCCAAGTAGCAAAAGATGAAGTAAAACACTCTGTCTTTGAAGATGACATGGTCTTGTATTTAATGAAACCCATGGACTCCACTCCCAAGTTACATGAGCTGATCAGAAACTTTGGCAAACAAGCAGAGTATAAAATTAGCCCTCAGAAAATAATGGCTTTCCTGTATTCAAATAACGATAAGAGTGCAGCTGAAATTAGGAAAGCAACCCCTTTTTAATAGCCGCCCAAAAATAAAATACCTAGGAGCTTACTTAAGAGCTGAAGGACCTCTATGATGGGAACTTTAAAAACCTGAAAAAGAAAATTAAAGCAGAACTATGGAAGTGGCAAACTTCCCATTCTGGATTGGGAGGATTAACAACATGAAAATGGCAATACTGCCAAAGGCTATATCCAAATTCAATGTGATACCTACCAATATCCCAATGTCACTCTTCAATGAAATAGAAGACGCGATCCAAAAATTCATAAGGAACAATAAAAGACCCAAATAGCAAAGAAGTTTATTGTGATTCTCATTTTGTATTGCTACCTTGATTCTACAAAGTTATTTATGAATTTTAACTTTCTTCCCTCCCTTTGGGTAAAGCTCACAAACACCCTGCCTCTAGCTCCCAGACACTTAACTCTTAGCTCTGGACAATTGTTCCTAGATAGTGAGTGATTTAATTGTATTTTGAGCGCATAAAATATGCATATAAAACTAGCATATTTTGATCTTATGAGAAAGCAGCCTTTTTTTCCCCTCTCAAGTTATTTCCTGATAGGCATTTTTATAGAGAATCGGTTTTCATTTATAAATGAAAGACTGGTAGGAAACTATGTTCATAATCTGGCTCCTTCTCTCGCACCTCAACACCTAAAACACAAATTTCACAAAGAATTTACAAGAAACAATACAAAAACCAAACATTGGGAATGCTCAGATGCAGAACGTTTTACAATACCCAGAATAACTCTGCTGTCTGAGGGAGGGGCTGTCTGTATAAATTAACAAACAAACCCAAAAGAGCAGCCAGGAGTACCAGACGTGAGTGTCCCTGGCTGCTACTCCATGGACAAGAAGCATGGTAGGACTTCCTGAGCCAGCTGGAGAGTGCATGGAGTAAAGTTTCCTTGCCAGCCTGAGTACAAAAAGTTGGCTTCACCTGCCTGGGTCTGTCTTTCTTGTTTTCTCCCCACAGCAGAGCAGAATTGTCTCCTGCTCTAAGGAGAACAAATACTGAACCAGCCAATCTGCAGAGTGGCTTATATTTGGTCTGCACACCTTCCTAGGTAGGCGCCTCCTGCCCCACGATGTGTGTGTGCTCCCAGGGGCTGATCCTCAGGGCCCAAGCCCACGGGGCAGGCATGTGTTAGATGTGAGTCAGTGACACTGGGTCATTCACACAGCAGCTGCCGGGTTGCTGCCCTAGATGAACAGCAGGTGTACCCTGTTCTTATCCCACAGTCCTAGGCGAGGTGCCCGCAATCACCCGATATGGGCAGGCTGCCACTAGGATCCTACTTCACCAGACAGACCAGCATGCCAGATGAAGTGGCTGCCACCTGAATTATTAATTATTTTATGGAGCAGTATTAAACAAAGTGATACACATTACTGTATGATATGTAATACTATATCCTTGAGTCTCTAGTCCAAAATCATTGAACTTTATATTAGCAAGCATGGATCTTATTGTTTGTATTCATAAGGCCATAATGGAAAACTGAAATAAGAGTACAACAAAACACTTATCCATAAACACGTGACTGAATCTCAGAATTTGAAAAAAATTGTAAGTAGTGCAAATGAAATTATACTAGAATAGTTAAATAAACACAAAATACATTACATTAGTTACATTCAAATGTAAAATAAATAATTACAGACAGAATTACTACTGGATATAAAAAATATTACAATGATTTAGAAGGTGGAAGTGATATAGGTTATATATTTTGTTTTTATAAAACTTATTTATATTTCCAATTTCTGTTTATCTCAGTGAAGGAAAATGTTAGAAAGTAGATATATGTGGCACCTCTAGCTTGCAGTACCAGGAAGGGTGTGGCATTTCCTAATGGGAGTCCTGAGATGAAACCCACACCCAGCCCAAGTAGACCCATCCGAGGTCCATGTGGGGACCCTAAGGTGGTCCAGGACACCGCATTGCTGCTGCAGTAGGTGCAGGACCTTTGCGGTGGGCTGTAGCCAACAAGGTTCCATTAGTGACCAAGCCATGCAACCCAGACTCAGGTGCCAAAGCCAGCGAGGAAGGCAGGGCAGACGCCATGTCCTGCCTTCCATCTCTGAATCCTACATTGCCAAGGCCATGTCCTTTCCCCTGCTTTGGAGAACAATGAGGGTAGGGCGTGACCCCATTGCCTCCAAATGGAGTATCCCTGGAATGGCACCCAGAGCTGGGCCCATGTGGGCCAGAAGGGCGAAGGAGGAGGCTACATAGCAAAGCAAGAGGACCTTCATTCCCTCGGTGCTGCAGCTGGTATGCTGCAAGTCCAGGCTTCTCTGGCACTTATTGGCATATGTATGATTGGCTCTGTACCCGAGTCCACAAGGACCAGAAAATGGAGGTCCACAGAGATGCTAAAGAGGCTCCAGGTTGCTAAGCAGCTGCAGCTGTCACAAGCCACCTGGCAGAGGGGCCAACACATGGCTCCAGTACCCAGACCCCCTTAAAGACTGATGAGGTGAACCACGGCTGGGCTGCCTGGCCCCAAGGGGGCAGACTGCATTGCCCAGCCTTCCTTTACACATGGACTGTGCAGTGTACAAACATGGTGTCCCCCACACCACACTCAAGGGGGCAGGCAGTAACCCCAGAACAGAGTCTCCCTAAGATGGGCCATGCACTCAGGAGCACAGAAGACCAGTACCAGCACAACTGTAGGAGGAGAGGGCAGCAGTGGCCTCAACTCCAGACCCATGGCTGCCAGTTCCTGGGTGAAATGGAGCAACTGAGACTGGGAAGTTAGGTGGGAAGGGTGGGCGTGGCTCATCTGGCAATGCGGGGGAGCATGCACACACATCCATTCACTGTACATCCACCATAAAAGAGTTGGCCACACATCTCAACGGGTGACCTGAGGAGCCAACCACACCCACAGGGACTACAGAAATGGAGTTTCACATGGTGACTTGCAAAGGGCTCCAGGGCACAGCTTTGGAGCAATGAACAACTGGCAAAAACAAAAACAAAAAGAAAAACGAAAAAAGTCCAGTAAAACTTTTCATCAATAATAACCTATTATACATTAAAAAGAGTTTTACTTTCCTCTTGTACTATATTTTTGCATGTGTCCCTCTGAATTAACCAGAAATCTCCAGGATTTCTTCATGCATAGTAATACAAATAAATAAAACTTCTATTCTTTTTTTAATTAAGGGAAGTTGCATTTAGTTCTTTCCATTGTTTGATTCATGAAAAAGAAATCCTGAAGTATATCTGTAAAACACCGAACTCAGTATTTCTTCTGAACTCCTCACTGAAGAAAGAGAATAAAATGACTGAGCAACAGGTAACACCCATATTGTCACTGTGCTAGCTGTCTTTCTGATTAGAAAATAATCCTGCCATGCACATGCAAATCACTTATGCAAAATGTTGTCCAACAATTCTTGCTGTTATATTGCATTTATCTTATGTGGTTTAGTGCCATACTTCCACAGAATAAGCTAACGACAGGGCCCAGGCCTCATTTGGAGAAGTGTGGTGGGTGCATACACACACACACACACACACACACACACACACACACACACACACACAATTTCCCAGCAAGAGCAAGTATCTGTTTTCCCAATAACATATCTGAGTTCCAATTTATGTGTTTGGATATTTTTGAAAGTTTTATCATCAACTTACCTAATTTTAATGAATGATACCCTGTTCACTATTATTTAATCCTGGTTGGAAAATATTTTAAGACACATTTTCATGTACAAAATTTTTTTTTCCCCAAATTGTGACTGTCTTGGTTTGTAAGAATGAAAGAATTGTGCCTTTAATTAATTAGTTCATTAATTAGAAAAGTAACCCTAACCCTAGAACCAATTGCCTTTGTATTCTAAAAGCCACAAAAGTACATTAAATTTATACATCCTGTCTTTGATTCAACTCATCTTTCTTAAAATAGTTTCTAGTTTTACTCAATATCGTGCTATTTTTCTAACCCAACATTCAGGCTAACCCTCACATTAATCATACCCTAATTCTCATATTATTAGCAGTTTCCTTTTTATATTCATCCTATTCGATCTTGACTTGTTATTCAAAGATTTACTTTCCGTTTGACCATAAACTTTCCATTTTCCTAATGCTAACACTAAGCCCAGCTGGAACTGAAACCTAATTCTCAAACCTACTAATAGTCCAAAATTAATATTAAAAAATACTCTAGTTTTTATTCATTGTAATGAATATTCCAGTTTGCACTCTGGAAATGAGTTTCAATTTGCCTTAATTTCCAACAACCAGTGTGGTCAAAACATTTCATGAATTCTAAATTTTAAATCTAATGTTTTTTAGCCTTTGATTATATCAGATATTGTCTCTTCAGAGCAACTAAAATAAATACTACATTTTAAACATTTCACTCACATTTTAAATAATATTAACATGGGTCAAACACAGACTAATCATTTCAAACTCACCATATTTGATAATCTCAGTGTGAAGAATGTAGAAAGTATAAGAACGTTATACTCAATAATATTTTTGGTTAACTTAACTTAAATTATATATCTAAATTTCTAAATTGCAGGTAAATCACATGGAAATAGGAAAATAATAAAAACATGATTACTTTGGGATCATTTTCTTCTTATTTTTTTATTGTGAAAATATCGTACGGAGAGGTTACAATTATATGGGCAAAGTAATGAGTACATTTCTTATCAAGAATTGTTTCCTCTTCCTTTGTTTCCCCTTCCCATCCTTACCCATCTCCACACCCTCACCAGCCAAAGTTGTAAAGTTCGTCTTTCGACATAACGTCTTATACATCTCTTTATTACAATGGGTCCAACGGTATCCCTAACATTATGAAGCAAAAATATCTCTAAGAAATATATTTTTCAATAAAATGTTTCAATCCTTAGGTAAAGTGCATTATACTTCAATATAAAGTTTATCTAAAAATAGAAATTCTGCAACTAATCTAATGTATGTTTTCATGCACAAAATTCTGTGACTTCTAGTCTTATTATGTGATTTTAATTATATTTTTATTGTGAAATGAGCCCTACTTATATTTATTACAAACTTCGGTAACTATACAAATCATGCCTGTACATGGTAATTTACATAATTTAATACACAAACAAAATTATCTTTTTTCTTGTCTCCCACACGGAAGCATGAGGTGCTGAAGTATATTAAATGAATGGAATGGAAACTTGCAGCGTGAGGATGGGAACATGAACACTTTCTACTTGGCTGAACAAGAATTCTTGTACTTTCTTCCCATTTAATCACACAGGGAAAGCCACAAAATTTGAAGTTAATATGAACGAATTACATTCCTAAAAGTTGTGGCAACCCTGCTCAAAAGCTCAATCTTATCACAAATTCTTTGTGCTTGCTGGCTGATCTATTTCTCTATCACATGTTTCATATTATTAAGCATATTAGTAATTCAACTGGAAGTACATGGCAGGAGACTCCTGAAATCACATCTATTGCAGTGTAATATTTAGAAGAGAGGAAAAAGATTATATTGATCTCCAATTCTTCCCTTTGTCCTTCAATATACTAATCAATTGTCAAAACAATCGTGTAAGATGTGTTTATTTTCAATATTTAATTAGAGATTCAGCAAGTGTCTTTTTGTAGTAAGGTGATGACAGTAGTATCACAGCTCTGATATGAGTACCTCCTCCCTAACAAGTAATGCTCTATGTACTGTAAATATGGAAGCCACACTAAATTCTCTCTCTGTCTGTCTCTCTTTCTCTCTCTCTACTCACACACACACACACACACATACACACACAGAAAAACATAGAGCTGCCACCCAGACACATCAGAGATCAGTTCCATTCCTTTGTAAGTATAGTTGATTGATGTTTGCGATCCCTTGCTTTTCTTTGCTTCAGGATCTTGCCTGGACCTGCATGTTTCCCTGAGATCAAGTCCCTTGTTCTTAGTATACTCTGTATCTTTCTAAGTTCCAAGCCAATTAAGAGTACCCTGAATACAATATCTTCATACTTGACATTCAAGTCAAACTCCATGAATTCATACTACTGTTCCAAGATACTAGAATGTATTGGATCTAGAGACAAAAAAAAATGCCCACCTTGTTATTTTAGAAGGAATTGAAATCATGAAATAGAAGAATATCGATCAGGAACTGAGTTAAGAGAACGGGAGTATGTGGGAAAATGTAGAACGTTGTATTTGTGTTAGAGATACAGATTAATAGGCTCATTTATTGAAAACTTGTCATCCTATATTGAAAGGTCAATTTAACCATACAGTTTTTCAGTTGTTTTGCTTACCTATCACTTCTGATCACAAATTCTCTTATGTGTATAGTATCTTTGAATAAATCACACGATTTGCAGATACTTAACATCTTAAGGAAACACAGTCTGCTTCTTCATTTTTCATTCTTTGTGACAAACCCTTATTTTTTGTTTCCGTTTCCTGAATAAATGTATTCCAGGAAACAGGATATTGACAGCAAATCTCAGTGTAATTTTCATTTTGTAAATTTCAAATATAATATGAACTTTGTATTGACTAATCATTTTTAAAAAATGAGTGATATTCATGAACACAATATTGTGATGCCTTTATGTTAATTGAGAATTGCTATGGTAGTTCATGTTTCTAATTGACTTAACCATCATATTATTCATGTATAAGCATTGCATTGCATTTTTTATTTTTATATATAAAATAATCCCAAAAGGTTTACTTTAAAGTGATAATAGGGGAGTTGTCTTCATGTTCCAAACTTTTCATTTACTTCATTAAAAGTACTAGAAACACATGATGTTTACTGGAGCAATTTAAAAGCTGAACACATTTTTAAGAGAAAGAATTTATTGATTAAAACATAGAATAGAGTAAAAAAAAGTCAGGTTTCTTGCTTGAGACTGCATAAATTTCATATGAATGTAGCTCAAGATGAGACTCACAGATAAATTAATATTTATATTACTGAGATTTACATCACAATATAAGCAATATAAGTATTTTAAGGAATTGGTCATTCAAAGCCCTAGATACATAATGGATGAAGAATTGAATTGAAAATAGCAAAGGGAAAATAATTCAACATGCAGCTATTATGATTTTATAATACTAATATGGAAGTAATGGAGCTTTTCCCTTTCTGAGGAAGAACGTTTAGCCAGTAATTTCAATGTAAGTCATCAATTGTAATGAGTCTAAAGACTTTTCCTCTGAGATATCCAAGAGTACTATACTCATCCTCTGAAGAGTAAATAAGTAATTATTTTCATTAGCTTTGCTTAATATTAATTTACTTGTAGTAAATAGTTTTAAATGTCTTCTCTTTCTCTCAATTTAATAACATACATTTCTGTCTCTTTGTTTCTTCTTACAAGCCTGAAATCACTATTTCAAATTAGTATAAGCAGGAAAACAAAATAACTTGATACAACAATCACAAATCCTAAATTATGTGAAAAATTCCACAATATAAAAAATAAATCTGAGGAAGAGGAAAAACAATGACAGAATAACCACAGAAAATTATCCTAGTAATCACTAATGAAACAGAGATTTAGAGTCCTAGCAGGTACTCCACATCTAGAGGGTCACATCAAATCAGCTATAATTATAGATTTGCAGCTATAAATATAGACATAATTATAGACATACAATTCAAAAGAAAATTTTATACTGTCTTCACAAGAAATCAGAAATCTATGAAAAGGTGCCAGCCAGGAACACATTGGGCAACACATTCAAAAGCACATGTGCAATGTGGAAATAAAAGGGCAACATGGAAAAAAGCAGGAACAGAAGTGTACATCAGAGAAAGCCACATCCATATACATAGACAATTCACCATACCACTGGACAGTCCAAATGGTCACTGGAACCACAAATATTAACATCACAACATCTCACCACAACTGATTTCTATTCCTACACTTAATGGACTCGACAAAAATGCAATTCCAGAAAAACAAATCACAACAGGAAACCAAACCAAGACCCTGCAAATCAACCAAGAACATAGAGAGTCACCCATTAATATCATAGATCCCCTAAAAGAAAGCTCCAAATGGACAGAACAAATCAGAAAAATACAAGAAAAGTGATGTCAAAGTAGTATAATTCACACAGTAAATAACCAGGCATTAGAATAGACAATCAAGGACGTAGAAGATAGTTATCAAAATGTATTACAGATGCTGCTGAAAAAATGTGATTAATGGAAAGATAGAAAACCTCTACAAGGAAATTTGTGAACAAGATGAGACCAACCAGTCATTAGCAAAATAATTCATGGAGACTTCAAACAGAAATATAAATAAATTCTGAGAAGGCAAGGGAGTCCAAGAAAAAAATGGATGCCTAGTTAAAAGATATGAGAGAAGACACAGCTAATAAAACAACCCTTACATCTCCCCCAAGCAAAGAAAAAATGTACAGAAAGGCCATACAAGACCTAAAACAAAGCTCTAATAAAGAGACAGAACCCCTAAAAAATGACCAATTAGAAGACAGGGAAATCAAAAACAAAGTAGAATGTCTACACAGCAAATAGATGAGATAGAAGATAATCTCAGGGTCAAAGACAGAATAGATCTAATAGGAAAGAGGAAATAATCATTTAGAACAAATCCAAGAAATAAGAAATGATCTTGCCAGAACTTCAAGACTCAGTTAGAAGATCAAATTTCGGGGAGATAGGTATCAGGAAGGAGAAGAGCAAGAAACTAAATGGATGGGAAGCATATTACAGAATTCTAGCAGAGAACATGACAAACATCCAAAGAGATAGGCTCATTCAGAGAAGAGAAGCCTTTAGAAACCAATCAGAATTCTAGAACTGAACAATCCACCATGATATCATAATCCATTGGAGGATTATTAAAGATCAAGGAAAGAATTCTTAAAGATGCCATAGAGAAAAGATTGATTATTTATAAAGGATATACAGTCAGAATAAATACAGATTTCTTAGCTGATATGGTAAAAAGGAAAGCCTGGCATTATATATGACAAACATTAAAGGTAAACAACTAACAACCATGAATACAGTCCCAACTCTCCTTTACATTTAAAGGATATATAAACATATTTCATGAGAAAGAAAACTTGAAACAACGTATGTCCACCAAATTATCAGGATAGAATATAATCAAATATATACTACATAGAGAAGATCAAGAAGAAGAGGAACTGGTTATATAAAATTCTCCCTACCAGAGAACAAGGTAAATATGTTAAGAGTAGATGAGGCACAGCTCCTAATAACAGGTGTATAACATAGCAGGACTTATCAGATATTTCTGTCTTAACCCTCAATATCAATGGACTTAAATTTCCAAATAGAAGACATAGATTAGATAGTAGTATCAAAAGCCAAGATGCATCCATCTAGTATCTATGAGAGACACATTATCAAACACATTCTATGAAGCTAGAGTTACACTCCTCCCCAAATCACATAGGGATTCACCAAAGAAAGAGAACGATGAACCAAACTTTTTGATAAGCATTAATGCAGAACTTCTTAATAAAATTCTCACTAACCAATTTCAGCAACTAACAAAAAAATCATATGGTATGATCAAATAGGATTCATCTTGGATACGATTTGCTTCAATATTCTTGTCAATAAACATAATACAAACCATCAGCAGAAGCAGGGACAAAAACCACATGATAGTCAATAGGGTGTAGAAATAGCTTTTAACAAGCTCCAATACCCCTTTATGATTAAAAATCTGAGAACCTACGAATGCATGGAACATTCCTCAATATTAAACTGTGTATGTATATGAAAGAGATAATTAGCATTTAGCTAAGTGTGGAAGCATGAAGACATTAACATGAAGAATGAGAAAAGGATGTTCACTCTCTACTATTCTTCAATATGGTAGTGGACTTGCTTGCAAGAGCAATAGACAAAAGAAAAACATAAAGCAGATCCAAATAGGGAAGAAGAAAAACTATCCCTTTTTACAGATGAAATGACCCTGTATTTAAAGGACCCTATGGATTCCTCCCACAAGTTAGTAAAGGCGATGCTAACCTTCATCAATGTAGCAGGATATAAAAACCACAAGAATCAGTAGTTTTTCTGTTACCAACAATGGGAAGATCCATGCTGAAATCCAAAAAACAACCTCATATACTAGCCTCAAAATCAAATCAAATCTAAACAAAACAAAACAACAACAACAAAACTAGGAATTAATTAACTAAAATTGTGAAGGACCTATATGTGAAAACTTTAAAAATATAAAAAGGGAAATTGAAGGAGATTCAAGGAAATAGAAAGTCTTTCAAAGTACCTAGTTGGAAGAATTAACATTTTGAAAACTGCAATACTTCCCCTAAACAATTGGCAATGCAATACTCATCAAAATCCCAACAATATTCTTCAATGTAGAAGAGAAAGCAATGCAACTATAATATGGAATTACAAAATTACAGATGAAACAGAATGCTTAGAAGTGAATTCATGGGCCTATAGTCATCTAACACACACAAACATACACACACACACCCACACACACAATGGAATTATATTCACCCATCAGAAAGATGACTTTTCACCAGTGGTAAGGAAAATGAAAGGCTTGGGAAAATTATATTAAGAGAAAAGAGAAAGGAATGCAGACTCAGAGCAATAAAGTTTTCATGGATTCATTCATTTATTGTAGCTAGAAGATGAATACAAATCTATAGGTAAACAAGACAGATTCTACCTCGTCCATTAGAATGGCCATTACTAAGAAAACTAACAATAACAAACGCTGGCTTGGATGTAGCCAATTGGGAACTCGATTACACTGTTAATGGGTAATTAAACATGATCAACCACTTTGGAATGCAGTACGGAGTTTCCTGAAAAGAGTAAATATAGATCTCCCTTAAGACCCAGTAATTCCCCTCATGGGCAATAATCCAATAAATAACAAACAAGCTCACATGAAAGCTACCAGTATAACCATATTCAGGTCTCAGGCCCAGAGTTCAAGGACTGGAAAAAAGTTACCACTGCTGGTATTTGTTTCTGCAAATATGAACCGTTTTATATAAGATACCAAAATCAATCTATTTGCTGTAGCTAGATTAGGACTTAAATATAGTGGGTGATAAAATGACTCCTTTGTTGAATGTTAGAAAGAGATGTAGGTAGTCCATGAAAAGGAGATTTTTGTTGTTGCTGTTTGAGGGGCTTGAAGTCCAGACTTAGGCACTGTCCCTGAACTCTTCAACTCAAGGTGGGTGCTCTACCACTTGAGCAACAGTGCCACTTCTGGTTTTATGATGGTTAAATGGAAATAATGATCTTTCTTGCCCAGGCTGGCTTTGAACCCTAGTCCTCAGATCTCAGCTTCTTGAGTAGCTAGGATTACAGCTGTGAGCCACTGGCACGATTTTTAGAAAAGAAAATCCACCTCTTCACCTGTGTCTAAACCTCAGATAGGACTATTAGAACAAGTCACCTTCACCTCATTTCATCAGACATTTGTAAATTTTCTCTTTTCCTTCATGTGGTAATACTGCAATCAATATCAACTCAGCTGGGGGACTGGTTCAATTGTATGGTATTTGCTAATTCCTAATTTAAGAACTTTTATATCAAAAGAAATGAAACCCTCATTTGGAATAATTGTTTACTCTTTTTATTACAAATCAGTGCTTGATTACTTCCTAATGTGATATTGGACTTCGTAATAGAGTGATGAAATTTTCTTTCTTTTCAACCTTCTCCCACATGTGGTCAAATATTTAAGAGTTCAAAGATTTGCATTGATAATTGATTAAGCTGACTTCTAAGAAAATGTGCGTTTCTGGAATTTGGTAAAATGTGCGTTTCTGGAATTTGGTCTTCTGTCTTGTTCTTACATGCACAAGCATTCTATGATTTATTTGTTCTACAAGGAATTCTACTTTCCAATCTTTATGTGACCAATTTTAGTCTCTCTGATCAGTCTTTCTGTCATTTCTCTGGAGTCTCATTTGAGTCTGCCTCATAAAAAATATATTAGTTATCAACTAAATGACTCTCAGCTTCTGTTTTTTGCCTGACTTCATGTAGGCTATGATAGCAACCCTGCCTGGCTGTGCTTACTGGAGTGTGTGTGTGTGTGTGTGTGTGTGTGTGTGTGTGTGTGTGTGTGTGTGTGTGTGTGTGTGTGTGTGTGTTGTTTTAGATGTCTAGGATTACTATTCAAGGTAGTAGTTTCTCTGGGCCCCTGTGATCCCCTGGCCTAGAGTCAATGGGTTTTTCTCATAAAGATACAAAGAAAAGTTTACTAAATTCCTGTTAATTGTCTCAAACTAAGGCAATCAGGCATCCTTGCAAAGCCATCAATAATGTTTTATAACCACTTACAGAGGTCATCTATCAAGATGGCTTTTCAAGGTTGACTGTGAAAAATGTTCATTTCCAAGTAGCCACCACAAAGCAGATCACATTCTTGGGATCAGACATTTGGAAGGAAGGTTCCCCTTCCTTCCTTCTCTTATGATAGATCAAACCGTAATATTCTTCAGTTGTGGCCAGCCTGGAGCACATATTCCCAAGAATATTCTGTAGTGTAAAAGAGGACCAACTCTCAAAATAATGGTGTAAATACTTGTCTACTACAGACTGATTTACCTTGCTTTTATCTATTGTTATTTTCATTGTTTCAAACACATGAATAATTTATATTGGGATTAGACAAAGGATTAATGGAATAAACATTCAGTTTACTTTCATATATCCAATATAATACACTTAACCCATAATGGAAAAATAAATCCAACTCTAGAAACAATGTCAGGAATATAAAATAAGCCTTAATACCTATAATCTGGCACACATACACCATCATCTACACAAAAATTCAGTCTCCCTGTAAATATTTATTTGGTATGAAATAATAAAAATTTAATTAATGAATATGACTTTTAAGAATCATCTGAAATAGTCCTTGTGTATATAATTGTAAATAATTTTATAGATGTCACCTAGACAAGAATTTAACATGAATGTAGAAACCAAATTTCCACAATTTAAGCTATATGAGAGGGGTCATACCCTCGTGTACTATGCGGTGTGAATTTTACCACAGTGCTGAACCCTTCCAACTAATACCAAGAGTTACGTGCAATAATTTATTATTTGATGTTAAGATGAGTGCTAAGTGTGGAATACACTTTGAATTATTACATTAAATTACAGAAATGAAGCAATAATGATATATTATTTGTTTAAACTCTAATGCTTCTCAATTTTGCAATTCATAAATATATTATTAAAATTATTTTCACTTTCTTCTTTTCTATAGCCGCTGAAATTAAAATTATATATTAAACATTCAATATTAAGAAATCAATAATAAGTAAACTATTATTAAAATGATATACTATTAAACTGTGATTTGAATTATACTTCTAACAAATTGTGATCTAAACAAGTCAATAGAATTAAGGGTGATCATTTTTAAACTTAGCAGCTTGTGTTTTTTTATTTTATTTTATTTTTTGGGTCCGCTAGTGGGGCCTGAACTCTGGGCCTGGGCGCTTTGCCTCATCATTTCAGCTCAAGGCTAGCGCTCTACAACTTGAGACACAGCACCACTTCCGGCTTGTTTCTTTTTGCTTATGTGGTGCTGAGGAATCAAACCCAGGGCCTCAGGCATGCAAGGCAAGCACTCTACCACTGAGTCACCTTCCCAGCCCAGCAGCTTGTTATTTGTTTCTTAATTGTGTCATTTGTTATTCTCGGTCCAAGTCTTCTCTTCATCTTAATTGTTTAGTTTTCTATTTTATCTCTATTGGTTTGCTGATTATACATTTTGTTTAGCCTTTTTAATGACTGACATGAGGCTGAAAAGCTATATGCTAGTTTATTACTTGCTATGTTAATGTAAAATTACTGCTTTCCACAGCTCTTCTACTCTTCAATACTACAGTATTTCCCCCAGTCCCATCTCCTGTATTGCTGCTCTCATATATTTTATTTTATTTTTTATTTAAATTTTATTGTCAAGGTAATGTACAGATGGGATATAGTTACATAAGTAAGGTAATTAATTTATTTTTTTCTAACTTGTTATCCTTTTCCCTATTTTTCTCCCTCTTCACTCTCAGCACCCCTCCCCCAAGATTATTTACAACATATTGTCTTGTGAGTACTACTGTTGCATAGGTTCCCCCTTTGTCCTTTGTCTCACCATTTTGTTTTTTTTTCCTTTCCCTTCCCTAGTTCAGATCAACGTATTTAAAATACCCAGGGTATCAAAATCCAATACAGTGACTACAGGGGATAAACCATAAGTGGGGAAAACACAAAAAGATAAAAAGAAATCACATAGTTCATTAAGAACAACAACAACAAAGAACATGTCTTGGAGTTCATTTCACTTGGAATCACCTTATTCGGTCATATGTACATAGCTACTGAGCTATTCTGCTGATCCTTAATGTACACAATAATGCTCCCTTATTACCCAGTAATCCCACTTCTGGGCATATAACCAGGTGATCACAAACAAGGCCACAGTAAAGCTACTACTGTGTATCACAGTAATATTTACCAAAAATGACACACACACACACACAAACACACACACACACACACACACACACACACACACACACACACACACACAGAGATAAACACAAGTGGAAATCTATGCTTCCATCACAAAGAATGTGACCACCTCATTTGTAACGAAATGGAAGAACTTGGAAAAAATCATATTAAGTGAAGTAAGCCAAACTTAAAGAAACATAGGTCCCATGGTTTCCCTTATTTGTAATAATTAGTTTACATCAAGGATAATCTCATATATTTTAATTTGACATTTTGTTCTATGTTGAACGTGCAATATTATTGCTATATTGTTTGTTATTATTTCTGAAAACAGGCAGGTATACTTAAAGAATTACATTAATCTTATCCATTATTGAAGGAAGAAAAACTAAAAGAGGAACCACTACTAGGAAGAACAACTCCTACTTACTTAGCTTCATTCCTACGTAAGGCCAATGTTGTCCCCTGTATCTTCATGTTGTACAATACAACTCTATACCTGGTCATAATGTATATCTAGTATCTTATGCATAAATGCCCCAGAAGTTCCACTTTGCTTTACTTAAAAAAAAAATTCTGTCTTAATGTTTGCGGATTTTGTGTGTGTGTGTGTGTGTGTGTGTGTGTGTGTGTGTGTGTGTGTTCCCAAAGATCAGAACATAACATTTTTCTTCATTTCGAATACATCTTTCAGGTCATTGTAAGTTGTGGCTAATGGGAGAAGTCTCTCATTAATTTAAGGATGAAACAAAAAGATATTTCTGCATCTACCAGAGTTGCTTTATTAGTGTAGTTGAACACTGAACTCCGATTTATATCTTGGCTGTTGTTATGAATAATGTGAATAACAATGAACTACAGATATAATTACGAGTTACTCAGAGAGAAATAATCACATGATTGGTGGATCAGATGATATTTCAACTATGATTTCTTTAGAAAACTGCATACTACTTTCTACAAGGAGAATATTAACCTGTATTTTGATCAAGAGTGTAGAAAATTTCCTTTTCTTCACACTCTCACCAACATTATTACCTTTTATTCAAAAAGTAATAAAGGGCAAGTTTTTACTATCTTCACTACCCCAGACTCGCTTAAGACTGAAATCCAACCTCCTAAATGCTTGGAATTACATACCTTTACCACCACACCTGGTTCCTTTGATTTTTTTTTTAATAAGAGTTCTAATAGTTATGAAGTAGTATCATAGTAATTTTGAATTACATTTCTCTAATGACTTCTGCTCACAAAGCATTAAGCCAGCACAGAAGTTGTATTAAACACAACTGTGTAAACCCACTGGTGATATAGAGGGCTTTATGGAAAACATGTCTATTTGAACTTTTGTCCATTTTTAATCAAATGTCTTGTTAATCTCATCTTTAATCTCTCTATACAAAAATAATTAATTCAAGGTAGTAAAAAGGAAAAAATTAAGCACCTTCTAACATTTTTCAATTTTCAATAACATGATATTGCTTAAATCATTTTCTGTTTATGCTTGAGACTATATAACAATTTATTTTACATTTATTGCTCTTTCCAAAGCTTGCGTGTCTAATTTTGGTTTCTTTCCGTCTTAAGTAGTTCAGATTTCAAACTGAAGAATAAATGGAAGTAAGCAAACAAAAAATACAGTTCCTCTCATCTGATTATACCTCTACAAGAATGAGAAAGAGTTCAGCATTCTAAGGACCCTTAATTCTTAAGATAACATTTGCTATAATGCCAATGTTATTACCATTTTAGTGCTGGGAAAAATTGTAATTAAAGGCAGTAAGTGCATGGCCCAAGACACACAGTGAGGAAGGAAATGAGTCAAATTTTCCAAAAGTCTTTCAGCAATACACAACAAGTAGATAAATTCTCTCCATTCTCTGATACTCTCAATTCAATATTCATATTGTCCAAGAAATACTAGCATAGCAATTATTGCCCATGGTGATTGTTTTCTGTTACATTTTTCTTCAACACAGACTGTGTTGGTGACATTGGATTATCATGCACAGAGCTGAGCTTATAAATTATGGTCCAAAAAGAGGCAAATTTCTTCTGTCCCATAGTTCCAGTATCATTTTTAAAAAGTACTAAATCTTTTAAATATCATCACTTACTGTATTTTAAGAATTCAAGAATGAAAAAAATCACATATAATCAATCCAAAATGCTTTAAAACTAGGAGATGATAAAACAGGCCTCTGTGAAGTAAATTTTCTTCTACTTTTAAAATTGTTCTGAAAGCCTTGTGCTGGTTTGTCACACCTGTAATCCTAACTACTCGGGATACCTACTAAGGAGCCTGAGATCTGTGGATAACATTTGGAAGCCAATCAGGGCAAAATAAATTTATTAGATTATTTTTCCAAAAATTTAAAGAACTAACAAAGGGCCAGGAATGGAGATGTAGCTCATATAGTAGCTCACCAATCTAGAGAGAAAGACATAGCGAGACCACAAAACCCTAATTTCAAAATCTGAGCATGCCAACACACAGGAATGCACACACACTCACTTTTCCAAATATCTTCATATCAGTGTTTTGCATTAATTTCTTTGTTAACGATATTATATGGGTAAAATAGGCAAAATAAACTTCCATCTCAAAACATTTTTATACATTTTTTGTTGTAAAAATACTGTACAGAGGGGTTATAGTTACATGAGCAAAGTAATAAGTACATTTCCTATCAAGCATTGTTACCTCCTCCTTTGTTTTTCCCCCACCATTCCTTCCCTTCCACCTCCACAAGTACATTCCTCACACCCGCAAGCCCCACCCAATGTCCCCAGCCTAAATTGTAAAGTTCGTTCTTCAAAATAATGTCTTGTGCATCTATTGTTATACAATGGGTCAAAATTTATTCCTATTTAAGTATGTTGTTTTTTCCCTTTCCTTCCCCAAATTAGAGAAGTGTATATACAAGATGCAGGTGCACCAACATCAAATAAAGTGAAAATAGGGGTTATATTGTTGGGGAGGAATGTATAAAAAACAAAAAAAAATCATGTCGTACATTATATATATGTGAGAAACAACAGCAAGAAAGAAAAAACCACTTGCGGCTCTATCTTGAGGGTCATATAGCTTAACATCTACTTATCTAGTCATATACACATAGCTTTTCAACTTTTCTGCTTATCCCAGTCATATACTAGTTATTGCAAATAAGGGATACCATGGGACCTATGTTTCTTTGGACTTGGCTTACATCAGTTAATATAATTTTTTCCAAGTCTTTCCATTTCCTAAAAATTGGGCGATGTCATTCTTTCTGATGGAGGCATAGAATTAATATATATACACATATATATGTATATATATAGTATATGTGTGTGTGTGTGTACACACATATACACAGAGAACATTTTAGTTTTTTGTTTTTTAGAGCAACTTAGTTTTCCATCTTCATCATTTTTTCAAATGTTTTTCTTGTGATTAAGTGGTTACATACTTTCCCAAATTTCACAATATTGTGGGATAGTGATGCTTAGTTAAAGTCACAAACATATTCTAACTTTGATGGAGCAAATTGTCTATCATGGTCTACAACACTTATGAGTTCTATGAGCTTTGCAATAGAGTTATTTCTTCCATATGTATACTTTTTTTGTTTGGAAATATGTATATTTCTTTTGTTTTACATAGCGTCTGCTGTTCCCTCTTTCCCACTTGTTCCCTCCCTCCCTTCAGTGACATTGAGTTGCTTAGTTCATTTTGGTCAATGTCCAGTGCAGCTGATGGATCTCACTGTTGTATGTTTTTCCCTGATTCCTTCTAGTTCTGTGTCGTCCTCCTGGTTTCCCTCCAGTGTGCACATATTATCAGCAGAATGGGGTTATTTAGTAGTGATTCAATCAGATGAATGGAAGTCCTTGGTTTCTTAAGTGTTGTTAATTTTGTTGTATCACCTTACATTTTGGATTTAACATCCACTTACCATGGAGACCATGTGGTTTGTCTCTTGCTTTTGTCTTACCTCGCTCAACATGATTTCCTGTAGCTTGATTGATTTCCCTGCTAATGCCATTATTTTGTCCTTTCTAATGGCTGTAAAATATTCTGTTGTGTATAGTTACAACAGTTTTTGGATCCATTCATCTCTGGTGGGACATATGGGTTGTTTTCCTATCCTGGCTATTGTGAACAGTGCTACAATAAACATGGAGGTGCATGTGTCCTTGAATATTGGTACCTGTTGTTCAGGATAGATGCCTAGAAGTGGTATGAGTAGGCCATAAGGAAGGTCAATAATTAGCTTTCTGAGGACTCACCAGACTGCTTTCCAAAGTGATTGTGTAAGTGTACATTCACACACACACACACACACACACACACACACACACACACACACACACACACACAGAACGTTTTCTTGATCCATTCTTCTACTGAGGGGTATCGGGGTTGGTTCCCTATCTTAGCTATGGCAAATAATGCTACAATAAACATTGTTGTGGTGGTAGTTTTAGTATGGACTTGTTTGTGATCATTTGGGTGAATGCCCAAAAGTGGGATTGCTGTGTAATAGGAGAGCTCTATGTGGAGTCTTTTGAGGAACCTCCAAACCGCTTTCCAAAGTGAATGAACAAGTTTACACTCCCACCAAGAATGCAGTAGGCTTCCCTTCTGGCCACATCCCTTCCAGCATCTGTTGGTGTAAACATATGGAACTATTCATCCTTGTGCAGGAACCATGCTAATCTTCTCTGTATGTTCCAATTTTAGTATATGTGCAGCCAAATTGAGCACAGAACATTTTTTTATATATAAAGTGTAATTGATTTTCTTAAACGAGACAATTCAACAACAAGTAAGTTCAAAAGAATTGTGAAATTTTGCAACCATGTATTTCTTACATAAGCACACATTTAAGAATAAAGTCAAGATTGACATGCCAAAAACAAAATAATTTCAGATATTTGTTGTTCATGAGATGTGTAGGAGGAGGAATTCAATTATTCTACACAAGGCACCTGTCATAATGATCATTGCAGCAAATGTTAAGCTTTGTTAAAAGTTTTAATGTTTTAAATATCTTTCATTTTGGGATTTGCTTATATGGCAAAATTAAGACTGTTTGGCAGGTCATAAAATTTTTCGATAAAGTATATAGTATTTCTGGTAGCATGTACTAGTAGGTATGTACTTTTCAGAGTTTATAGAAAATTTACTAATGAGAAGTTGCAAAGACTGTGTAAAGAAGTAGAGTGAAGACTTAAGATTTTAAGTACACAGTTTCTCTTAAATCTTTAGGGCTCCCTTACGTTATATGTTAGTGATGAACAAATAATGATATAAGCCACATACAAATGATGAGATGAACTGTAAATAGTAACCTTAGTGGGTAAATTTAAAGGCTACTCATAGCTTTATCCAGTTTTAAATGTACAGGAATATGAGAAAATAGTAAAATCTACTATATACTCTTCAAATAATTGTTCAAAACAATTCAAATAATTGTTTTGTTTTTATTTTAGTAATCATTAATATATAATTATTGTTTTCTTTATTTATAGCATTTTTTCCTTGTTGTAATATAATACAACTTTTTGTGAGTCGTGATTAAGAGGTACTTTGAGAATATTATTGGGATGGCCACACCATTTTTCATAGGTCCTTGTAAATTTAGAAAGAGCAAAACTAAAAACAAAATATTGATTAAAAATTATATCAAGTAGAGTCTGAATCAGGAGTGTTGATAAATATCCATACCTAAAATCTTATCCCTAGTCTGAAGTAATGGTATTACAGAGTTGAGGCCACAAAATTGAGAAACTGTGCTTTGTTTTGCTTTGTTTTTTGCTTTGGTTTTGTTGGTTGTGGGGCTTGAACTCTCGGTCTTGGATACTGTCCCTCAGCTCTTCAGCTCAAGGCTAGCGTTATCACTTGATCCACAGCACCACTTTCATCTTTTTCTGCTTATGTCGTGCTGAGGAATGAAATCCAGGACCTCATGCATGCAAGGCAAGCACTCTACCACTGAGTCACCTTTCCAGCTCCTGAAAAACTGTGATTTAAAAATCATCTGAACAATATTTGCTTTCTGCTTTTGGTTATATAATGAAATATGTGAACACATTTTTATATTTTTGTGAACTGTCATACTTCTAAATTTATACTAACTGCAGAAAATTTATCCTTTTCAAAGTCAAGAAATATTTCTGAGAGTTTGCTTCTGTGAAGAATGTTTTTGCATTTATAATTTCTTCTGAGCCATTTTTATTTATTATCAAAATCACTTTATTTTTTATGTTGATAAGTTATCATAAATCAAATACCTTCAAAAGTACATGTAGTGTCTCAAGATAGCAGTATGAATATTCTCATACACCTCTTGTTTATCTGTTATGCACGTTAATATTATGATATTTTTCTCTCTTTCACTCTCTCTCATTTCTGCTCTTTCTCTTTCATGCTCCATGTCTGCTACTTAGAATTTCTGCTGGTCTACTATTATCCTTCAGGATCCACTGGTTTTGTGGGAACATGATAGGGACCATCAGTTACCCTTGCATTCTTTAAGAGTTATAACAGTGACGTGAAATTATTCTTTGCCATTCTAAATGGCAAAACAACAGATCTAGGAATTCCTTTTCACTTTTAGTACTATTATAAATTTTATCTCATATTAATAATTGGGACTGATACTATACTTTTAGCCTGGGACATAAAAGTTCTTTTTCTTTTACAAACAACTTTTTTCTTTTATTATCAGTAAGTAACAAAAACAAAGCTATCCTATGGGAAAGTGGCTGAAGTTGTTCACAGGGATGAAAAACAAGTTAATGGGGGAAGTGAGTACAAAGGATACCCTTCATATAGCACAGATCCTTAGAGCAGTTTATCATGTACATTTTGTGATAAGGACAACGTGCTGGGAACTCTAGATTAAATCACTGAACACCTGATATATATATGCACATATATTTATATATGTATATTTATTTATATATGCATATATGTGTATATCGGCCCATATATGTACACATGAATGTCACTGTACACACAAATACACACATACGTACACACATGTACACATGCACAAATGGAAAAAGACACATAGATATAGCCAACACAAGTTTCACTAGTTGTTGAATATGCCTTAGACAGAATGCTTGGAAAAAAATGTGTTGAAGATGTATTCGTCTCTAAGAGTTCTTTTACCACTCCTCTTATCTCTTCCAACTGGTAGGTTTAGAGAGATTCGACTTGAAAAGTGCAGTACAAGTGATAGCAAGTCACTCGGAAATCTCAATAAGTATTGGTCATATGGTGTCTCCCTGCTCCCCATGGAATGCTTGCTCTTGTAGACACTCTCAACATCCAAAGTAGTAGGACAATATCCTTGTTAAGAATAAAGTTATAAGGCTTTAAATGGCATCCTTCCTTGGGCTCTTTTCCAACAGCGAGCATCAATTCCTAAGCAGATGAGTGACTCCCCAGAAGACTGGAGCGCAGGTCAAAATTTAACCAACCCATATGAAAAGTCTAAAGTGAGCAGTTCTGACTGAGGTCATACAGATGTCCTGGCCACGAATATGAGAAAAAAAGAAAGTTTTTTATGTGTAGAACACAATTATACCAACTGACAAAAGATGATGTGCATTTCATTTATTTGCTTTTGGACTTGGAAAGTGTTTTTAAGTGTGTCTACACAAGTAGAATCAGCATGAAACAAGCCAGCATTTCTTCATTTAAGATGCAAGGAAAGGATACAGGTTGACCCATTGTAACAATGAGATTTGCAAGATACTATTAGAGGGGGGTAGACGGAGGTGTTTGGGATGTGTGAAGGTAAGGAATAGTAGGAGAAAACAAAGGAGGTGGTAACAATGCTCAATAAGAAATGTACGCATTACCTTACTTATGTAACTATAACCTCTCTGTACAGTACTGAGCTTCTTCAGTAAAAGTGCCGGCAAAATTGGTTAATCACTCATAGAAAACTAAAACTATATCCTTATATATCGTCCTGTACTGAATCAACTCCAAATGTATCAAAGACCTCAGAGTCAAAGCAGACACCCTGAAAACATTACAGGATGGAGTAGGACATACCCAAGGTCTCCTGTGCAGAGGATGAAATTTTCTTAATAGAGACCCAGAAGCACAAGAAATCAAAGTTTGGACAAATGGTATTGTATGAAATTGCAGAGCCTCTGCATGGCAAAGGACATAGCTAGCAAGATCAATAGAAAGCCCATTGATTGGGAGAAGATCTTCACTAGCCATACAATAGAGAAGGATCTCATATCTAAAATATACTTGGAACTCAAAACATTAAATCCCCCAATAACAAATCCTCAAAGAAACAACTGCCCAATAAATAAGTGGGCTAAAGACTTCAAGGAAATCTTCTTTGAAAAGAAAAGAAGGAAGGCCAATAGACACATGAAGAAATGCTCAACCTCCCAAGCCGTAAAAGAAAAGCAAATCAAAACAACATTGAGATACCACCTTACCCCATTTAGAATGGGTAAATCAAGACCTCTAATAACAACATATCCTTCAGGGGATGTGGCCAGAAGGGAACCTTACTGCATTGTTGGTGGGAATGTAACTTGTTCAACTACTTTGGCGTAGTATGGAGGTTCCTCAAAAGATTCCACCTAGAACTTCCCTATGACCCAGCAATCTACCTTTTGGGCATTTACCCAAATGATCACAAACAAGACCATACTAACGTTACCAGAACAACTATATTTATTGCAGCATTATTTAACATAGATAAGATATGGAATCAACCCAGATGCCCCTCAGTAGATGGATGGATCGAGAAAATGTGGCATTTAACCAAGTCCTAATCTTAGATAGGGAAATGGTTTGGATAGAATGATAGGACAGAGATTACAAAAAAACGAACAAGAAAAAATGGAAAAACCAAAATTTAAATTTAAGTAGTGAAACACTTAAAAATTATGTAAGTTTAAACAAATGATATTGAGAAAAGAAAAGGATAAGATGAGACGAAGGGATGGATTGAAAGGAGAAATGAAAACTAAAAAATAAAAATTCTTAAAATTAGTTACTTGAAAATTATATACATATGAAGTGATAATACTGCTATTAAAGAATTTAAGCCTAAGAGGTTGTGAATTGAGTAATAATTTTCTGGATTAAATGTGTACAAAATGGGGTATAAGGTCTAATAATCGATGACGGGTATATATCTGGGAATGAGCCGAACAGCAATTTAGTCACGCAAAAAAAGAAAGAAAGGGAAAAAATTGAAAAGAATACTTAAAAAGGACCAAAAGTTCAGAAGAGATAAAAAAAGCACACACACACACACACACACACACACACACACACGTATACACTTAAAATAAAAATTATGGGAGGAAAATAAGATTAATAGAAAACAATTTTAACAATTAAAAAAAATTTTAAAAGTTCACATAAGAGTTCTTTGATTGCAACAATGAAATGTACAATTCATTATGTCGAAAAACGAACTTAACAATTTTGGTGGGGGGGTGGGGGAAGGATGGGGTGGGGGGAGGGGGAAGTATGGGAAGGGATGGGAAGAGGAAACAAGGAAGCAACAATGCTTGATAAGAAACATACTCTATATCTTGCCCATGTAATTGTAACTCCTCTGTACTGTATTCTCACAATAAAAAACTAAACTAAATTTTAAAAAAAGAGTTCTTTGATATTTTTGGGGGGGTGTATTGGGGTAATGGGATGATTGTGTATCTCCCGTGTCCATAACCAGTCTCTTGGTGGAGTCTCTGGTCTTCTTGTGGTGTTTGGTTTTCCAGTGGCTTGATTGTTTTCTTAAGTCAGTGTTTGAGCAGGCAGAAAAATGCTTTGCATAACCCATTGTTTTGTGATCCTTCTCCCAGGCTAGTTCAGTGGGAGGTAGATTTGCTTTGAGTATCCCAAAAGAGGGAGATGGGAATTTCCTCTAGTTTGAAGATGCTGTGCTGAGACTAGGTTATGGGTAGAGTTGAGGCCTTTCAGCAATCAGTAGCTTTTCCTTGCTGGGCTAGCTCCTGAGACTCTCAGAGAGCCCAGCTTGGAGCCATTCCCAGGGTTTAGGTTTACTGAGTTTCAATTGTTTGTCTAGGCTGCTGTAGGGAGGGGCAGCCTCTGACTCTGTTTACCCTGTGGTGAAAGTCACTCCTCTGGGGGCAGATTTTTCTTTGTCTGGGCTGGTTGACTTTCCCCTGGGTAAAGCTGAGCCTGGCAGGTCAGGGCAGATTCCTGTGACCTGCTAAATGACTCTTCTGTTTGCTTCCAAGGCCTGAGTTGGAGCTAGTTGCTCAACTGGGCCTTTGTTAGTATCAAAGATGGAGATCTCCAGTGGTAGGGAACACGCAACCTTCCCTCCTCTGCTCCCTGAGAAGAAATGAGGAGATCTGGGTTCTACTCATGCTAGAGTCTTATTCCTGGACAGTTTCTGGTCTGTGATATGCAGGATGAATATATCTGCTCCTTGTCAGTTCTTGCTTCTGTTGCGTAGAATCCACGTGTTTGCCACATCTGGAGCCTTTGTCCCAGATTCTCTCTGTAGTTACGGCTGCTATGAGTGTCTCTGCTACCAACCCTGCCACTGCAGCCATGGCTAGCTGCATGTGTTCAGATCTGTTTCTTTGCTTGGATTTTCCCTCTCTGTCCAAACTCTCTCTATTGAGATGACACACTTGGTGTGACTCTGTAGCCTAAGACTGTTCACTGGAATACTAAAATGCTTTCTATAGGAGAGCTTGTTTAGCCTTCAGCTTCTCTTCTTCCATCTTCCTCCGAATCTCATGATTTTTTTATGAGTGTTTTTTTTTTAGGAAAAATTGTCATTGGTGTTTATATTTTGTGTTGGCATACAATGAGCCTACTCTACCTTAATTTAATAAAATAAAACTCTCTGGCTGGGCAACGGTGGCTCATGCTTGTAATCCTAGCTACTCAGGAGGCTGATATATGAGGATCTCAGTTCAAAGACAGCCCAGGCAGGAAAGTCTGTGAGACTTTTATCTCCAATAAGCCACTAGAAAACCAGAAGTGGCCCTGTGGCTCAAGCGGTAGAGCGATCACCGTGAGCTGAAGAGTGTAGGACCAGTGCCGAGGCCGAGTTCAAGCCCCAAGATTGACCAAAGAAACAAAATAAAACAACAACAAGAAAACAAAAACTCTCTGATTCTATGACAGCATAAATTTTGTGGGTAATGGTTAAGACCAAGTTGCCATTCTAAAAAAACATATATATCACCCCAAAAAAGAGACACAATAGGAAATATATAGCAGGAAACTTATAAATTTTAATGGACTAACAGTCTGTCAATTTGTTTTAACTTTTTTATCAAAAATGAAAGTAATACTTGATAATATTATATTAAGACATTTAAATTTCTTTTTTTTGGATTTGTGGATTATTTATTTTTTACTTTAGATGATAACCCAGTAATACTTATTCATTTTCTTCTTTTAAAATTTTGTTTATTTTATTTTATTGTATTTTATTTTTTGTGAACATATTGTACAGAGGGGTTACAATTACACGGGTAGGATAATGCGTATATTTCTTATCAAGCATTGCAGCCTCCTCCTTTGTTTACCCTTCACATCCCTTCCCAGCCACCCCCCCAACCCCACAGAATCCACCCCCCCCCCCCGCACACCCCGCCCTCCCCGCACCAAAGTTGTAAAGCTCGTTTTCAACATGACAACTTGTACTTCTCATTGTTGCAACAGGTCCACCTGTATCCTTAAACGACTTGTTTTTCCCCATCTCCTCCACAAGTTATACTGACAACAAATATAGTGAAAGCAGGGGTTATATTGTGGGGGAGGGACATACAAAGCAATAAAGAGATAATCTTATAAATGCATTAGAAAAAATGCATGAAAGAAAAAAACATTAAATACATATCTAAGGGTTCATTTTCCTAACATAACATTATCTGACCTTTTCCGCTTGACTCATACATATACTAGATATTGCAAATAAGGGAAACCATGGGTCCTGTGTTTCTTTGGGCCTGGCTTACTTCATTTAATATAATTTTTTCCAAGTTTTTCCATTTCCTAACATATGGGGCAATGCCATTTTTTCTGATGGAGGCATAGAATTCCTTTGTGTGTATATACCACATTTCCTTGATCCATTCATCTACTGAGGGGCATCTGGGTTGGTTCCATATCTTAGCTATGGTAAATAATGCTTCAATAAACATAGTTGTGCTGGTAGCTTTAGTGTGGTCTTGTTTGTAAACATTTGGGTAAATGCCCAAAAGTGGGATTGCTGAGTCATAGGGGAGTTCTATGTGAAGTCTTCTCAGGAACCTCCATACTGCTTTCCAAAGTGGTTAAACAAGTTTACATTCCCATCAACAATGAAGTAAGGATCCCTTCTGTCCACATCCCCTCCAGCATCTGTTGTTGTTAGAGTTCTTAATTTTTGCCATTCTAACTGTAGTGAGGTGGTATCTCAATGTTGTTTTGTTTTGCATTTCTTTTATGGCTAGGGATGTTGAGCATTTCTTCAATTGTCTATTGGCCATCCTTCTTTCTTCTTCAGAGAAATTTCTCTTTAAGTCTTTATCACACTTATTTATTGTGCAATTGTTTCTTTGAGGATTTGTTGTTGGGGAATTTAATTTTTCGAGTTCCAAGTATATTTTAGATATGAGACCCTTGTCAGTTGTATGGCTAGTGAAGATCTTCTCCCAATCCGTGGGCTTTCTATTGATCTTGCTAGCTATGTTCTTGGCCATGCAGAAGCTCTGCAACTTCATGCAATCCCATTTGTCCAACCTTTCTTTGATTTGTTGTGTTTCCTGGTCTCTATTCAGAAAATTTCGGCCTGAGCCAAGGAGACCTAGGGTTTCTCCTATTCCATCCTGTTGTGTTTTCAGTGTGTCTGCTTTGACTTCGAGGACTTTGATCCATTTGGAGTTGATTCTGTTGCAGGGTGATATATAAGGATCTAGCTTTAGTTTTCTACAAGTAGTTAACCAATTTTGCCAGCACCATTTACTACAGAGGCTGTCTTTCTTCCATTCTATTGTTTTAGCTCCCTTTTCAAAGATTAGATGGCTATAGATTTGTAGGTTTCTTTCTGGGTTTTCAATTCTATTCCATTGGTCCTGAGGTCTGTTCTTATGCCAATACCAAGCTGTTTTGATTACTATGGCTTTATGGTAGAGTTTGAAATTTGGTATTGATATTCCTCCAGCAGTGTTCTTTCTGTTGAGGAGCGTTTTTGCTATTCGGGGTCTTTTATTGTTCCATATGAATTTTTGGATTGCCTCTTCTATTTCCTTGAAGAATAAGGTTGGAATTTTGATAGATATCGCGTTGAATTTGTAGATAGCCTTGGGAAGTATTGCCATTTTCATGATGTTAATCTTTCCAATCCAGGAGCGTGGGAGGTTTTGCCATTTTCTAAGTTCTGTATTGATTTCCTTCTCCAAGATTTTAAAGTTTTCATCATAGAGGTCCTTCACTTCTTTGGTTAAGTTAATTCCTAAGAATTTTATTTTTTTGTGGGGCTATTACAAATGGGGTTGCTTTCCTAATTTCAGCCACACTTTTCTCATTGTTGGCCTACAGAAAACCCATTGATTTTGGGGGGTTAATTTTATACCCTGTCTCTTTGCCAAAGTTTTGAATTAGCTTGAAAAATTTGGGAGTGGAGTTATGGGATTCTTTAAATACAAGATCATGTCATTTGCAAAGAGTGAGAGTTTTATTTCTTCTTTCCCTATTTGGATCCTCTTTATGTCTGCATCTTGTCTTATTGCTGGCATTCTAGGCATTCTAATACTAGATTGAAGAGAAGTGGTGAGAGTGGATATCCTTGTCTTGTTCCTGAGTTAAGAGGAAATGGCTTTAGTTTTTCACCATTGAGTATAATGCTGGCTGTAGGTTTGTCATATACAAGGCTTTTAAATTTCTTTGACCTTGACATTTAAGATTCACTTTAAAAAGAAATTCAACAGGTGACAGTGTTTTCTCCTTACTTTTCCAAAGAAATGTTTATTTCATCATTATAGTGTATAGCACAATATAACCGGAAAGCATTTGTTAAGAAAAAATATTCCCATTCTTTGTTTTGCTTGTCTGTATTTAAAGCTGCATACTACATCCTACCCACCCTATTGTTTGCCTTCTCATATGAAGCATTTCAGTAAATGTGTCCGCCAGCAAAGTTTTACAAAATAGCATTCTTTCATTCATTGTGCTTTCCAAAATATATCTCACAAATGCCAACAACAAAACACAACACATTCTAGGTTTTTTTAAAGCAATATTTTATGTTGTTTCCTTGGTGACAACGAAATTGGAAGATTTAAAAATTTCCTATACCAGCCGGGCGCTGGTGGCTCATGCCTGTAATCCTAGCTACTCAGGAGGCTGAGATCTGAGGATCGCGGTTCAAAGCCAGCCCGGGCAGGAGAGACCGTGAGACTCCTATCTCCAATAAACCACCAGAAAACCGGAAGTGGCGCTGTAGCTCAAGTGGTAGAGTGCTCGCCTTGAGCTGAAGAGCTGAGGGACAGTGCCCAGTCCCAGAGTTCAAGCCCCACGACCGACAAAAAAAAAAATTTCCTATACCATGGCCATCTGAAATGAGATGGATGTACTTAGGTTAACATAAAGAAATTTTGGGACAGCATTAATGTTTGAATCTTGGATGGGATTTGATTGGGAATTGTGAAAGACTTTCATAGTATGAGAAGAAAAACAAAAGACCATACTAATACTTTTATCTGCCACATTGTTTTATTAGTTTATTCAAACACACACATAGAAACACACAGATACACATTATGAAGATCCAGTCAGTCTGCAAGAAAATATTTTAATGGGAATTCCATAAAATATTTAGTCTGCTGAGATCTGATTAGAATTTATAGAAATATCTAATGGCTTCCACCCCTAGACAAGTTACTATCATTGTTGAAGATGTTGCCATTTGATTTTAGAATGCCCCCAAAAGACCTATGTGTTAAAGAAAAATGACATTCCAATTCCTCCCAGACTGTGGAGCATACCTGAATAGTTCTTCTGGAGATTAAGTTCTTCAGAGTGAAACCCATGAGAAAAAGACTCTCATCTTCTTTCTTCTTTTATCTTTTAATCATTCTAGGTAAAAAACATTTCTCTTTGACATACTCCTCTCCTTGACATTGTCTTGGCACTGGCCCGCAAAGCAATAAAACCAGCTGAACATACACTGAAACATTCAGTCTTGTAAATCTGAGTAAGCCTTTCTGCTTAATAAATGGAAAATATCACTTATTATGGTAGGTTATAAAGCTCACCCAACGTTCTAGTCTTTCTAACAATGTAGAGTATATTAAAATGTGCTTCATTAAAAATATCTAACTCCATGTTGTATATTGTGTTTTTCTTTTCTGTTGATCCTAGCGCTTACAATCAGGACCTAACTGTAAAACTGTTTGCAATAAATAATCACATTACTTATATGATTCTATAATTTAACTTGTTTTCCTACACATTTATAGAATAGTGTAGCTATGGAAAATCAATAAATATTGCATTTTGATATAGGATTACCTATCACTGCAAGTGTTGTCAAAATTTATCTACACTGAAATGATTGCCATTTATATCTTTCTCAAGATTACAAATGTTTATACTTTCAGCTGACCTTTTACAAACTCATACCCCAAACATAATTTTTAGTTTGTTCATGCAATCATAGGAACATAAATATATGGCACAAAATGTTAATTAACTTTATCTGCTGTCATTAATGGAGTATACCTAATAGAATTAAGTATATACCCTCAGGGAAATAAAATACTTCCTTCTAAATCCAGACTTGCAGGCAGACAGAGAGAAACCCACACCCACACACATGCACACACACACACACACACACACACACACACACACACACACACACACACACACACACACACGTACTTACCACTCTGACTCAGGTTAGATTCCAGATATTGGGTATCAGACAATGATCTTTTAATCAAACTTTCTTGTCCAGACAAAATACATTCATAATTCCACACATACAAAAACACCAGATCATTCAAAATCGTGAGAATATTTAACAGAACCACCCCGCTCTGGGCCATCTACTCCCTGATTTCATTCATTCATGTCAATGCATTTTTCATATCATAATTAAAAATCTTTTTGTATCTCTCTGATTAGCAGATAATATGTTATCATATAAGAGAAAATGTAGGTAAAATTACATATGAAAATTGCATATGACATAATGACATTCCTGAGGATAAAACATGCCTGTTTTTCAGTTTGGTTGCCAAAATGGAAATATTAGACCTTTTGAATATTTAACTTTAAATCTGAACCTTCAAATTTCACTAGGATTTGAATTGTGTAACTTACAATATTAATGTAAAATAAAAGCATTACTAAATAGAAAGAAAATTATAAGTTTATCATACCTTAATCCCTGAATTGACTTTATTATAAAAACAATTACATTTATATAACATGATAAACATCCTGAAACAAACTATGAGGTATGGAAACAGAAGACTCCGTTTTTTGTTTAGTGTATGTTGTTGTTATTTATAGTTTGTGATGATTCTGTCTTCTTTACCTTATGCATGGTATATTCATTCTACATCTTCAGGAAGGTGGCGGTGGGCACAGAGCTTTAGGAAAAGGGTGAAAAAATGAAGCAGTGGAGTTCCTTGAATATTGATGAAAGTGAACTATTTAACACATGGGTGGGGAAAGAAGGTAGGGAATGGGAAAATATGAGGGAACTGAAGACATTTCATAAAAGGAAATGTACTCATTACCTGACTCATATAATTGTAATCCATCTATAAATCAACTTAACAACAGAGTAAATTTATTTTAAAAAGTCGAACAAAACATTTTCTTAGAATCGTATGAGTATGTTTTGTTCACTGGTTTGAGCTGGTTGAGTCTATCTCTGAAAATAGCTACATTTACATTATTGGGCGAATTTCTGAGCTACTAGTAGTTAGAAGTCAATTATGATTGTATGTTTTTCTGAGACTCTAATTCATTTATTTCTTTAATCTAATTTGTATGATTTCTATCTACCAGTTTTTGAATTGGCTTATTCCTGTTTTTCAAGGACCTAGTGGTGAATTATTAGTGCTGATTTAAGATTGTTCTAATTTGTTGATGTATATACTCAAAGCTATAAATTTTCCTGAGTATTGCCTGTGTTCTTGTGTCCCAGAGGAGGTAATATTTTGTCTGTTCACTTCCAGTTATTTCTGTATTTCTGTTTATGTTACTTTGAAATAGTGATTTCAGGCTTGTATGAAGAGACAGTAATAATATGAAATGTATATTATTACATTGAACGAAAGAGCAGACATTTTAACCTTTTTTTCTTCAAGTAAATTAATATTAAGCAAAGCTTATTAAAATAATTACTTATTTGGGAGAGTTCCGGGAAGATGGCGGAGGAGAAGCTGGAATCTGAACAAGCTCTTGCATAGAAAACAGTTTCAAAGTTCAAGTGAACAGTCCCAAGCCAGAGAATCACACCAAGTGTGCCAACACAGGACAGAGAGTTAGTCAAGAGAGGGGAAGCCAAGCAGACACATCTGAGCGCCTGCCAGCAGCTGACGCTGCGGCGGCAGGGTCGCAGTGGCGACCACCGCCGCGGGGGCATACCTGAGACACAGTCCGGGACAAAGGAGCCAGACGCAGCAGACGAGCGGATTCTACTCAACACCAGCAAGAACCGACAAGGAGCGGACAACTTCATCCTGCACTTTGCAGACCAGAGACAACCCAGGATGCAAGACTCGGTGTGAGTAGAAGCCCGACTTCCTCACTCCTTCTCAGGGAGCAGAGGAGGGAAGGCCACCTCTCCCCCCCCAGCACCGGTGATCTCCATCTTGGATACCGACAAAGCTCGGAGGAGCGGCTAGCTCCAGCTCAGGCCTTGGAATAAAACGAGTCATTTAGCAGGTCACAAGAACTTAACAGCGAAGTGACCTCACAGACTCAGTTCCATATAGGGAAAAGTCACCCAGCTCAGGCGCCAGCCATTGGAGTGGCTCTCCTCACCGGGTAACCAGAGCCAGAGGCTGCCCCTCCCTCTAGCAGCCACCACAATCAATTGAAAAACAGAAACCCTGAGAATGGCTCCAGGCTGGGTGCTGTGAGTTTTTTTCACAAAATAGCACCAGGGAAAAGCTACTGTTTGTTGAAAGGCCTCAACTCTACCCAGAACCTAGCCTCATCACTGCATCCCCCTCTTGTGTGATTCTCAAAGCAGATCACCCTCCCAGTAAACTAACCTGGGAGGGGGATCTCAAAATCTTGGGTAAAGCAGAGCATTTTTCTGCCTGTTCCAACAAACTGACTTAAGAAACCAATCAAGCCACAGGACCTCAAGCTGACCAGAGACTCCAACCAGACTCTGGTTACAGACAAAAGGGAGATACAGGACTCTTCCCACCCCTTCCCCCCAAAAATAAAATCAAAGAACTTTTTTATTTCTTTTTTCTTCTTCTTTTCTTTTTTTCTTTTTCTTTTTTTCGTTTTTTGTTACCTTATATATATAAAAAAATTTTTTCCTTTTCTAGAACTTTTATTAATCTTTAATTTTTGCCTCTTCTGCAAAAATAATTGTTTTCCAGTAACGTTTTTTTTTCCTTCTTTCTCCTCTTATAATTTTTATTTTAGGAATACGTGAATGTGTGTTTTCCTTTCTTTTCTTGTCTTCTTTCTCTTTTTCTTTCATTCTTAATTATTTTTTTGTTTTTTGTCTAGCTCTACTGAACTTCTGATCTTTTCTTCTCACTTTCCTATCCTTTCCACCTTTTCGTCTTTTGTTCTTCTTTATGTGACTTAACTCTTGTCCTGCACATGCTCAGATAAAACCGTAGTGTACACACTTAATCCACAAACTTATTACTCAATTCAAAACCTCTGAGACTTAAATTCATTAATAGCAGTACTACCTCTTTATACCTATATAATATTTGAAGTATTTTTTTAAAGTTTTTCACATCTCCTCTATATCCCTCCCTTTCTCTCAACATATTCACATCATTCTCTAAATAGATGGTCTTTTAATATCTATAATAACATTAATTTTTACGTTTCTATTTTTTTTCTGGTCTCTTTTCATTCCCCTTTCCCTTTCTTCTTTTTCTCCCTCTCTCTACTTGCATCCTACCCAACCTATTTCCTGCATTGTGATTAGGACATAGTTAACTCTCCCTGTGCCTCCCCACACCAATCTATTCCTATTTTTTACCCACATCTCTCCATAACCCTAATAATTTCTGGTTTTCCAAATTCTTCTCTGCGGTTCGAAGTCCTTTAACATATAGTAGTTTGATGTCGAATAGATGTATCTGTTGAACTAGATTGTATCTGTAGACTATTGACTGTGCAAATGCAAACTTTGGTTGATGGTTGCCTTAAGATAGTGTTCTAGCACACAACTGGTGCTATCTTCATCTCAAATGGGCAGAGTAAGCCGGAAAAACACAAGATAAATGGCAAATTCGGGTATCTCAATTCCCAATCTTGATAATCAGGGGTTAGAACAGATAATGAATAATCCAGGGGAGAGTTCCCAAATAGCTCTACAAACACTGCTGGCAAACATGATAAATGAGAAGTTTGACAACGTACAAAGGACTCTGTATGAGCGTGATAGGGAGAGAGAGGAGGCATCCCAGAAGTTTATACAGGAATATCATAAGCGTGAGGAAGCTACTCAAAAACTGATACAGGATTTGAATGAACAACTTGAGAATACTCAAAGAGAAAGGGAGGAATGGCGTGAGCAGGCTGAGAACACTCAAAGAGATCTGCAGGAATCCCACGAACGGGAAGAAGCTAATCAAAGAGTAATACAGGAATTGAGAGACCAGGTAGAGAACACACAAAGATCACTAAAGGCATTCATGGAATCGATTAACAAAGAGCTGAAGGAAGTCAGGGAGACCACAAAGGGAACACTGAATGGAACCCAACAGAAGGAATGGGAGCCCAAAGAAACCATAACCAGTCAACTAAGTGATTTGAGGACAAACACTGAACACCAAATTAAGGAAGTAAAGAAATTCATACAAGACCTAAAACAGAGCTTCAACAAAGAACTTGAAGCCATCAAAGCTGACCAACTAGAAGGAAAAGAGATAAAAAACAAAGTAGATAGTCTTGACAGCAGGTTAGACCATGCAGAAGATCGAATCTCAGGGATTGAAGACAGCCTAGATATTATAGAGAAAGAACATACAACCATCCAAGACAAGTCCAAGAAATATGATAGATCTATCCAACACCTGGAAGACACCATCAGAAGGCCTAATATAAGGATAATGGGTGTACAAGAGCACCTAGAAACAGAAGTTAATGGTCTAGGAAATTTGTTTAACAGGATCCTAGCAGAGAACTTCCCAAACATGCTAAAAGATAGGCCTGTCCAGATATAAGAAGCCTTTAGAACCCCAAATAGAACAGACCAGAATAGGTCATCCCACCGCCACATTATAATCCACACAGGATCAACTCAGAACAAGGAAAAGATCCTTAAAGCTGTCAAGGAGAAAAGGGTAATCACCTATAAAGGGAAACCAATTAGAATCACCTCAGATTTCTCAGCAAAGACAATCAAAGCAAGAAGAGCCTGGAATGATATATGCCATTGCCTAAAAACAAACAATTATCAACCAAGAATACTGTACCCAGCTAAACTCTCCTTCATAACTGAAGGCCAAATAAAAACCTTCCAGAGCAAAGAAAAAATGAAACAATATATCTCCACCAAACCAGCCCTACAAAAGATTCTTAAAGATGTCCTACACATAGAAAACCAACAAGACCGCAATAAAGGCCAAGAAAGTGCACCCAAACTGAGAATCCAAGAACCATAGGAAGAACCCAGTTTTCACAGCCCCCAAGAAGGTGGATAACATGGCAGGAACTCCCAAATGCCTCTCAGTCCTATCTCTTAATGTTAACGGACTGAACTCTCCAATTAAGCGACATAGACTGTCTAGTTGGATTAAAAAACAAGACCCTTCTATCTGCTGCCTGCAGGAGTCACATCTTGCCCTTAAAAACAAACATATTTTCAAAGTTAAAGGCTGGAACAAAATCTACCAAGCAAACGGACCCCATAAACAGGCGGGAGTTGCAATCCTAATATCAGATAAAATAGACTTCAAATTAAAATTCATGAGAAGAGATAAAGAAGGTCGCTACATACTAATTAAAGGATCTCTCCTTCAGGAGGATATTACAATTCTAAATATCTATTCGCCAAACAATGGAGCACCCAAATTTATCAAAGAAACACTACTTTCCCTCAAATCCCATATAGATCCAAAGACATTAATTGTTGGGGATTTTAACACACCACTCTCCCCACTAGATAGATCAGCTCGGCAAAAACTCAACAGAGAAACCTCAGATCTAAACAGCTGCATAGATCAACTAGACTTAACAGACATCTACCGAAAATTTCACCCAGCAGCACCAGAATACACGTTTTTCTCAGCAGCACATGGAATGTTTTCTAAAATAGACCACATTTTAGTCCACAAAGCAAACTTGTTTAAATTCAGAAACATTGAAGTTATACCTTGCATTCTCTCTTACCACAAGGGAATAAAATTAGAACTCAACACCAAAAGCCACCAAAGAAATTCCGGTATCACATGGAGGCTGAACAACACACTGCTGAATCATGAGTGGGTCATGGAAGAGATTAGAAAGGAAATTCAAATGTTCATGCTATTCAACAAAAATGAACACACAAAATACCAGCTCCTCTGGGACACAGCAAAGGCAGTACTCAGAGGCAAAATTATAGCTCTGAGCTCCTACATCAACAAATTGGAGAGATATGAAACCAACAATTTAATGACACATCAAAACCTCCTTGAAAAAGAGCAGCAAGATAAACCCCAATACAGTAGATGGAAATAAATAATCAAAATTAAATCAGAATAAAATGAATTAGAATCCAAAAAAACTATAGAAAGAATCAACAAAACAAAGAGTTGGTTCTTCGAAAAACTTAACAAAATTAACAGACCCTTAGCAAATCTTATCAGAAAAAGAAGAGAACACACCCAAATTAATAAACGTAGAGATGAGAATGGAAACATCACCACGGAAACAACCAAGATTCAGAACATTATAAAGGAATACTTCTCAAAACTTTATGCTAATATGTTTGAGAACTTGACAGAAATGGACCTCTTCCTAGCAAATATTGACATGACAAAACTAAACCAAGATGAGTTAAACCATCTTAACTGGCCCATATCAAGCATTGAAATAGAAACAGCAATAAGAGACCTCCCAGCTAAGAAAAGTCCAGGACCAGATGGTTTTACAGCGGAATTTTACAAGGCCTTCAAAGCAGAGCTCACACCAATTCTCCTCCAACTCTTCAATGAAATTGAAAGAGAAAGCTCACTACCAAACACATTCTATGAAGCCATCATAACCCTCATCCCAAAACCAGGCAGGGACTCATCAAAGAAAGAGAACTATAGACCCATTTCTTTGATGAACATTGATGTAAAACTTCTCAACAAAATTTTGGCCAACCGACTTCAACAATTCATCCAAAAAATCATACAACACGATCAAACAGGATTCATTTCAGGGATGCAAAGCTGGTTCAATATACGCAAATCAATTAATATTATTCATCACATCAACAGGAGCAACAATAAGAACCACATGGTTATCTCAATAGACGCAGAAAAAGCATTCGACAAGATCCAACACCCCTTTATGATGAAGGTTTTGGAAAAATTAGGAATCCATGGAACATTCCTCAATAGAATAAAGGCTGTATATGACAAACCTACAGCCAGCATTATACTCAATGGTAAAAAACTAAAGCCATGTCCTCTTAACTCAGGAACAAGACAAGGATGCCCACTCTCTCCACTTCTCTTCAATCTAGTATTAGAATGCCTAGCTACAGCAATAAGACAAGATGCAGACATAAAGGGGATCCAAATAGGGAAAGAAGAAATAAAACTCTCCCTCTTTGCAGATGACATGATCTTGTATTTAAACAATCCCATAGACTCCACTCCCAAATTACTCAAGCTGATTCAAAACTTTGGCAAACTAGCAGGTTATAAAATTAACCCCCCAAAATCAATGGCTTTTCTGTATGCCAACAATGAGAAAAGTGTGGCTGAAATTAGGAAAGCAACTCCATTTGTAATAGCCCCACAAAAAATAAAATACCTAGTAATTAACTTAATTAAAGAAGTGAAGGACCTCTATGATGAAAACTTTAAAATTTTGAAAAAGGAAATCAACACAGAACTTAAAAAATGGCAAAACCTCCCATGCTCCTGGATTGGAAAGATTAACATCGTGAAAATGGCAATACTTCCCAAGGCTATCTACAAATTCAACGCAATACCTATCAAAATTCCACCCTCATTCTTCAAGGAAATAGAAGAGGCAATCCAAAAATTCATATGGAACAATAAAAGACCCCGAATAGCAAAAACGCTCCTCAACGGAAAGAACACTGCTGGAGGAATATCAATACCAAATTTCAAACTCTACTATAAAGCCATAGTAATCAAAACAGCTTGGTATTGGCATAAGAACAGACCTCAGGACCAATGGAATAGAATTGAAAACCCAGAAATGAACCTACAGACCTATAGCCATCTAATCTTCGATAAGGGAGCTAAAACAATAGAATGGAAGAAAGACAGCCTCTTCAGTAAATGGTGCTGGCAAAACTGGTTAACTACATGTAGAAAACTAAAGCTAGATCCTTATATATCACCCTGCACCAGAATGAACTCCAAATGGATCAAAGACCTTGAACTCAAAGCAGACACTCTGAAAACATTACAGGATGGAATAGGAGAAACCCTGGGTCTCCTTGGCTCAGGCCGAAATTTTCTGAATAGAGACCCGGAAACACAACAAATCAAAGAAAGGTTGGACAAATGGGATTGCATAAGGTTGCAGAGCTTCTGCAGCTCAAATGACATAGCTAGCAAGATCAATAGAAAGCCCACGGATTGGGAGAAGATCTTTACTAGCCATACAACGGCCAAGGGTCTCATATCTAAAATATACTTGGAACTCAAAAAATTAAACCACCCAACAACAAATCCTCAAAGAAACAACTGCCCAATAAGTAAGTGGGCGAAAGACTTAAAGAGAAGCTTCTCTGAAGAAGAAAGAAGGATGACCAGTAGACACATGAAGAAATGTTCAACATCCCTAGCCATAAAAGAAATGCAAATCAAAACAACATTGAGATATCACCTCACTCCAGTTAGAACAGCAAAAATCAAGAACTCTAACAACAACAGATGCTGGAGGGGATGTGGACAGAAAGGAACCTTACTTCATTGTTGGTGGGAATGTAAACTTGTTCAACCACTTTGGAAAGCAGTATGGAGGTTCCTCAAAAAACTTCACATAGAACTCCCCTATGACCCAGCAATCCCACTTTTGGGCATTTACCCTAAAGTTTACAAACAAGACCACATTAAAGCTACCAGCACAACTATGTTTATTGCAGCATTATTTACCATAGCTAAGATATGGAACCAACCCAGATGCCCCTCAGTAGATGAATGGATCAAGAAAATGTGGTATATATACACAATGGAATTCTATGCCTCCATCAGAAAGAATGGCATTGCCCCATTTGTTAGGAAATGGAAAGGCTTGGAAAAAATTATATTAAGTGAAGTAACCCAGGCCCAAAGAAACATAGGTCCCATGGTTTCCCTTATTTGCAATATCTAGTATAGGTATGAGTCAAGCGGAAAAAGTCAGAGAATGTGATGTTAGGAAAACGAACCCTCAAATATGTATTTTAATGTTTTTGTTTCTTTCATGCATGTTTTTCTAACGCATTTATAAGATTATTTCTTGGTTGCTTTGTATGTCCTTCCCCCACAATGTAACCCCCGCTTTCACTATATTTGATGTCAGTATAACATGTGGAGGAGATGGGGACAAACAAGTCATTTAAGGATTCAGTTGGACCTGTTGCAACAATGAGAAGTACAAAATGTCATGTCAAAACCAGCTTTACAATGTCGGAGGGGGGGAAGGGGGGGTATGATTGGGTGGGGGGAAGGGGGGAGGCTGGGAAGGGAGGTGAAGGGTAAACAAAGGAGGAGGCTGCAATGCTTGGTAAGAAATGTATGCATTATCCTGCCCATGTAATTGTAACCCCTCTGTACAGTATGTTCTCAAATAAAATAAAATAAAATTTAAAAAAAAAGAAAATAATTACTTATTTATTTTTTAGAGGATGAGTATAGTACTATTGGATATCTTGGAGGAAAGATATTAGACTCATCACAGCTGATGCCTTATACTGAATTTACATGTTAAACTTTCTTTTTCAGAAGACTAAAGCTTCAATTCTTTCATATTAGTATTAGAAAATCATAATCTCTGCATATTGATTTGTTATCCTCTGCTATTTACAATTCCATTCTTCCTCCATTGTATATCAAGGGCTTTGAATGACTAATTCCTTAAAATACCTATATTTCCTATATTGTGATGTATATCTCAGTGATATAAATATTAATTTATCTCTCAGTCTCATCTTGAGCTGCATTCATATGAAATTTATGCAGTCTCAAGCAAGAAACCTGACTATTTACTCTTTTCTATGTTTTAATCAATAAATCCATTCTAATACTTTAATTGAAATATATATAAAGTTTTTAACATGAAGACAACCCTCCCCCATTATACTTTAAAGTGAAACCTTGGGGACTATTTTATATATAAAAATACAAAAGTAGAGGCTGGGAAGGTGGCTCAGTGGTAGAGTGCTTGCCTTTCATGCATGAGGCCCTCGGATCAATTCCTCAGCACCACATAAGCAGAAAAAAAAAAAAGCCAGAAGTGGCACTATGGCTCAAGTGCTAGAGTGCTAGCCTTGAACTGAGGAGCTGAGGGACAGCGCCCAGGCCCAGATTTCAGGCCCCATGACCGGAGCCCTCCACAAAAAGATTAAAAAAATAAAAAAGTGCAATGCACATGTTTATATATGAATAATCTAATGATTAAATCAACTAGACACAAGATCTACCATACCACATCAAGTCTCAATTTACTTAAAAGCACCAAAATATTAGTGTTCATGAATATCACTCATTGTTAAAAAATGATGAGTCAAAACAAAGTTTATATTATATTTGAAATTTGAAAAATGAAAATTACACTCAGATTTGCTGTCAATATCTTGTTTCCATGTATACATTTTTTTCAGCATATAGAGAAACAAAAAATAAGGGTTTGTCACATACAATGAAAAATATAAAAGTAGACTGCCTTTCTTTAAGATGGTAAGTACATGCAAATCTTGTGATTTATTCAAATATACTATGAAAATTCATAAGAGGATTTATGATCAGAACTGATAGGTCAGCAAAATAACTGGAAAACTGTAAATGCTAATTGTACTTTCAATATAGGAAGACAAGTTTTCAATTCATGAGCCTATAGAAGAAGACTTTGTATATGTAACACAATCCACTTTTAACTGCTAAAAGCACTTGCTTAAGCTCTAATTAGAAAGGGAAAAATTAACTAACATGTTACATGATTGTTTTGACAATTAATTTGTATATTGAAGGTCAAAGGGAGGAATTGGAGATTAATATAATCTTTTTCCACTCTTCTGATTATTACACAGCAATAGCTGTGAATTCAGGAGTCTCATGCAATGTACTCACAGCTGAATTACTAATATGCTTAAAAATATGGAACGTATGATAAGGAAATAGATCAGCCAGCAAGCACAAAAACTCGTGATAAGATCAAACTTTTGAGCAGGGTTGCCACATAATTTAGGAATGCAATTCCTTCATATGAACTTGAAATTTTGTGGCTTTCCTTGTGGGTTTAAAAGGTAAGAAAGCACTGTAGAAACAAGAATTCCTGTTCAGCCAAGTAGAACATCCACATGTTGCAAATTTTCATTCCATAAAAATTCTTTGTTAGAGTACTTTCATTTAATATACTTCAGCACATCATCCTTCCCGGTTGGAGACAGGAAAAAAGATAATTTTGTTTGAATATTATCTTACATAAATTAGTGAGTACAGGGATGATTTGTTTAATTACAGATGTTTGTAATAAATGTAAATAGGGATCATGTCACAACTAAAAAATATAAACAAAATCACATAACAAGACTAGAAGTCACAGAATTTTGTGCATGAAAATATACATTAGATTAGTTGCAGTATTCCTATTTTGAGAAAAACTTTATATTAAAGTGTAATGCACTTTACGAAGAGTTGAAACATTTTATTGAAAAATATATTCTTAGAGATATTTTTGCTTCATAGTTTTAAGAAGAAAAATGTTCCCAAAGTAATTACTCCTTTATTGTTTTCCTGTTTCCATGTGATTAACCTCCAATTTAGAAATCCAGATATATGATTTAATTTAACCAAAAATATTTATTGAATATAAAAATCTCTACTCTCTACATTCTTCACACTAAGATCACCAAATATGTTGAATCTTAAATAATTAGTCTCTTTTTGACCTATGTTAATACTATTTACAATGTGAGTGAAATGTTTAAAAATAGTATTTATTTTAGCTTAGTTGCTCTGAAAAGACAATAAACGATACTATTAAAGCCTAAAAATTATTAGATTTAAAATTTAGAATTCAGGAAATGAATTTGACCACTCTGGTTACTGGAGCCTTCACTACAACCTCATGAGACAATTTATATTGGTGAAGCAAAAATCTAAGGTAAGATATTTATGAATAAAAAATCATGTCATTCTGAATATGTCGAGCTACATATAAAACAGAAAATTTAGTTTTAAATATCTGAATATGCTAGTACATTTAATTGCAGGGCAAGTACTTATTCTGAAAGGAGAAAAAATTGCATTTATTCTGAAATGTAAACCTAAGTATTCATTTGAATAAAAGACAATGTTTAAAATATCACTCAGTCAAGAGAAGGTGTACTGTTAGATGTTTTTCATGCTAATTATGTTCTCTAAACTTACTACAAATATTAGATTAGTAAACCTAATTCATTCCTTTGTAGGGAAACAGAAATTCAGTTTCCTAAAACGCATGACTATAACTATTTCTCAAACAATTACTAAGTAACTGTTTTATATTTTTTGTCATGGAATCTTATTTGATATATTTTTATTCATTAAGTTAAATAATTGGCCAATAATAATATAAATTGTGCATGAACAAAGTTTATCTAACGTAAGTATTTCACAAGACATGTCATGGCTCTCTTAAAGAACACTAGAAGGCAGTGTACTTTTTATTAATTTTTAGTTATTTTGTTAATGGATATTAATTGTCAGACGTGGCAATTCCATAATATATTTAAAGTATTTGATTATACTCCCTCTATTTCCTTTTCATTACTGGTACCTCCAAAGATCTTGTTTTTCACATAAAATTACATCTTTATATATGCGCATATAAACTCATTTGGAAAAGTTAAGCTAAACTGCAGCTTAACTCAAGATGTAAAGTGGATTAATAGGATGAATAAAAATTGAATACTTTTTTAACTTTTGAATTGAGCTATCATTACTATTATGGTTTTATGGTTAGGGTTAGGATCCCAGAAAGAATTAGAATTAGGATTAGAGAAATAGAAAATTTAGGTTCAACATAGGATGAACCATTTCAAAAATGATACTCACAAGACACTATGTTGAAAATGAAGTTTTCCTTAATGCTAACACTAATCCCAGCTGGAACTGAGACCTAACTTTGACCCTAATTATAGTCCAATTCTAATGTTTAAGAAAAAGACTCTAGTTTTTAATCATTCTAAAGAATACTCCAGTTTGCACTCTGGAAATGAGTACAGTTTGCCATAATTCCCAAAAATTTCCTGATTCTAACTCTGAAGTTATCTTGTTCCCTAACATGAACCAGTTTCAGCGTTTTGTAATTCCCTTTACCCTCCCCAGATTAGACATGTATATACAGGATGCAGGGTATCAAAATCGAGTACAGTGACAACAGGGGATATTCCATAGGAGAAAGAACATACTAAGGAAACAACAACAAAAATGAATAAAATGACATTGTACATTTACAAAAGTAACAATAGAGACCGAACTTCCAAACGTGCCCCTTATTACCAAGCTAGTTATTGCAATTCATGTCCTTATCATTTTTGGAACTTCACTAAAATTTTTTGTAGCCTTCCATGTGGACTTATATGTTCAATTTTTCCTAAATCTATCTACTCATAAGATACCAGCCAGAGGGGCTGGGAAGGTGGCTCAGTGGTAGAGTGCTTGCCTTGCATGCATGAGGCCCTGGGTTCGATTCCTCAGCACCACATAAGCAGAAAAAGCTGGAAGTGGAGCTGCGACTCTAGTGGTAGAGTGCTAGCCTTGAGCTGAAGAGCCAAGGGACAGTGCCCAGGCCCAGAGTTCAGGCCTCACGACCAAAAAAAAAAAAAAAAAAGATACCAGCCAGCTCTCTTCTGAAGCCAAAAAGGCAGCCTTCTACATATTGGTTCCAAATCACTTGTATTTTTTCTTTGTACTAAGAATACTGTTTTCAGCCCAGTGCTGGTGGCTCATTTTATAATTGTAGCTACTCAGGAAGCTGAAATGAGGATCATGGTTCAAAGCCAGCCTGGGCAGAAAAAGTCCATCAGACTCTTATCTCCAATAAACCACCAGAAATACAGAAGTGGCTTAAGTGGTAGAGATCTAGCCTTGAGCTGAATAGATGAGGAACAGCGCCCAGGCCCAGAGTTCAAGGCCCACGACCACCACCAGCAACAACAACAACAATAAAGAGAATACTTACTCAAAAGGCACGAGCATTAAGCAGTCTTAAAGATAGGCTCAAGTCTAACATTTTAGTCTTATGTTAGATACCAAGGGCCTTCTATTCTAATGAGCCATGAGACCTCAGAATGTTGACCAAATTTCTTAGTTTATTATTACTATAACTATTAATATAAGTATGTATTTTCTATCTTTTATTTCACCACAAAATCTCTATTTATCCATTATGACATACTTGAATACCAATGCCTTTGGAAGATATTTATTAATTGGTGTATATTAATTGTACAAAGAAATGTTATTGAAATATTTTACACACTCACATATTGATCAAGTGCTTGATTAACTCATTTTTATCTTTCTCCATTCCCATTGCCCCTGATATTTCGTCTGTTTTCTGTGAATTTTTTGTTCCATCTCCACATATCGTCAAAATGTATTAAAGTGTTGTTGACTCACCTTTATTGAAAATTATGCAATGCTGAATATAAAAGCAAAAATCTAAGTAAATGGAAATATATACTTTTTATGGATTGGAGGATACAATTGAGCAAAGGTATTAATTATCCCCACCACCCTTTTTTTTGGGTCATACATGGGGCTTGAAATCTGGTCCTAGGCACTGTTCCTCAGCTCTTCAGCTCAAAGTGAGTGCTCTACCCTTTGAGGAACTGTGCCACTTCTGATTTTCTGGTGGTTAATTGGGGATAAGGGACTCAGAGACATTCATGTTGCAGCTGCCTTGAACCGCAATCCTCAGATCTCAGCCTCCTATCCAGCTAGTATAATAAGCGTGAGCTAACAGTGCCCAGCTTCACAGTTTTATTTATGTTTGTGAAAAATCTAAAAACACCTGACCATCACTCTTTGACTCATTGACAAAGGAAAATAAACTGGAATATATTTCTCTGTCTAGTATTAAAGCTATGTTAGTGTAAAATTGTTATATTTGTAGAGGAGAGATAATACAGCTCAATGTGTCTGTAGGACACCAGATTAGATCTACTTAATTGTTATCAAAGAATATGTAATAAGAGTGTAAAACCAAACAATTGTGGAGTGACATTCTCTTTAATAAGTGGTGATAGGTTAGACAATACTGGCGAGAATTAAAAAGTGAACATTGACTTAAAATAACAATTTATTCAAATATTAACTTCAAGCAGGATTTGACGGTGGCATATAAAACAAAAAGAGTGATGTAAATGTATAACAAAGGAAGATGCCTTGACAATTTTGGAGATGAAACATACATAAATTTGGCATTAAAATTGTAGGAAAGGAAAACTCGATATAGTAGAACTCAAAAATGTATAAAATAATTTAGTCTGTGAAAGCTCATATGCACGTAGTGAATAGAAGTTGGGAGCAGGGGACTCATGTATCTGAACCTAACTACTTGGTAGGCTGTGATGTGAGTATTGCTGTTTGACGGCAGCCCACAAAATAAAATCCCTGAAAATCTTATCTCTGTTTAATCAGCAAAAAAGCCAGAAATGAGGCATGACTGAAATGGTAAATTGTTAACAAATTGAAACTAATCTCAGGTACCCTGTGTTCATGTCCCAGGACCATACATACACGTATAAAGCTAATAATAATACTACTAATAGTGATGATGATGATATGTTTGATGATGATGATGATGATGATGATGATGATTGTAGGGCACATGGGCGGCAAAGATGGTGCTGAGAGGGAGTTGAGTGGGCAGAGCCCAATTTGCTTATGTTCAGTGCATAACCAGCCTGTGGAAGCTTAGGTTCATGATAGGGTGTGACCTTGACAGAGATTGGTTCCTCTTCCTCCCTTGCCATGCCACCTGCTTTTTTGCTTTAAAAGGGCTGCTCTGTGTTAATAAACGAGTTTCTTCCTGCTTGACTTGACTCCCTGATGGGTCTGATTGTTTCCTGGGCTGAGGGAGGCTGGGTAACAGGCAAGCTACCGCACTTACATTTTCTCAGACCCCGGCTGTATTTTGTAGGATGGATGAAGACCCAACATATGATAATAATGATGATGATAATGATGATGAAGATAATGTTGATGAAGTATACCCATAGTCAAGAATAAAATATTTGCAAATCCTGTACCTGAAGAATGCCTCAAATTATACTCTACATAGAACTATCAAAAACTAATGTTAAAAGGAACATCAATAAGAAACTAGCAAAATACATCTTGTGAAAAATAAGCCCAAGAAAGGCATCATTAGTCATCAAATAAATGCACATTAAAACAAAAATGGCATCATAAAACATGTATGAGAATTACTGCACATAATACAATATTGCCCATACTAAATGCTATCAAGAAACAGAGAAACTGGATGCTGGCAGGAATCTCAAATGGGAAAGCCACTTCTGAAAACATTTTGACAGGTTCCTAGAATATGAAATATGCAACCACCTAGAGTATAGCACAGGAATTGAGCTCTTCAGGCTTTGTCTAATAAAAATAAACTAACATTCACCCAAAGGTCAAAGCACAGAGGATTATAGCAGCATTATTTCCTCTAGTTAAAGAAATGGAAATCAATTCAAGCTTTCGTTAAGGGGAATGGGAAACGAATTGTGCTACATTCTCTAATAACAGAACCAAAAGGCTAATTGAGTGAATACAATACAATATTAAGGCATAAAACAACAGGGAATAATCTACCATAGATTTGAGGGCAATCCTAAAAGCTTATTTATTGCATAATCTAGAAGTCGCAGAAAAAAAAATGTTTTGGTTTCCAGGATGAAACAGGTTTGGGATGGGACCAAGAGAAGTAGTGGGTTTAATTACAAAAGGGAAGCATGAGACAGACTTATTTTTGGTAAAGAAACGTGTCTGTAAGTATTCATATAGAGTTGATAAAATTATATTGAACTTAATGTGTGCACCAAATCATTAAAACAAATATAGTCTGCATAATACTTGTGAAATATTAATGTCCTACTTTTAGTCTCATACTATAAATATTTAAAGAAACTGAAAATACCTATTCAAGGGATTTCTCTATGTTCTTCTTATAACATCATAAATATCCATACTAACCTCAATTGAATTTAATGATATCTAGAAAACAGAAGTCAATATTGAATGTTTACAATGAAAAATAGTATGGGTCCAAGTTTTAATTGAACTACGCCATGCTAATTAGAAGGCAGAGATTTAGAAGACTGATATCCTGGGCCAGTTCTGACCAAAAAAAGTCGTGAGAAAGTACAAAACGAAAGCAAGATATAGGGTAATTTCCCTGTTATCTCTCGTTTGTGGAAGCCATAGGTAAGAGATTATTGCTCAAGGGAGGCTTGGCCAAAAAGGAATACCTCATCTGAAAAATAATCTAAAGTGGTCAGAGCCTTAGCAACTTCAAGCACCAGTAGTGCCAAAGGAAAGAAGAAAAGAAGAAATCAGGAAAGGAAAAGAAAGGAGAGAAATGGAAAACTATTTCCTCTTCATTCTTGTAGTATCATGTCATTGGATACAAGAATTGAGGGTATTTTGTTTACTGTTTTAGGATTTAGGCCCCTCTAATATGAAAGCATTTATTTCAAGTAATTATTTTATTAGTACTATTTATTAACTTATTATTAGGTCTTCTTGGAGATTGAACCTATGGCTTTGTATATATTAGTCTAGTCCTACAAATGAGCTTTACCCCAGCTCTCTTATATAGTTTTGGTAATTGTTTATGAGTTCTTCAATTGATAGCTACTCTACTTTTCATCTTATCTTTTCTCTCCCATATTTTTCTCTATATATTATAGTTTATGTGTTCAAAATTTTCCTCAATTTTATGTTATAAACTTAGAATTTTGCTTTTCAGTTTACAGAGAAGTCAATATCCTCAGGAATGTGATAATGCCATTCTTTCCAATAGAAGCACGATTTCCATCAATAGAACAGAATTTAAGACTCAGAAATGAATCCACTCTTATAGGCACATAATCTTTGATAAGGGAGCCAGAAACACAGGATGGAAGAAAGACAAATTCTTCAAAAACTTGCGCTGATGGAATTGTGTGCACACAGAAACCTGAAGTTAGATCCTTATATATACTCCTGCACCATAATCGATTCCAAATAGATTGAAGACCCTAATGTAATTCCAGATACCTTAGAATTTTACAGGAAGAGTTCGAGGAAACACGAGGGCTCCTTGGGACAGGTCAAAACTTCCAAAGTAAGGTTGGATAAATGGGATTACATCTAACTGAATCAATCATTTGTCAGACTCAAAAGACATGAAGAAAAGAGAGATATTGTAGCACAGATTTATTAGGGAGCGAACCTACACATGAGAGCCTCAGCCAATGGTAAACCTTTAATCCCTTTTTGAACTAGGATATTTATAGTGAGTTTAGATGAATATAAGAGTTTCCTGGTGGGGATTAGTAAGAAAACAACTAATACTAAGACAGGGATAGCATGTGAAAAGAGTTGTAGCTGGAGAAAGGGAGAGATTAACGCCGTGGTGTCTAGTTCAAAGCCTTGGCTTGGTGTCAGCTTTGTAAGGTATAGGTGCACAAAGGAAAGTGGGTACAACAGGACTGGTTATTAACAAAAGCCTCACATAAGTCTGAAGCCTCAAAATAAGGACCCCAGTCTGTGTGGACCAAACAGTATCTAATATGAGGTTTTATTTAAATTAGCAAGCACAATTTTAGATTTTTGCAGAGTGGGATGGTGCATAGTCAGTCACAGGCAATGTCTGTTATGTCAGGTAATCCAATCTACTCTTTCACGTGCTACCCAGTATCGAGGTTTCAACAAAAATGAGTACAATGTGATTGTACCAATGAGACTGTGATTTTTCCCTCTCCTGAATCAAAATTCTGTCAAATGATTTCTGTCTTCCAGCTCTTTATGCAATATTTCTCATGATCTTTTCTACTATTTTGTCTTCATAATTGATGTTCATAGTACTTTTTATTGTTGTCTTGTGTGTCTATGCCATTTTTAGGGCTTGAACTCTATGTTTAATTGTCTTCCTTGTACTTTTTGCTCATGGCTGAACACACTCTATCCTTTGAGCCATATCCTCATCTTCTTCTTCTTGCTGGACAATTGGAGATAAATTTTCACATTTTTGTCTGTTTAGACTGACATTGAACCAAATTTCTTCAGGTTTTAGCCTCCTGAGTTTCTAGGATTCTACACATGAGCCACTAACACCAAGCTTTGCTTTACTGTTATTTTAGTTATGTGGTAGAAGAAAGTGCAAGCATATTTGTGTTAAATGTGCAATTTTCAAATACAAGTTGAAATCAACTTGATATAATGTAACAGTTATCAACTTTAACAGTTAAATCAATGAATAGTTCACATTCCCACAGAAATATAATTGAAAACAAAAGGCATAATTGTTTTCCTAAAACAAGTAATGGAACCATGAACTTCTCTCACCATACAATTCATGTTTTCTATGAGTTTAATTAGCAGACTTCTAATACTAAAAGTAAATATATTAATTGTACACCATAAGGACCAAAGTGATTATAGTTAAGAATAGATATTTCATCACAGCCAAAAGATAACTTTTCGAGCAGTCTCACTAAAAAGAAATGTTACATACAGAAACTAATGGATATGATATAGCTTGATCATTACACAACCTATAAATGAATGGGATTAACACTCCATACTTCATAAATGTGTAAAAAATAATTATGTAGCTAGGTGCCAGTGGTTCATGCTTGTAATCCTAGTTACTAAGGAGTCTGATGGCTGAGAATCATGGTTCAAAGCCAGCCTAGGGAGTATAGTCCGTGAGACTTTTTTTTTTAAATTTTGGTTTATCGTCGGGCTTGAACTCTGGGCCTGGGCACTGTCCCTACACTCTACAGCTCAAGGTGAGCATTCTACCACTTGAGCCACAGGACCACTTCTGGTTTTCTGGTGGTTTTATTGGAGGCAAGAGTCACACAGAATTTCCTGCCCCAGCTGGCTTTGAGCTGCAATCCTCAGATCTCAGCCTCCATAGTAGCTAGGATTACAGCCGTGAGCCACTGGCGCCAGCTCTTTGAGATTATCTTCAATGAGTCACCAGAAAACTGGCAGTGGCTCAAGTGGTAGAGCACTAGCATTGAGGTCAAGAGCTGAGAGACAACGTCCAGGCCCAGATTTCAAGCCGCACGACCGACAAAATTTAAAAATAAACTGTTAAAAATAAACAAATATTTTGGCATTAATGTTAAAATATAATTCTAAAAATTTTTGAATCCTCACTAGATATAATAGATATAATAATAAATGAGGAGAAGTGTTTTCTGGTTTTGGTAACCATTGAATCAATTGTGTAAGTCACACATTTTTCAATCAATTCATATTTATGTATTTATATGCCATAAGTATAATTAACTGATAAGTGATAGGCAGTGCTGTTTTAGGAATCTCCCTTGGCTTTCTAACATTAACCTTCCTACCCTAAAATCAATATGCCCTCCAATTTTGTCAGAGATTTCATTGACAGTAAAGTTACTCATCTCATTGGAGCAGAAAAGTATAAGCCATAATTATTGTTTGGAATAACTGTCACATTTACATACATTTCACTTAGCTTAAGAACCATGCCAGTAATAGCAAAATGTCTTCTGAGCTTTTCAGTCTCTTAAGAGATGAAAATCTTTAATTATATATCTATTTTTATTCTGCCTAACATCCTATATCTTAGGAAGATCTTTTTGTGTAACACTGTATTCCTGATTGGAAGACTGGAACAAAGGCAATAATGAAAATAGCCAAGGAAAATACTTGGAAACAATTTAAAAAGCAATGGCAGACACGCCTGTTTTCATTGGTTTCAATGAGAATATACATTAAACTATGTTTTCGTTATTTAAAGTGCAATAATTAAACTTTAATTAGCAGTGAAGAAGGGAATAGAAAACTGTGTTTGAAGACAGCTTGACTTTGAAAAATTCAACAAAAGCATAATGGATTTTTCTTGTTTTTCTATATAGTTGCCAAAATAATAGAGAGCAACACCCAAAGGCAGGAAAACACCTAAGCCAAAGCAGTAAACTTTTGTCTATAAAATAATTGTGAGTGACTCTTTCAAAATCAGGCTTGCAAGGAAGAAAAATGTATTTGCTTTAGTGTGAAAAATAAAAAATATAAAAATCCTTTATTAATGTTTTACATATAATGACTAGGACTTCTCATTTTGGAGAAGAGGAAAGGTATGAAAAAGTTCAAAATTGTTTGACTATTCCCCAACAGCATTGTTATTTGTCACCTATGGCAATGGAAGTAGCCTTGGTTACTCTTAGTATCATGCTTGTTTATATTTAGAAGCATTATTTGTTGATGTGTTATAAGCTGCAAAACCTTAAGTAGGAATAGAGTAATTTCCTGAGAGAGGAAAGTTGCTGTGTAAACAAACCTAAAATATCAAACATATAGCATAGTGAAAACTATTTTCCAGCTTTATCACAATCTGTAAGTACAGATTTTGTTTCCCATTGTTCCAGGGGAATCATTTTTTTATCTTCTTTTTCACCATCTAGTGATCCTATAAAATCCTATACCATCCTGGGATTGCTGTAACTTTACTGGATTCTCTAATTTCTGTTGGAGAGTTAGGAAAGATAGAAAATTATGTTTCTGTTACTGTTTTACCTTATTTTTTTTATTACTTTAGAAACTGTAACTCAAAATGACATAAATTATCTTTATAATATTAGGAGACAGATTTCATGTCCATATTCTAACCCTAGCCTTCTACATAACTTTGGTACTTAGTGATCCCCAAATGTGAAAAGAAATATAGGGAGCATCTTACTTAAATATTGTTGAGAATTTCAAGACTTCCTTTATGTAAGACCCTTTGAAGTATGTACAGCATACATGTGTACAAAGCCAGTGACAACAGGGAAATATCACTAAGTTTCCCCAAAAGGATCTATGAAGTCAATAGTTATCTTCCCAAGCAGTTGAAAAAATGCTTCCAAAATGATTCAGTGCACCTACATTTGTGGAGTTATTTAAGTTATGGATTCTTTGTTAGACATATTCTTTTCTTTTAAAAATTGTCAAATATTAGCTTTATAATAAACTTCGTCTAGTATTCCTTGGTTGAAAACAGAAATATTGATACAGTTGATGTCACATGGCTTTTTTACTTTCTCAGTTCAAAGCCAACCCAGACAGGAAAGTCTGTCACATTCTTATCTGTAACTAAACACCAAAACACCAGAAGTGGTTTTTGCTAAAGCAGTAGAGCACTAGCTTTGGGGGAAGTAGGCCAGGGAAGACATTTGTTCAGGGACATAGGTCAGTCTCTGAGTTCAAGCTCCAGAACAAGAACAAACTACACAAACCCACAGCAAAAAAAAAAAAAAAAAAAACGCACATATTTCTTAGGGACCATCCTGAAAGCACTGGTTTGAGAACAGGCTCCATTTGCTGATCATACTTAGTGGATCCGGCTTTTCTGGAATACTAATTGCGCTGGAGAATTTAGGACAAGACTAAAGGAATTAATAAATGACTTCTGCAACAACAGAATCATCTCAGTAGTGAAATATCCATGCATAAGACAATTTAAAACCTCCAAGTCTTTGTTTCCTTGTAATAGAACACTTTAAAACAACCTTATTTCCTTTTATTCTATGCTGGCCTTCAAATGGCATATTGTTTCCTTTTGTAATACTTTCAAGAAGAAGTTTCCAGACAATTTTTTTTTTTTTTTTGTCAGTCGTGGGGCTTGAACTCTGGGCCTGGGCTCTGTCCCTCAGCTCTTCAGCTCAGGCGAGCGCTATACCACTTGAGCTACAGCGCTACTTCCGGTTTTCTGGTTGTTTATTGGAGATAAGAGTCTCATGGTCTTTCCTGCCCGAGGTGGCTTTGAACCGCGATCCTCAGATCTCAGCCTCCTGATTAGCTAGGATTACAGGCGTGAGCCACCAGCGCTGGGCTTCCAGATAATTTTTATATGAATAAAGAACACACTCGAAAAAAGTCAGGGACAGAGTTTCCTTCAAGCCTTGGATTCTTTTTTTTTTTCTAACAATGAATATATATATATATATATATATATATATATATATATATATACATAATAGTGAAAATGCTGTACAGAGGGGTTACAATTACATGGGCAAGATAATGAGTACATTTTTTATCAAGCAATGTAGCCTACTCCTTGGTTTCCCCTTCCCATCCCTTCCCATTCTCACCTCTCCCCCCCCATCCAATCCTCCTCCCCTCACCAAAAAAGTTGTGAAGTTCGTTTTCGACATAACGAATTGTATATCTCATTTTTGCAATGGGTCCACCTGTATCCCTATTTAAATGATTTGTTTTTTTTTTCCCTTCCCCTCCAGAAATTATAGCTATATCAAATACAGTGAAAGCAGGGGTTATTGTTATGCCATGGGAAGGGACATACAAAGCAATAAGGAAATCATCTTATAAACGTGTTAGAAACGATCACATGAAAGAAAAATAACATTCGAATACATAACTCAGGGTTCATTTCCATAACATCAAATTATCTGACCTATTCTGTTTGATTCAGACATATACTAATTATTGCAAACAAGGAAAACCGTGGGACCTATATTTCTTTGGGCATGGCTTACTTCATTTAATATAATTTTTTCCAAGTCTTTCCAATTCCTAACAAATGGGGCAATGTCATTATTTCTGATGGAGGCATAGGATTCCATTGTGTATATATATCACATTTTCTTGATCCATTCATCTACGGAGGGGCATCGGGGTTCGTTCCATACCTTAGCTATGGTAAATAAGACTGCAATAAACATAGTCGTGCTGGTACATCTAGTGTTGCCTTGTTTGTAAACATTTGGGTAAATGCCCAAAATTGGGATTGCTGGGTCTTAGGGGAGCTCTATGTGGAGTCTTTTGAGGAACCTCCTTACTGCTTTCCAAAGTGGTTTAACAAGTTTACACTCCCACCAACAATGCAGTAAGGTTTCCTCTGTCCACATCCCCTCCAGCCTCTGTTGTTATTAGAGTTCTTGATTATAGCCATTCTAACTGGGGTGAGGTGATATCTCAATATTGTTTTGATTTGCATTTCTTTAATGTCTAGGGAGGTTGAGCATTTCTTCATAAGTCTTTTGGCAATCCTTCTTTCTTCTTCAGAGAAGTTTCTCTTTAAGTCTTTATCCCACTTATTTATTGGGCAGTTGTTTCTTTGAAGATTTGTTTGGGGGGATTTAATTTTTTGAGTTCCAGGTATATTTTAGATATGAGACCCTTGTCCATTCTATGGCTAATGAAGATCTTCTCCTAATCTGTGGGATTTCAACTGATCTTTCTAGCTATGTTCTTTGCCATGCAGAAGCTCTGCAATTACATGCAATCCCATTTGTCCAACAATTCTTTGATTTGCTGTGTTTCTGGGTGTCTATTAAGAAAATTTCGGCCTGTGCCAAAGAGATCTAGTGTTTCTCCTATTCCATCACGTAAAGTTTTCAGGGTGTATGCTTTCATTCCGAGGTCTTTGACCCATTTGCAGTTGATTCTAGTACAGGGTGATATATAAGGATCTAGCTTAAGTTTTCTACAAGTATTTAACCAATTTTGACGGCACCATTTACTGAAGAGGGTGTCTTTCTTCTATTCTATATTTTTAGCTCCCTTATCGAAGATTAGAAGACTATAGGTCTGTAGGTTCATTTCTGGATTTTCAATTCTATACCATTGGTCCTGAGGTCTGTTCTCGTGCCAGTCCCAAACTCTTTTGATTACTATGGCTTTGTAGTTGAATTCAAATTCGGTTTTCATATTCCTCCAGCACTGTACTTTCTGATAAGGATCGATTCAACTATTCAGGGTCTTTTATTATATCATATGAATTTTTGGATTGCATTTCTATATCCTTGAAGAATGAGGTTCGAATATTGATAGGTATGGCACTGAATTTGTAGATAGCCTTGGGAAGTATTGCCATTTTTACCATATTGATCCTTCCAATCGTGGAGCATGGGAGGTTTTTCCACTTTCTAATTTCTGTTTTGATTTCCTTTTTCATATTTTTAAGTCTTCAACATAGAGGTCCTTCACTTCTTTGGTTAAGTAAATTCCTAGGTATTTTATTTTTTGTGGGGCTATACCCAATGGAGTTGCTTTCCTAATTTGAGCCAAACCTTTCTCATTGTTGGCATACAGAAAAGCCATTGATTTTGAGTTCTCTTTCTTTGATGAGTCCCTGCCTGGTTTTGGGATGAGGTTTATGATGGCTTCAAAGAATGAGTTCGGTTGTGAACTTTCTGTTATTTCATTGATGATTTGGAGGAGTATTGGTGTGAGCTCTGCTTTGAAGACCTTGTAGAATTCCGCTGTAAAACCATCTGGTCCTGGGCTTTTCTTAGATGGGAGGTCTCTTATTGCTGTTTCTATTTCAATGCTTTATATGGGCCCCTTAAGAAGCTTTAAATTATATTGGTTTAGTTTTGGCATGTCAGTATTTGCTAGGGAAAGTTCCATTTCTGCCCAGTTCTCAAACTTATTAGCATAAAGTTGTGAGAAGTATTCCCTTATAATGTTCTGAATATTGGTTGTTTCTGTGGTGATGTTTCCATTCTCATCTCTGTGTTTATTTATTTGGGTGTGTTCTCTTCTTTTTCTGTTAAGATTTGCTAAGGGTCTGTCAATTTTGTTAATTTTTTCAAAGAACCAACTTTTTGTTTTGTAATTCTTTCTATGTTTTTTTTGGATTCTAATTCATTTAATTCTGATTTAATTTTAATTATTTCTTTCCATCTACTCTTTTGAGGTTTATCTTGCTGCTCTTTTTCAAGGAAGCTCAGATGTCTAATTAAATTGTTGGTTTCAGATCTCTCCAATTTGTTGATGTAGGAAATCAGAGCTATAAACTTGTCTCTGAGTATTGACTTTGCTGTGTCCCAGAGGAGCTGATAATTTGTGTGTTCATTTTTGTTGAATATCATGAATATTTAAATTTCGTTTCTAATCTCTTCCATGACCCATTCATGATTCAGCAGTGTATTCTTCAACCTCCATGTGATAAAGGAATTTCTTTGCTGACTTTTGTTGTTGAATTCTAATTTTATTCCCTTGTGGTCTGAGAGAATACAATGTATAACTTCAATGTTTCTGAATTTGGACAATGGATTCTTTTCTTGTATAGCAAAAAGGAACACACAAATTAACTTTCACTTTGTCATTTCTCTGTGTTCAATTTCTCCTTTGGGATCAGTTTCCACCTGCAGTAACACTTCCTTCTACTTACTTCCAGTAACAATCTATGGCACTGCTCCAGGTAAATTGAATGTTTTCAGGTTTCATTGAACTAACACAAAGACATCTTTGGACACGAGGTAAGGCGTCTTTCAGAGACAACTTAGTAAATACAAAATATAAAATTTAAATGGCTTATAAAAACATTATTCATGTACATATGGATATATAAGGTAATGTTAAGTCAAATGAACCCCAAGATAGGGACATAACTTGTTTTTTTTCTTTATTGCAATTGTTTTTAATGTATCTCAAATGTACTATGTGATTTTTTCATTTCTCCTCCATGTTCTTCTCCCATGATATAACTCCTGTTTGAACTGGTTATGATGTTGGTGCCTTGCATCTTGCATGTACATTTTTCTAGTGTAGGGAGGGGAAGGGAAACAACAAAATTCTGAAACAAAGATTCAGGATGACCTATTTTAACAATGATATGAACAAGACACTATGTAAAAAACGAACTTTACAACGTGGGGAGTGGAGGGGGAATTGAGTAGATGGGGAGGGAACAGATACCACAGGAAAAACAAAAGAGGATGTAACAATAGGAAGTGTACTCATTACCTTACTTATGTAACTCTAAGCCCTCTGTACACTATTTTTACTATAAAAAAAGAAACCTTTACCTAGGAGTACATTAAGTTCAAATTTCATAAGAGCTCTTAAATTAAATTTAACTGGGAGAAGATTCTCAGAAAAGTTTATTTGTGTGTGTGTGTGTTTTGCATTATTTCCCAAGTGTACACAAGTTAACAGTAGAAGAAACAATAGGAATAATAAGAGAAAGAAAAGTTCTGTGTTTAAGTATAATGGTTTAATATACTATAGAAGATTCTGCAAATAAGACAACATTGAACCAATAAAGCCAAGGCCATTATGTAGATCTATGGGAGTGACATAGAGAAATAATTAATACTAAGAGGAACATGAATGATGAGGCCACTGTCTTTCAAATTCTATCTCTAAATCATGTTTCCTTATCACGCAAATTTGTAAAATGTACAATGGAAGAATAATTCTGGTTCCAAAGCAAGTTAGATATAAAGCATGGACTTAACTGGAAAAAAAGTCAATGGTGAGAAAGTGGGAATTATACTAGCAAAGAACTGGTGGCCAAGATCTCATTTCTTTTTCTTTCTTTTATCTTTTATCTTTTTTTTTTTTTGATGGTTGTGGCAGAGTTTGAACTCGACCTGGTCAATATCTCTCCACTATTCAGCTCAAGGCTAGTGTTCTACCTCCTGGGCCACAGCGCCACTTCCAGCGCCACTTCTGGTGGTTAATTGGAGATAAGTGCCTCAGAACCTTTCTTTCCTACTCATAATGGATTTGAACCGCAACCCTCAGATCTCAGCCACCTGAGTAGCTAGAATTATAGGCATGAGCTCAAGTGATTGAATACTAGTCATGAGCAAGATTTCTGAATAAGGTTGCTGAGGCTTTTGCATACACACATACAAACATACATATACACACAGAGGCACATACATGTACAAACGCACCTGCACAAATGAAACTACTCTCAGAATGTGGAGAAATGTTAGAAAACAATTGAAAATATATCCTGAGTAAGACCAGATCAAGTGATAATTTTTAATATTAGAAAGTCCTCAAGTGAAATTTCTTCAAAGAAGTTTGAGAATAATAAGAAAGTCAATTAATCATTATTAAAGGGATTGGATCCATGGAAGAATGAATCAGAGACCCCTGCAAGTGCATCTGAAAATGATCATATCCTCTGTCAAATGATAGAACATCTTTGAAAATAGTACATAAAAAGTTTGAGCAGTCAGTCTAATGGATAAGATCATAGGAGAATTTCAGAATTGCTAGTCTGTACCTATATTAAATAAACCACCAAACTATGGCAGGGCAATTTGATACAAGCCTGGAATTCTAGCACTCAGACTAAGACAGGAGATTAGAGATTGGGATTACATAGTGATACCATCCCTGGGCCAGGTAGTATAATTTTGTCTCAATGAAACAAGCCAAACAACAAGAAAGGAATACACAGTTGGAAGTTTGGGCTAATTTTGTCATTATGTTTTGAGAAGGCAAGTTTCTTATTGAAATGCAACTCATATATAATCCTCAGTTGTGTTTTAAATGCTCTCTTCATTATACAAGATTCCTGGATGGAAAATGGCTCATGATTCCCAATCAAAAATTTGAAAAAGTAAGCATCATTCTGTTGGATTTCAAAGAAATAATAAAAGATTACAAAATTTTAAGCCTAGAAAACTACAAAGTTCATCTAATGTAGGACTTTATAGACCTTGCTAAGTTAGAATTTAGATTTAAAATAAATATTTTGGTTTTGTTTGTAATTTCATATTCTATGGGATACTACAAAATTCTTTTTAAGTAGAGGTTTAAATTGACAAATTCACACATGGATCAGGCATTTTATTTGCCTAAAATATTCTTTGAAGCGAGGTATAATTAGAACTTAGTTAATTCATAATTCCAACAGTTCATGTATAAATTGATAGTGTGAATAATCTAGACAGAGTTGCCAACAAATGGATGATATTAATTTATAAATTTAGAACAAGCAATTTTTTGAGGCTTTGGTGTAACATGGTATGAAGAGAGTAATTGTGTGAGGTCTTAGGTCTTCTATCTACTCATAATAGAGAAGAAATTTCCTTAATTACATGCCTCTGTATACAATGAGAAAAATGCTAGGGTTGGAGTTGGTTTTTATTTTTTGGTTTGTCCTCAGGTTTTAACTCTGGGCCTGGCCACTCCCTTTGAGCTGGTTTGTGCTCAAGGCTCATGCCCTACCTCTTCAACCTCACTGCCACTTGAGTCTGTCTTTTCCTGAGAAATTTATTGGAGATAAGAATCTAAGGAATCTTCCTGACTGCGTGGGCTTTGAATCATAATCTTCTGATCTCATTCTCCTGAATATCTATGATAGATAAAAAAGATAATAATATTTGCAAGTGTTCTGATTTCTTGAAATCAGAAAAATGTTGCAGCAAAGTTTAGTGTACTATGCATTCCACAATAGGAAGGGCATCATATTAGCACAACTCTAGCATTTTTTGACAACAGTGATAAGCTATTCATGATGTGAATTAAGGGAATTTTAAGGTGCACCTTACAAATTGGCAACTGTTGGGCTAGGAAGACTTTAAGGCATAAAAGCTTGGGATTGATGGTCACAGAAATAATTGCTTACTCTGATGAACAAATGTTTACTCTTGAGGAATTAATTATTACACATACTTCGTAGTTATATCCTTCACCAGAATATGGCTATTTTTTTTCTGTTGATTTCTCAATATGTAACACCCCATTAGAAACTGCAGCTATTGCAGAATTAAATAACATGCAAACAGGTACTGTTTTGAATATCTCTGATATGAAATGCTCAGAATTTGAAAATGAGTAGTTAGTATTTGTAAGAAATTTGAAAAACACATATATACTGTCCTTTGAACAGTTATTCAGTTTTAAAAGTTAGAAGTTTCCAGAGAATTAAACTGTTTTCTGTTTTACTATGAGACAATACTGAAATTATAATATTTTGGAAAATTATAGCAGGTATATTGTGAAAATATTGTATATTTTGATAACATTCATGTTGATGAACCTCTGATAAAAAAGGTGTAATTAATTCAAATTAGATGCCAAATAGTGTTCATTTTTAAAAAGGTAATGCACATAGAATAATATTTACTATAGCAATACAGAGAAATTATACTTTATGTAACTTATTTTTAGTTTAATTTTATTTTTAAGGTGATATAAACAGGGGTTGCATTAATTTTAAGGTAGTGAATACCTAATATGTTGAAATTTTAACCACTACCTCATTTTTCTCACACTTTTCCTTTCTTGCCTTGTCAAATTAAGATAAATGCATGTGCAATACACACAGTACTGAAATCAAATACAGCAGGGGATAAACTATAGGGGAAAACACAAAAGAAAAAAGAAATCACATAGTACATTAAAAAAAACAACCACAAAGAAAAACCTCTATTTCCATATCTAGGTGTTCATTTTGCTCAACATGATCTTGTATGGTCCTATATACAAAGCTTTTGAACCATTCTGCTCATCTGAAAAACCCAGAGGAGAGTTCCCAAATAGCTCTACAAACACTGCTGGCAAACATGATAAATGAAAAGTTTGAAAACATATAAAGGACTCTGTATGAGCGTGATAGGGAGAGAGAGGAGGCAATCCAAAAGTTTATACAGGAATAACAAAAGCGTGAGGAAGCTACTCAAAAAAGGATACAGGATTTGCATGAACAGCTCAATTGAGAATACTCAAAGAGAAAGGCAGGAATGGCATGAGCAGGCTGAGAACACTCAAAGAGAACTACAGGAATCACACAAACGGGAGGAATTTAATCAAAGAGGATTACAGGAATTGAGAGAGCAGGAGGAGAATACACAAAGATCACTAAAGGCATTCATGGAATCGATTAACAAAGAGCTGAAGGAAGTCAGGGAGACCACAAAGGGAATGCTGAATGGAACCCAACAGAAGGAATGGAAGTCCAAGGAAACCATAACCAATCAACTAAGTGATTTGAGAATAAACACTAAACACCAAATTAAGGAAGTAAAGAAGTTCATACAAGATCTGAAACAAAGCTTCAACAAAGAATTTGAAGCCATCAAAGCTGACCAATTAGAAGGAAAATAGATAAAAAACAAAGTAGAAAATCTTGACAGCAGGTTAGACCATGCAGAAGATCGAATCTCAGGGATTGAAGACAGCCTAGATATTATAGAGAAAGAACATACAACCATCCAAGACAAGTCAAAGAAATATGATAGATCTATCCAAAACTTGGAAGACACCATCAGAAGGCCTAATCTAAGGATAATGGGTGTAGAGGAGCACCTAGAAACAGAAGTTAATGGTCTAGGAAATTTGTTTAACAGGATCCTAGCAGACAACTTTCCAAACATGCAAAAAGATAGGCCTATTCAATTACAAGAAGCTTTTAGAACTCGAAATAGACCAGACCAGAATAGGATATCCCACCGTCACATTATAATCCACACAGCATCAACTCAGATCAAGGAAAAGATCCTGAAAGCTGTCAAGGAGAAAAGATTCATCACCTATAAAGGGAAACCAATTAGAATCAACTCAGATTTTTCAGCAGAGACAATCAAAGCAAGAAGAGCCTGGAATGATGTATTCCAAGCACCCAAAACAAACAACTATCAACCAAGAATACTGTACCCAGCTAAACTGTGCTCATAACTGAAGGCCAAATAAAAACCTTCCAGAGCAAAGAAAAAATGAAACAATACATCTCCACCAAACCAGCCCTACAAAAGATTCTTAAAGGTGTTCTACACATAGTAAACCAACAAGACCACAACAAAGGCCAAGAAACTTCAACCAAACTGAGAATCCAAGAACCATAGGAAGAACCCAGTTTTCGCAACCCATAAAAAGGTGGATAACATGGCAGGAACACCCAAATACCTCTCCTTCCTATCTCTTAATTAACGGACTTAACTCACCAATGAAGCGACATAGACGGTCAAGTTGGATTAAAAAACAAGATCTTTCTATCTGCTGCCTTCAGGAGTCACATCTTGCCCGTAAAAACAAACAAATTTTCAATGTTAAAGGCTGGAACAAAATCTACCAAGCAAACAGCCCCCATAAAAAGGCAGGAGTTGCAATCCTAATATCAGATAAAATAGATTTCAAATTAAAATTGGTGAGAAGAGATAAAGAAGGTCGCTACATACTAATTAAGGGATCTCTCCTTCAGGAGGATATTACAATTCTAAATATCTATTCGCCAAACAATGGAGCACCCAAATTTATGCAAGAAACACTACTTTCCCTCAAATCCCACATAGATCCAAAGACATTAATTGTTGGGGATTTTAACACACCACTCTCCCCACTAGATAGATCAACTTGGCAAAAACTCAACAGAGAAACCGCAGATCTAAACAGCTGCATAGATCAACTAGATTTAACAGACATATACTGAATATTTCACCCAGCAGCATCAGAATACACGTTTTTCTCAGCAGCACATGGAACATTTTCTAACATTTTAGGCCACAATGCAAACTTGTCCAAATTCAGAAACATTGAAGTTATACCTTGCATTCTCTCAGACCACAAGGGAATAAAATTAGAAATCAACACCAAAAGCCACCAAAGAATGTCCGGTAACACATGGAGGCTGAACAACACACTGCTGAATCACGAGTGGTCATGGAAGAGATTAGAAAGGAAATTCAAAAGTTCATGGTATACAACAAATATGAGCATACAAATTACCAGCTCCTCTGGGACACAATAAAGGCAGTATTCAGAGGCAAGTTTATAGCTCTGAGCTCCCACATCAACAAATTGGAGAGATATGAAACCAACAATTTAATGAAACATCCAAACCTCCTTGAAAAAGAGCAGCAAGATAAACCCCAATCCAGTAGATGGAAAGAAATAATTAAAATTAAATCAGAATTAAATGAATTAGAATCCAAAAAAACTATAGAAAAAATCAACAAAACAAAGAGTTGGTTCTTCGAAAAAATTAACAAATTTGAGAGACCCTTAGCAAATCTTATCAGAAAAAGAAGAGAACACACCCAAATAAATACACTCAGAGATGAGAATTGAAACATCACCATGGAACAAAACAAGATTCAGAACATTTTAAGGGAATATTTCTCAAAAACTTATGCTAATAAGTTTGAGAACCTGGCAGAAACGGACCATTCCCTAGCAAATATTGACATGCCAAAACTAAATCAAGATGAGGTAAACCATCTTAACAGGCCTATATCAAGCATTGAAATAGAAACAGCAATAAGAGACCTCCCAGCTAAGAACAGTCCAGGACCAGATGGTTTTACAGTGGAATTCTACAAGTCCTTCAATGCAGAGCTCTCACCAATACTCCTCCAATTCTTACATGAAACTGAAAGAGAAAGTTCACTACCGAACACATTCTATGAAGCCATCATAATCCTCATCCCAAAACCAGGCAGGGACTCATCAAAGAAAGAGAACTATAGGCCCATTTCTTCGATGAACGTTGATGCAAAACTTCTCAACAAAATTTTGGCCAATCAACTTCAACAATTTATCCAAAAAATCATATACCATGATCAAACAGGATTCATTTCAGGGATGCAAAGCTGCTTCAATATAAGCAAATCAATTAATATTATTCATCACATCAACAGGAGCAAGGATAAGAACCACATGGTTATCTCAATAGATGGAGAAAATGCATTCGACAAAATCCAACATCCCTTTATGATCAAGGTTTTGGAAAAATTAGGAATCCATGGAACATTCCTCAATACAATAAAGGCTGTATATGACAAACCTACAGCCAGCATTATACTTAATGGAGAAAAACTAAAGCCTTTTCCTCTTAACTCAGGAACAAGACAAGGATGTCCACTCTCTCCACTTCTCTTCAATCTAGTATTAGAATGCCTAGCTACAGCAATAAGACAAGAGGCAAACATAAAGGGGATCCAAATAGGGAAAGAAGAAATAAAACTCTCCCTTTTTGCAGAACACATGATCTTGTATTTAAAGAATCCCATGTACTCCACTCCCAATTATTCAAGCTGATTCAAAATTTTGGAAAAGTAGCAGGGTATAAAATTAACCCCCAAAATCAACGGCTTTTCTGTATGTCAACAATGAGAAAAGTGTGGCTGAAATTAAGAAAGCAACTCCATTTGTAATAACCCCACCAAAAATAAAATACCTAGGAATAAATTTAACCCAAGAAGTGAAGGACCTCTATTATGAAAACTTTAAAATCTTGAAAAAGGAAATTAAAACAGAAATTAGAAAATGGCAAAACCTCCCATGATCCTGGATTGGAAAGATTAACATCGTGAAAATGGCAATAATTCCCAAGGCTCTCTACAAATTCAATGCGATACCTATCAAAATTCCAACGTCATTCTTCAAGGAAATAGAAGAGGCAATCCAAAAATTCATATGGAACAATAAAAGACCCCAAATAGCAAAAACGCTCCTCAACGGAAAGAACACTGCTGGAGGAATATCAATACCAAATTTCAAACTCTACTATAAAGCCATAGTAATCAAAACAGCTTGGTTTGGCATAAGAACAGACCTCAGGACCAATGGAATATAATTAAAAACGCAGAAATGAACCTACAGACCTATAGCCATCTAATCTTTGATAAGGGAGCTAAAACTATAGAATGGAAGAAAAACAGCCTCTTCAATAAATGGTGATGTCAAAATTGGTTAACTGCTTGTAAAAAACTAAAGCTAGATCCTTATATATCTCCCTGCACACGCATCAACTCCAAATGGATCAAAGTCCTCGAAGTCAAAGCAGACAATCTGAAAACACTACAGGATGGAATAGGAGAAACCCTAGGTCTCTTTGGCTCAGGCCAAAATTTTCTGAATAGAGACCTGGAAAAACAACAAATCAAAAAAGGTTGGACAAATGGGATTGCATGAAGTTGCAGAGCTTCTGCATGGCAAAGTACATAGCTAGCAAGATCAATAGAAAGCCCACGGATTGGGAGAAGATCTTCACTAGCCATAAAACAGACAAGGGTCTCATATCTAAAATATACTTGGAACTCAAAAAATTAAATCCCCCAACAACAAATTCTCAAAGAAAAAACTGCCCAATTAATAAATGTGATAAAGACTTAAAGAGAAATTTCTCTGAAGAAGAAGAAGGAAGGATGGCCAATAGACACATGAGGAAATGCTGAACATTCCTAGCCATAAAAGAAATGCAAATCAAAACAACATTGAGATACCACCTCACTACACTTAGAATGGCAAAAATCAAGAACTCTAACAACAGCAGATGCTGGAGGGGATGTGGACAGAAGGGAACCTTACTTCATTGTTGAAGGGAATGTAAACTTGTTCAACCACTTTGGAAAGCAGAGTGGAGGTTCCTCAAAAAAACTTCACATAGAGCTCCCCTATGACTCAGCAATCCCACTTTTGGGCATTTACCCAAATGTTTACAAACAGGACGACACTAAAGCTACCAGCACAATTATGTTTATTGCAGCATTATTTACCATAGCTAAGATATGGAACCAACCCTCAGTAGATGAATGGATCAAGAGAATGTTGTATATATATATACACAATGGAATTCTATGCCTCCATCAGAAAGAATGACATTGCCCCATTTGTTAGGAAATGGAAAAAGTTGGAAAAAATTATATTAAGTGAAGTAAGCCAGGACCAAAGAAACACAGGTCGCATGGTTTCCCTTATTTGCAATATCTAGTATATGTGTGAGTCAAGCTGAAAAGGTCAGATAATGTGATGTTAGGAAAATGAGCCCTTAGATATGTATTTTAATGTTTTTTTCTTTCATGCATTTGTTTCTAATGCATTTATAAGATTATCTCTTAGTTGCTTTGTATGTCCCTCCCCCACAGTATAACCCCTGCTTTCACTATATTTGTTGTCAGTATAACTTGTGGAGGAGATGGGGAAAAACAAGTCGTTTAAGGATACAGGTGGACCTGTTGCAACAATGAGAAGTACAAGTTGTCACATCGAAAACGAGCTTTACTACCTTGATGCTGGGGGGAGCCCGGTGGGGGAGGGGGGAGGATTGGGTGGGGAAGGAGGATGAGAAGGGCTGTGAAGGGTAAACAAAGAAGGAAGCTGCAATGCTTGATAAGAAATGTACGCATTATCCTGCCCATGTAATTGTAACCCCTCTGTACAGTGTGTTCACAAAAAAATAAAATAAAATATAAAAAAATAAAAAATTAAAGCATTTCAAAAAAAAGTAAAAGAAACCGCAGATCTAAACAACTGCATAAATTAACTAGATTTAACAGACTTCTACCTTATATTTCACCCAGCCTCATCAGAACACACGTTTTTCTCAGCAGCACATGCAACATTTTCCAAAATAGACCACATTTTAGATGACAAAACAAACTTTTCCAAATTCAGAAGCATTGAATTATACCTTGCATTCTCTCACACAACAAGAGAATAAAATTAGAACTCAACACCAAAAGCCACCATAGAACATCCTGTACCACATGAAGGCTGAAAAACACACTGTGGAATGACCAGTGCATCATAAAATACATTGGAAAGGAAATCAAGTATTCATGATATTCAGCAAAGATGAACACACAAATTACCACCTACTCTGGGACACAGCAAAGGCAGTACTCAGAGACAAGTTTATAGCCCTGAGTTGCAACACAAACAACTTGTAGAGATCTGAAACCAACAATTTAATGAGACATCTGAGCCTCCTTGAATAAGAGCAACAAGATAATCCCCATCGATAAAATTAACAAAATTGACAGAACTTTAGCAAATCTTAGAAAAAGAAGAGAACACATCCAAATAAATAAACTCAGAGATGAGAATGGAAACATCACCAGAGAAACAACCAAGATTCAGAACATTATAAGGGAATACTTCTAGAAACTTTATGCTAATAAGTTTGAGAACTTGGCAGAAATGGACCTTTTCTTAGCAAATATTGACATGCCAAAACTAAACCAAGATGAGTTAAACCATCTTTACAGGCCCATATCCAACATTGAAGTAGAAACAGCAGTAACAGTCCTCCCATCTAACAAAAGCCCAGATCCCAATGGATTTACAGTGGAATTCTACAAGGCCTTCAAAGAAGAGCTCTCACCAACACTCCTCCAAATTCTCAACGAAATTGAAAGAGAAAGTTCACGACCAAACTCATTCTATGAAGCCATCATAACCCTCATCCCAAAACCAGGCAGGGAGTCATCAAGGAAAGAGAACTATAGACCCATTCCTTGGATGGTCATTAATGCAAGAATTCTCAACACACTTTTGGCCAATCGACTTCAACAATTCATCCAAAAAATCATACACCACGATCAAACAGGATTCATTTCAGGTTTCATTTCATGCAAAGTTGGTTCAATAAATGCAACTCAATTAATATAATTCATCACATCAACAAGAGCAAGAACAACAATCACATGGTTTTCTCAAAAGATGCAGAAAAAGGATTTGACACGATCCACCACCCCTTTACGTTGCGGATTCTGCAACAATTAGGAATCCAGGAAACATTCCTCAGTACAACAAAGGCTCTATATGACAAACCTACAGCCAGCATTATACTTAATGGTGAAAAGCTAAAGCCATTTCCTCTTAACTCAGGAACGAGACAAGGATGTCCACTCTCTACACTTCTCTTCAATTTAGAATTAAAATGCCTAATTTAACCATAAAACAAGATGCAAACATTAGAGGGATCCAAATAGGGAAAGAAGAGGGAAAACTTTCCCTCTTTGCAGATGACATGATCTCGTATTTAAAGAATCCCACGGACTCCACTCTCAAATTACTCAAGCTGATTCAAAATATTGGTAAAGTAACAGGGTATAAAATTAACCTTCAAAAATCAATGGCCTTTCTGTATGCCAACAATGAGAAAATCGTGCTGAAACCCGGAAAAAAATTCTATTTGTAATAGCCCCACAAAAAATAAATTACCTAGAAATTAACATACTCAAAGAAGTGGAGGATCTCTATGATGAAAACTTTAAAAACTTGAAAAAGGAAATCAAAACAGAACTTAGGAAGTGGAAAAAACTCCCATGCTCCTGTATTGGAAGGATCAACATCGTGAAAATGGCAACACTTCCCAAGGCTAGCTACAAATTCAATGTGATACCTATCAATATTCCAACCTCATTCTTCAAGGAAATAGAAAAGGCAATCCAAAAATTCATATGGAACAATAAAAGACCCTGAGTAGCAAAAATGATCCTTAACAGAATGAACAGTGCTGGAGGAATATCAATACAAATTTAAAACCTACTACAAAACCATTGTAATCAAAACAGCTTGGTACTGGCACAAGAACAGACCTCAGGACCAATGAAATAGAATTGAAACCCAGAAATGGACCCACAGACTTATAGTCATCTAATATTTGATAAGGGAGCTAAAAAAATAGAATGGAAGAAAGACAGCCTTTTCAGTAAATGGTGCTGGCAAAATTGATTAATCACTTGTAGAAAATCAAAAATAGATCCATACATGTCATCCTGCACCAGAATCAAATCCAAATGATCAAGGAACTCGAGGTCAAAACAGACACTCTGAAATCATTACAGGTCTGAAATCATACTAGGTCTCCTTGGCATAGGCCAAAACTTTCTCAAAAGAGACGCAGAAACACAACAAATCAAAGAAAATTTTGAAAAATGGGATTGCATGAAATGGCACAGTTACTGCAAGGCAAAGGATATAGCTATCAAGATCAATAGAAAACCTACTTATTGGGAGAAGATAATCACTAGCCATACAATGGACAAGGTTCTCATATGTAAACTATACCTGGAACACAAAACATTAAATCCCCCAAAAACAAATCCTCAAAGAAACAACTGCTCCATAAATAAGTGGGCTACATTGCTACAATGAGATGTATAAGTCGTTATGTCGCAAACGAACTTTACAACTTTTGTGGGGGGGGGGGAGTAGGGAGGATTTTGGGGGCGGGTGGAGGATGGGAAAGGATGGGAAGGGGAAAACAAAGGAGGAGGCTAAAATGTTTGATAAGAAATGTACTCATTATTTTGCCCATGTAATTGTAACTCCTCTGTACTTTATTTACAAAATAAAAATAAATAAATAAATAAGTGGGCTAAAGACTTACAGAAAAACTTCTGTGAAGAAGAAAGAAGGATTGCCAATAGACAGATGAAGAAATGCCCCACCTCCCCGGGTATAAGAGAAATGCAAATCAAAACAACATGGAGATACCACCTCACCCCAGTTAGAATGGCCATAGACAAGATCAATAATAACAGATGCTGGAGTGGATGTGGCCAGAAGGGAACCTTACTTCATTGTTATTGGGAGTGTAAACTTGTTCAAACACTTTGGAAAGTTGTATGGAGGTTCCTCAAAAAACTCCTAGAGCTCTCCTATGACCCAGAAATCCCACTTTTGGCATTTACACAAATGATCACAAACAAGATGATACTAAATCTTCCAGCACAACTATGTTTATTGCTGCATTATTTACCATAGCTACGATATGGAACCAACCCAGATGCCCTTGAGTAGATGAATGGATCAAGAAAATGTGGTAAATATAAACAAAGGAATTCTTTGCCTCCATCAGAAAGAATAACAATGCTCCATTTGTTAGGAAATGGAAAGACTTAGAAAAAATTATATTAAGTGAAGTAATCCAGCCCCAAAGAAACATAGGTCCCATGTTTCCCTTGTTCAAGTACCACTTCTTTTTTTCACACACCCAGTCTATGTGCGAGGGTACTTTCTCCTTGTTAAGCAATAGGGTAATACTCACAATCTGAAGGGGAAAGTTCCACAGTTTAACCCTATGCCCACATTAGAGGGTGTATAATTTAAAGTATTTTGAGTCAAACAGTAATACTAGAATTGAAATGCTCCTTAGGGACATTTTCTTGGAGCTCATTAGTTTACCCAGGAGAAATATAAATATCCCTAAATTTTGGAGCTAATTAGTAAATATCCTAATTAACACTACATCCTAGATTTTGTGTTATTACAAGTCAACATTGTATTATTGTTACATCAGAATCTTTCCCTACTTGCCAATGTGTAAGAGAAAATGAAAGTAAGGCATTAAAGCAAAATGCCTTATCTTTTTAGGAACTTAATCCTAGTGGTGAGGGTAATGTCTGAACTCATCCATTCAATAAAAGCTTGAAGTTTATAAGAGCACTTCCTACATATAAAAATTTGTGGCAGGTTGATTGACAGGGTTATTTCATCATGGAGATATCACCAAAACACTGTTCTTATTGAAATTGTCTATATCTTTTTAGTTTTCAAATCCAAATTGCATATTTCCTTCAATATCTCTGTAACAGTTTTGACCTTTTCTTCCTGCAAATTCTTTCCTTTCTTTACTTCTGTAAACCTGTGTTCATTACTTTCTTGTTTCCTTATTTATCTCATTCTTCCAATCTTGTCCACACTGGTACACACATTGTTCAGAATTGTGTCAGAACTTTCCTTTTCCTCTTCCCTTTAATAATGCCCCCGATTTTATTATTCTTTTTCATATTCATGGTTATGGATATTTTGATAATGTCTAAACAAACCTATCTTTGCATCTGTTTAATATAAACTTTAGAACTATCAGAGTTTTTTTCTCCTAAATCCAACATTTCCACCTGTAATCTCTATCACCAAGATTAACACTAACACAGTTGCCTGGCCAGAGATGTAGAACACTTTAGATTTCTTCTTACCTTTCTGCTCCCACCCATTAGAAAAGATGAATGATCAAGATTTTCTGAATTTCTGTCACTAATATGATTTCTATGTACTCCTTTTTATGCCCCTGCCACCAGCCTGTTTCATGTAATCATCACTGGTCACCTAGACATAAACAACTTTTTACAAAGTATGTTTTTCCCCATAGTCTTTTCATATTGGACCTTGCCATCACCAAATTACTTCTGCTTGTAAGCACACAGAGTGAAGAGCTCAGACACAAATTCTAGTATCATTATTTACTCATTACATTGACTACTGGCCTTACATTTCTCATCTGTAAATGGATGTAATCTACCAAAAATATTGAAGAATATATTTTTTTACTTCTAGAGCAAAAAAAAAAAAAAAGAAAATGAAGAGTCCTTACGTTTTCCCCCTTAGCTTACAAATAAGGAAAGCGTCAAATTCAGTTTGTTGGTATAAATATCAAAAATTGTTTCATGCAGAAATAAAAATAAATTTTCCTTCTGGATCTAAGGACCGTGTCCTTTTAAGGTAACTCCAGATATGTAAGTGGTATTATGTAAATTGTGTCATGTGTTTACAGCTATATTGAAGAATATGTCATTGGAAAGCATTGGTTATTGAATAGTGTCTTTATGAGAATGGTATTTGAACTAACCACACTAAGTTGAAAACTACATCTTAGTCCATCAAAATTTTTCTTATTGCTTTATTTGTTGCCAAGTGTTCTTAATACATTTACACATAGATTTTCTCCAGTTAACTGGATGAAAACTAAAACTGATCATGGATTTCTACCTAATGAGTGAAGAATGCTTGAGGCATGTGTTGTTAACTTCTAGTGAGATATAACTAAGCCAATGGCTATGTGGGTAGTGGAAGGCTTTCTCCTAAATTCCCAAGGCTAGAACAAACAAGATCATTTGTAACAGAAAGCACTCAGCTTATTATATTTTGTCTATGTGGGATAATCAACATGTGCAAACAAACGATTTTAATTATAAGAAAAATATAGTACCAAGAAAAGTGAGTATATTTAGAGAGACTGAAAGAATGAAATTAGGGTTTTTACTCTCTCACCTGTTTATGTGATTGTATTTCTTGATATTGAAACTCTTCTCTTGTTATTCTTATTGTATTAATCCAATGCTTTTTAGTACTATGTATTCAATGTGGGAAATCTGGCTTAAAAGATGTCTAAAAATTTTTCCTTTTCAATCAAAACCTTGTCATTATCAGGCTACACTGTGGTCATCATCTTCTTCATAAAAATTATTATGAGAATCATAAGTGCTAACTATGGAACGTATGATACTTGTCTATGATTTTGCAATATTTATATTTTGATTAATAATTTTAATGTTACCACTGTGCATGCATCCATGTTAAAATTTTGAATAAATTAAGAAACAAAAAAAATCTAAGCCAGGATGTGGAGGGTAAACAAAGGAGGAGGCTGCAATGCTTGATAAGAAATGTACTCATTATGTTGCCCATGTAATTGTAACCCCTCTGTACAGTATGTTCACAAAAAATTAAAATTAAAATTAAAAATAAATGGAAAAAATAACCCTTCCAGGGTAGGCCTCTGAGTACGTTACTTCCCAAGGCCTTGGCCCCTACACAGAAGGTTGGTAGGGATCTGGGTCTTGCAGGGACCTCTTGAAGGTCGAGTATGATGCCGTACCTCCTCCCCAATCGGGGGAATAGGGAGGGGGCCTAGGACTGTCAGGAGCACCTGAGTCAGAGGGAGTAACTTTCACCCTCATTTTGACTTCCACTGTGAATGTTTCAGTGTGTTCTGCATCAAATTTGACCCATTCTTTTTCCTTCTCAATTCCCTAGTCCTCCTTGACTCCTTCTAGGCCTAATGTTGCCTCCTCCTCCTTCTTCTGTGAGATAACATTACACATACTAAGAGTTTCACTTACCCTGGAAGACGATTTAGCCTCAGCTGGTATCTTTTCCTTTCAAGCCCCAGTTTGGGTGCCAGATGTCCGGTCTTCCTCCATCCCACAATTGATGGACGGGGTCTGGGGAAAGATAACGCAGATGCTCGCAGGTTCCTCAGCCTCCCTTAGCCTGGGAGACATTCAGAACCACCGGGGAGTCAAGTCAAGCAGGAAAACTCATTTATTAACCCAGAGCAAGCCCTTTTTAAAGCAAAAAAAGAGCAGCAAGTGGCATGGTAGTGGAGGAGAAGGAACCAATCACTGTCAAGGTCACACCCTATCATGCACCTATACTTCCTCCAACTGGTTACACACTGAACATAAAGCAAATTGGGCTCTGCCCATTCAACTCACTCTCAGCGCCATCTTTGGTGCCCATCTGCTTTACAATAATCCTCATTCCAAAAGAAGGCAGGGACTCATCAAAGAAAGAGAACTGGAGATCCATTTCTTTCCTTTTTACTTTTGTTCTTTTTGCAAACCCATTTCTTTGGTGAATATTGATGCAAAATTTCTCAACAAAATTTTGGCCAATCGACTTCAACAATTCATCCAAAACATCATACACCACGTTCAAACAGGATTCATTTCAGGGATGCAAAACTGGTTCAATATACGCCAAACAATGAATATAATTCATCCATCAACAGGAGCAAGGATAGGAACCACATGGGTATTTCAAGAGATGTAGTTAAAGCATTGGACAAGATCAAACACCCCTATATGATGAAGGTTCTGGAAAAATTAGGAATCCATGGAACATTCCTCAATATAATAAAGGCTGTATAGACAAACCTGCAGCAAGCATTATACTTAATGGTGGAAAACTAAAGCCATTTCCTCTTAACTCAGGAAGGAGACAAGGTTATTCATTGTCTCCAGTGCTCTCCTATCTAGTATTAGAATGCCTAGCTACAGCAATAAGACAAAATGCAAACATAAAGGGGATCCAGATAGGGAAAGAAGAAGTAAAACTCCCCTCTTTGCAGATGACATGATCTTGTATTTAAAGAATCCCACAAACTCCACTCCCAAATTACTCAAGCTGATTCAAAACTTTGGCAAAGTAACTGAGTATAAAATTAACCATCAAAAGTCAGTGGCTTTTCTATATGACAACAATGAGAAAAGAGTGGCTTAAATTAGGAAAGCAACTCCATTTGTAATAGCCCCACAAAAAATAAGATACCTAGAATTAACTTAACCAAAGAAGTGAAGGACGTTTATGATGAAAACTTTAAAAACCTGAAAAAGGAAATCAAAACAGAACTTAGAAAGTGGCAAATACTCCCATACACCTGGATTGGAAAGATCAAAATCCTGAAAATGGCAACACTTCCCAAGGCTATCTACAAATTAAATGTAATACTTATCCATATTCCATCATTATTCTTTAAGGAAATAGAAGAAGCAATCCAAAAATTCATATGGAACAATAAAAGACCCCGAATAGCTATAACGATCCTCAACAGAAATAACAGTGCTGGAGGAATATCAATACAAAATTTCAAACTCTAGTACAAAGCCATAGTAATCAAAACAGATTGGTACTGACACAAGAACAGACCTCAGGACCAATGGAATAGAATTGAAAATCCAGAAATGAACCTACAGACCTATTGCCATCTAATTTTTGATAAGGGAGCCAAAAAAATAGAATGGAAGAAAGACAGCCTCTTCAGTAAATGGTGCTGGCAAAATTAGTTAACTAATTGCAGAAAATTAAGCGAGATCCTTATGTATCACCCTGCACCAGAATCAATTCCAAATGGATCAAAGACCTCAGAGTCAAACAGACACCCTGACAACATTACAGGATGGAATAGGAGAAACCGTAGGACTCCTTGGCAGAGGCCAAAATTTTCTTAATAGAGACCCAGAAACACAAGAAATCAAAGAAAGGCTGGACAAATGGGATGGCATGAAATTGCAGAGCTTCTGCACGGCAAAGGACATAGCTAGCAAGACCAATTGAAAGCCCACAGATTGGGAGATCTTCACTAGCCTTACAACAGACAAGGGTCTCATATCTAAAATATACCTGGAATTCAAAAAATTAAATACACCAACAACCAATCTTCAAAGAAACAACTGCCCAATAAATAAGTGGGCGCTAAAGACTTAAAGAGAATCTTTTGTGAAATGGAAAGAAGGATCGCCAATAGACACATGAAGAATGTTCAACCTCCCTCTCCATAAAAGTAATGCAAATCAAAACAACATTGAGATACCACCTCACCCCAGTTAAAATGGCTATAATCAAGAACTCTAATAACTACAGATGCTAGAGGGGATGTAGACAGAAGGGAACCTTACTGTGTTGTAGGTGGTAATGTAGGTTTGTTCAACCACTTTGGAAAGCAGTATGGAGGTTCCTCAAAACACTCCACATAGAGCTCCCCTATGACCCAGCAATCGCATTTTTGGGCAATTACCCAAATGATCACAAGCAAGGCCACACTAAAGCTCCTAGCACGACTATGTTTATTCCGTCCTTATTTACCATAGCTAAGGTATGGAAGCAACCCAGATGCCCCTCAGTAGATGAATGGATCCAGAAAATGTGGTACATGTACACAATGGAATTCTATGCCTCCATCAGGAAGAATTACATTGCCCCATTTGTTAGGAAATGAAAAGCGTTGGGAAATTTATATTAAGTGAAGTAAGCCAGGCACAAAGAAACTTAGGTCCCATGGTTTGCCTTATTTGCAATAACTAGTATATATCTGAGTCAAGCAGAAAAAGTCAGATAAGTTGATGTTAGGGAAATGAACCCTAAGTTATGTATTCAAATGCTTTTTTTCTTTCAGGTGATTGTTTCTACCACATTTATAAGATTATTTTCTTTGTTGATTTGTATGTCCCTCCCCCATGGTATAACCCCTGCTTTTTCTGTATTTTAGGTTGGTACAATTTATGGGGGAGAAGCAAAAAAACAAATAGTTTAAATAGGGATACAGGTGGATCCATTACAACAATAAGATATACAAGACATTATGTGCAAAAACGAACTTCACGCCTTTGGCGGGTGGGAGGAGGATTGAGAGGTGGGTAGGGGGTGGATGGGAAGCAATGGAAAGGGGAAACAAAGAAGAGGCAACAGTGCTTGATAAAAAATGTATTTGTTATCTTGCCCATGTAATTGTAACTCCTCTGTATGGTATTTTCACAGTAAGAAAAAAATGAAAAATAAAATAAAATAAATTAATGCTTGAAGACCTTAAAAAAAAGAAATTGTAACTCTTCTGCAGGTATTTCCACAATAAAAAAATTATTAATAAAATTTAAAGAAAATGAAAAAGAAAACAATTAAGAAAATTATTCCAAGGCTGGGAAGGTGGCTCAGTGGTAGAGTGCTTGCGTTGCATGCATTAGGCCCTGGGTTCAATTCCTCAGCACCACATAAGCAAAAAGTAAAAAGCCGGAAGAGGCACTGTGGCTGAAATTTTGGTGTGCTAGCCTTGAGCTGAAGAGTTGAGGGACAGTACCCTGGCCCAGAGTTCAGATTCCACACCTGACCCCCTCAAGGCTGGTTTGCTCTAAGACTATATTTCTTTTCTTGTTCTAGTTTTCATATGTTCATAGAAATTAAAATTCCAAAAATTCAATGGATGTTGGCATTCAGGAACATCTTCATAGACACTGATATTGGAGGCCCATAAGTGGAATTGTTTTATTTCATTTATTTTCACAAATAAATCACCATGACTGTGTATTTTGTTTCTTTTCACTGTTATTGACTCTTATGTTGAGAATACTTTTTTCCTAGCAAAGTAGAGAAAAACAATTTGATTGAGCAAGTAACATATGGCTTTCATAAAATGCAGATGCATATATTTGTGTCTTCTGTCATTTCTAAAATTTCTTCCAGAAAAAGTTACTAATTACTCATGAGATACCTTATTTCAAGGTATTCCAGTTATCACATACACTTTTTGAGTTATCTCTGTATAAACCCAAAATAAACAGAAATCACATCTTCATTTCAAAAACTGTAGTTTACAAAGTGTTTTTAGACAACTCCGAAAATATTTCTAGGTATTCTGCATTTTGTGTGAAGTATTTTTAACAATAGTTTTTTTGCTGACATGTAATTCACATGCAATTTATTATCTCCTTTTATTGTATACATTTTAGTGGTTTGGAAGTGAATTGTACAATCATGAGTTTTTCCAGCCTAATTTTCACAAACTTGCATTTCTTCAAATAGAAAATCTGTAAATTTTAGAACAGATATTAAAATAGATATAAAATTTAGTTACAGATATTTGTCCAGCATACATCCTCTATAGTGTGTCTTTTCAAAATTTGTTTTTGTGGATTATTTCTTGGGTCTAACATATACCGTTCCAGTGTACTGTCAATGAACTATATTACCTGTGCAAACAAGTTTTTACTTCTCTATACATTCATAGAAGTATAATGCATGGATCCTATACAATTCTCTTTGACCTTTTGAAGACTTGAAAACTTGCTTGCTGAAATGATTGCAGTATTATACAGATCGATCTGCTATGTAGAGTATAGCAGTTTCTCCACAAATGCATTAATATATTTTGTGTCATCTTCTTATATAATGGTCACATTAGTCACTTTTCTTTTTCTTTTTTCTTAGATACTAAAGAGGAGCTTATTTCCTAAACTTCTCCTATTGACTATTAATTTACGTATGTTCGTTAAAGAAATATCCTAATCAGAAATAATTTATATAGAATTAGAAGATATAAAAATACTTAAGACTCAGTATCATTGTAGCATTAACATTGTAACATTAACAAACATATGCTCTCTATCTGTTGCATATATTTTCACTTCTGTTATACTGTCCTTTTTTGAAATATGAAAGATTATCAGTTGATGTTATTTAGTTTATTCTTGCTTGTCTTTAGCCACTAATGAGCCTTCTGAGCATCTAGGATTACAGGCATGGCCGATTGGTGCATGTTTGTCTTTCAATATTTTAAGTGTTTTCCTCTTTCTTTTGAATTCAAATATTGTCCTTTCAGGAATTTTGCAAATTCTCAGACTCTTGTTCTCCAACTGTCAAGATGATAAGCATCTATTTGATGGGTAATTGTCTTTTTTATTGTGTTTGATATATTTTTCATGATTTCTATTTTTTTATCCTTCTTAATTATTGCATATGATGATTAGAATATTAAATATATAGACTTCAGCTTTGCCTCTAAGGAGATGGTAGAAGTCAGAATTACTGAGTGTAGGAACACTGAGGCCTTAGCACCAGTGTCCGGGCTATATTGTGTATCCTCTCTTGTCCTCTGGAGAGTACATGGGGCCAGAATTGAGTAAGCTATTCTGAATGTAAGTCTAAGAAGATATACAAAGATATTTATAGGTATATATTTATTTATAAACATATATTTATAGCCTAAAAAGATACATTCATTTATAAATTTATTTATAAATGGTTTTAGGAAGTGGCGCTGTAGCTTAAGTGGTAGAGTGCTTACCTTGAGCTGAAGAGCTGAGGGACACAGCGCTCAAGCACAGAGATCAAGTCCCATGACTGACAAAAAAAGAATGTTTTAAAAGATTCTTATAGAGACAGCATTTTGAACTTTATACATAAAAATGGCAAAAAAATTTAGTTGGACTTTGTTCCTATGAGGAAATTTTAAAAATAGGCTTTAAATTATATAGTAATATATTTTAAATGCTAACTAAACAAAAAATTAAAATATAATCAGCAAAGTTTTCCCTATATGACAGTCCCCTCACATTCAATATAGCAACTATTTACATACTGTTACATATATGTCGGTAATAGATATAACCTTGACGTGATGTAAAGTATAACTTACTTTGTATGACATATTATGCTATTTTCTATATGGGCCTGGAGCCTATGCTGATTTTAGTACACTCAATCAGTTCTGGAAGCCACCCTATAAATACCAAGATGACCATTATATGCTTTTACCCAGACAAATATAGCTACGATAAAGCTTAAATTATAAATTAGGTACAGTAAGACAATAATAACAGTAACTAATAAAATAGAAGAATTGTAACAATATATTGTAAAAAAAGTAATGTGAAATAGGTGTGAAAGTGCACACCTGTAATCCCAGAAATCAAAGTCGAGACAGGAAAATAATGAGAGATTTACGGTGAGACCTTACATCCGCAAAACCAAAAAAGATATTATGTGAATGTGATCTCTTTCAAAATATGAGATTTTTTCCTTTTAATCTTTTCAGAGCACAGTTGAGCACAGGTACCTAACTACAGAAGGGGAAATTACAGTGAAGGGGACTACTGTATAATTAAGTGTTTTGTGAAGAGAAAAATGTATCCTATTTAAAGGTTCTCTTCTGAGAAGAAAACCCATGAACCATTCTTTTGCCTTTTTCTGAAACTAAGACATTTCTCCCCTCCCACCCAACCACCTTCCCACCTAGGTTGTGGAAAGGACAAGCCCTTTCAAACTAGCTTAGCTTTGCCATCGAGGCTTTCCATGGAATTACAAACATGTTTTATTCTTGAACAATCAAGCTTCCTGTAGCCTGTTTCACTCCTATTTTGCTCCCTGATGCCCAGAAAACCCTCCTTTGAACACATATTTGGTATTTTCAGGTGAGTAAGATGAATGACTTCCTTTGAAGAAAATATGAATTTGAGAATTGAAATTGAGAAGGGAAATCAAACTCTTCCACCTTGTTTTTAAATTAATGATCAAATAAAAATGATATGTGCTTACATGCTGAGAGTAAGCAACTATTTTGGGGGGGGTGGGGAGGTCCGGTCGTGGGGCTGGAACTCTGGGCCTAGGCGTTGTCTCTTAGCTCTTCACCTCAAGGCTAGTGCTCTCCCACTTGAGCCACAGTGCCACTTCCGGCTTTTTTCTTTTTTGCTTATGTGGTTCTGAGGAATCGAACCCAGGGCCTCAGGCATGCAAGGCAAGCGCTCTACCACTGAGCCTCCTTCCCAGCCCGAGTAAGCAACTTTTGCAGCCTGTGCTAATGAATTTAATCTTGATGCTGATGTGAAATGTCTGCCATGTGTCCTGAACCTAAATTCCTTATATTCTGAGAACACCACTTCTTCAGAAATTCTGATTTGTGCTGTGAATATTTACTTCCTGTAAAATGTAGTTGCTTGGATATTTTGATTTTGTGAAGGCTGGGTGAATTTGATGTTCTTTCAGTTAAATTGTAAGCATGTAAAAATGAATTGAACCTGATTAAATGAAGTCCTTTCTGCCCATTTTCTCTGGTACAGATTTTTCTGATTTAGGAAATCTATATTTTAAGTCATTCTGGATGCTTAACTAGGTCTGTGTATGTGTATGAGTCAATAAGAAATGCAGAATTCGCCACATTGATTTTGGAGCAAAGACTCACAGCTGGTAACTGGGCAATGATTCAGAAGACAGCTGAGGTTGAAGCTATGAACCCTCCTGCCTGTGTTCAGCTCCCAATCTCTTCTCAAACGCCCTCACTTCCCATGCGTTGGTTTCTTTTTCTTTCCAAAAGGTTTCTGGAAATTCATCTTATTCTGGCCTCTTAGTATACCAACATGAGGTGAGTGAAAGCAAGCAAGGGAGATGTGTCAGAGGGATTTTTTTCCGAGTCAGTTGTGGGGCCTGAACTCTGGGCCTGTCCACTGTCCCTCAGCTCTTCAGCTCAAGGCTAACACTTTACCACTTGAGCCACAGCGCCACTTCTGGCTTTTTCTACTTATGTGGTGCTGAGGAATTGAACCTAGGGCTTCATGCATGTAAAACAATCACTTTACCACTGAGCAACCTTCCCAACCCCAGCAGAACGATTTTATCTCAGGATACATCACACTTAGGAGCTTCTGGCTGAAAAATATCCCAGAAAGACAAAAGTGAGGAAACACCTAAAAGAAAATGTAATATAAGAAGCTGCAATGCTTAACCCTATAAACAATTTCTTGGATAAGGAGACTCAGGAACTGGTGTCACCTGAGGAGAAGGTGGTAGAAGAGAAAATATTCAGAAGAATGAGTAGGGGTGTGAGGGAGTGGAGAGAAAGAGGCCTAGATTACCTAGAACTCGGACCTTAGTGTGAGCTTAATTTTACTGTGGGAAACCAACCACAATGACACAATAGTTTACAACTTTGATTACTCTCTCTCATGCTACCAAGCCTTTTCCAGGTCCACTGCCACTCAGCATGGTGTCCATTCTGGGATTCACTGACTGCTGGGGGTGCCCAGGGGAAGAAAAGAGTGGAAACCACAGGACTAAAGCTCAGTAAGGACACATCATCATTTCTCACATGTCATTTTCAAAGTAAGTTATTTAACAAGGCCTGGTATCAATGGGTATGGGAATACATATTGTGAGCATTATAATAATATCTATTATTATTGTCATAATAATCTAACATGTATTATTTTCACCAAAGGGAAACGGATGGCATTTCTGCTTTTTCATGAGTATGGGACAGGGCATTCTGTAGAATGTTCTTCAATTGGGGGCTCTCTGAATCTTTTCTCCTAAGATTGTGGCTATGAGGTTTCAAGGAGGAGAATTACAGTGCAAAAGTATGTTCTCAAGCTGGGCACTGGGGCTCACACCTATATTCTGAGCCTGAGATCTGAGCATTATGATTCAAAGTCAGCCTGGGCAGGAAAATCCATGAGACTCATCTACAATTAACCAAAAAGTGCCAGAATTGGAGCTGTGGCTCAAATGTTAGAGCACTAGATTTGATGGAGTGTGGGTGAGGGAAAGCTCTGGGACAGAATCTTGGCCCTGAGTTCAAACCCAGGATTGAGGGATGGAAGGGAAATATACTCTCAGTGCATGAAATCAAGGGTGTATGTCAACATCATTATTGATGATAACTTTGGGGTAGAGTTGATCAGTTTTATTCAGGAAATGATTTGCTCCACTCTTCACTGTTCTGTATTCTTTAAAAAAAACAGCTATGTGCAATCTATACCTAAGAAGTGTGGATTGCACTGATGCATTTGTTACACTTTTTTCTACTTAAGAAATTATACATAAGTAGTGTAAAAGGGTGTTTTTATTTTTTATTTTTTTATTTTGAGGAGTTTTAATTTAATATGTCATTTTGTGAGTACATCTTGGTCAATGTCACCAATTTGATCATTCTTCTCTATCTCTCCCAACCCACCCCCTCAATTTACCTGGTTACACTCTCACACAGTTACGTTATGACTAGATTAGCCTACTGCACCAGTTTTGTAAAGAATTTTCTTCATTGTACAGGCTAGGATGATGAATATGAGGACTACAACCACAAGACAGCATAGCTATTAGTTGGCATCAAGATTATTTGACTTACAAAATCTTCACCAAACGAAAAACCAACATGGCCAGGAAAACTAGAAACATCTGTATTTGTGTGTGTGCTAATTCTGGGGACTGTGTGCTGTCCCTGAGCTGCTTTGCTACCACTTGAGCCACAGTAACACTTCCAGCTTTTTGGTAGTTAATTAGAGGTAAGAATCTCATGGACTTTCTATCCTGGGCTCGCTTTGAACCACAATCTTCAGATCTCAGTCTCCTGAGTAGCTAGGATTGCTGGTGTGAGCCACTGGCAGCTAGCAAAACATCTATTAGTTGTCCCACTTAAACATATGGAGCAGTAGGTCGAATGATACTGGTGAAATGCAAATAATGATTCCTCTATTTGTTCCTCTCTGGTGTTATGACTAGTGTGATACTGCTCACTCTGGTTTATATAACTGTGCAATCATTGTTCCATTTTGTTTAGTAAAGAGTTTTCAGGACAAGAGAACTGTAAGGGGAAAATATAGGATGAAAATGTTATCTATACTTTTTGTGGCCTGGCAATATCTTCTCAGAATGTTTGCAAGAGGAAATAAGACTCCATATTGACTGAATCAAGAAAAAGACACAAATGTGCCCCAGAAGCAGTGCCACAGAAAGACAAATGGGAAAACTCATCTAGGCTCAGAGCAAAGCAACAGGATAGGTTGTTCAGGTGCATGAAAATTTGTGAAGATTGTCTTTCTTACCATGGAGAGATCATTCAATGCTGGCATTTACAATATGTTCCAGGACTCATATCTGTTTAGGTCTGTTTCCTCTGAAGCATCTTTGATAATGACAGAAAGGAAAATGTAACAATGGCAACTGGTTATGTCTTCTGAAGGAGATTTCAGCTCTCTCCTAAAACAAGTTAGGATTGTAATGAATGACTTTTATTTCCTTAGATAATCCATATTTCATTGCTTGTTTCTATTAAGGTTATCAAATGAATAACTTTAAATTTGTAAGATATTATTATAACAAATATGGAATTATGATTTTTATGTTAATAAAAGGCACCCAGTTTCCATTTAGATAGAAAATATTTGGCTGGATTCCAACTAAAGTTTTACATATCAGCCTCCTGAGTACCTAGGATTGTAGGCATCAGTCACCTCTCCTGGCTGAGACAAATATTTTTGGTAAGGAAAATCACTATGCTATGGAACATGAGGCATGAAAAATGTAGTCTAAAAAGGAATATTTTGAAAGCATTAACAAACTGAATTTATCACAAACTTGCCAGCTTCTGTGAGGAGAAAAATGAGAAAGAAGTTCCAGAGGCATAGAATTGGTGACTAAAGAGAAGTTATTGAATATCTCTTTGTTAGCAGAGCTACTGAAGATTTCTTTTTAGAAAAATTCAGCTTGATGTAGTGGTCCATGCTTATAATTCTAACTACTTATGAACTAGACACTGGAAGTTATAGAAGGTTTGCTGTTGGTATGGTAAAAATAGAATACTGGTACCTCAATATCTAAATCAAACTGGTGCCATATATTGATAAGAGAGACAGAAGTAGGACGATCACAATTTGAGGCAGAAGTGGACCTTTGTTTATATGTGGATGGTAATTCAGTCATGGAGGCAGGCCTTCATGAATGAGATTTAAATAAAACCAAATAGATTTTACTTCTGATAGTTAATACAGTAAATTACGCAGAAAAAAAATCCTGACTATGCTGGCATTGCAATCTTGGATCTCCAGGCTGCAGAATGTAGAAATAAATTTGTTGTTTAAAACCAATTCAGTCACGGGTAATTTGTCATCGTAGGTCTAAAGGGCTAACAGTAAGCCATCTGAAATGGATTGTTTGTAGGTTTTTTGTTTTTGTATTTTTTTTGTGGGTCATGGGGCCTGAACTCTGCACCTGTGCACTGTCCCTCAGCTCTAAAACTGTAGACTAGCACTCTACCACTTGAGCTTCAGCCCCACTTCCAGCTTTTTCTGCGGAGGAATGGAACCGAGGAATCGAACCAAAGGCCTCATGCATGCAAGGCAAGCACTCTACTACTGAGCTACTTTCCTAGCCCCAGTTTCTCTATTTAATTTTTCCATCTTTCCAGAGACTAAGGCTCCATAGAGAAAAGTTTTAAAACTGCCCCATTGTCCAACTCTGTCTTCATAAATTTTGGAGTGTAAGGAATGACATCAAATAACTGAGAGACCTAAGACAGGACACTTCATGGTCTTCTGCCTTGCTCATCAGCACCTGGTGCACATTCACACTATGTAATCAAGTCAACTAATGGTAGTTATAATAAATTTAAAAATATATAGCCAGAAAACACTTTATGAACACTGTTGCCCTGTAATCTCATTGGCTCCCATGTCCAAAATAGGAAACAGAGGCTTAAAAAGAGGTAGGTAATTTACCAAAGGTTGCAAAGCTGGTATATTGGTACATTTAAACTCAGACTAATCTAGATCCATACTTAGGCTAACATACCATGTGCATTTATTTCTCTGCAGAAATAAAGGCTCACAGACCTTGCTTCAAGTTCTAGACTCATATGTGCTACCATAATATCTCTATCCTGGGTGCTTTACTGGTGCCGTTAAGTCATATCAGCTGTAGTTCATACATCTGTACCCACGCATATAAAAATTGCTGAGACTTGGGCAACTGTACTTTTAAAATCACCCATGCAGTAATAATGTGTAATTAACAGTATGAAATCCAGGGCTAGAGAATCAAACTTTTATGATGGTGCCAGGCACACCTTGCAAGTCTTACTTGGTCTCTTTCTTCCCTTCCTTTTTAGTCCTGGAGATTGAGCCCAGGGCCCTGTGCATATTAAGGAAGTACCATAATACCAAGCAATATGGTCATTTCAATCTCTCCAATTTCACTCTCCAATTCACTGCTACCTTGTTCCTGATACATTACGTTCCTTGATCATAATATTTGGAGATTACTGAACTTCATAAGATTTTCTTCATTTTACAAAATATTTGTTTTCTCCCTTCCTATGTATCATGATACGTAGCAATAATGATTTTCTTGAACTCCCCAGGCAGAGTTCATGGCTCATCATCAGGTTCTATTTTATCATGTATATCATTATATTATTACATTTATAATGACAACTCACTTAATTAATTGTCTCTCTTCTTCAGTCTATTGGTAGACCCATGTCCAATCCTAGCTTTTATATAAACAGGAATAGAATTTTTCTTGTCTTATTTTCCTCTTTTTATCATGGTGCAAATTTTCCTGATCTTGTAGAACTGTTTTTATCCATGAATATTTTTTCAGGACATTTCTGCATATTGTGCATAATACAATTAAGAGATTTCCAGCCAAAGAAAACAACTCAGAATTCTAGAGGTTAATGACTGTACTCTGGGTTCTTGTGTGCTTGGCACTGGATTTGGCATCTCGGTGTTACAGCAATAAATAACTATGTATATTGAAAGTGGCTTTCTTTTTGGTTTCCCCTTTTGAGCCATATGAAGTATTTAAGGTGCATAGCAAGTTAACCATGGAAGTAAGAGCTGGTAATCTTTTTAAAAATATTTTTATTGTAAAGAAACTGTATAGAGGGTTACAGGGTTACAGTTTCAGTACAGTAATGAGTACATTTCCTGTCAAGCATTGTTACCCCCTCCTTTGTTTTCCCCCTACATTCCATTCCCTCCTTACTTCCCCAACTCCTCCTTCCCCCTACCCTGAAGTTGTGAAGTTCGTTTTCAACATAGTGTATTGTACTTCTCATTGTTACAATTGGTCAACCTGTATCCTTGTTTCAGCATTTTGTTGTTTCCCTTCCCCTTCCCAAATAAGAAAAATGTATATACATGATGTAGAGAACTGGAATCAAATACAATGACAACAGAGGATATGTGAGCTCGTAATCTTTAACTTTGAAATTCCAAAACAAAAATAAACAATGAATGAAAAAATTTGTTCATAAGGGAACCCTCAGCCTTCTGATTAATACTCTGATTCTTCCATTAAAATGAAATATTTTTAGAATCAAGTTCTGATCCAGACTAAAATGCTAATACCCGTGGAAATGATGACATTGAGTTTGTATTAGTTAAATATGCTTTCCTATTAATGAAATACCATTGAAAATGTTTTTACAAAAACTGGATGATAGCAAGAGGGATTTTCGACAAAAGCATTGTAGTGGGTAAGGTGTGAAAAGTTACAAAACTGGAACTGCATGCTGGGAAAAAGAATAACTTTATGGGGAGGAGTAACATACTGTTTTAGATGAGCCAAGTTAATATGGATCATTATGTAAGAAGAAATTTTGTATTTGGTTCTTTCTAACAATCAGCAGATACTTACCTATTTATAAAAATAAATACTAGAATTAAAAATCCAAAAGAACTTTAATGATGCATTTAATATTTTGGAGACAACAAAGATTTTCAGTGATAGGGAGAGTTTAATTAATTATGGAATTTATAAGCACTGGACTCCCATGTAATCATTATAAGTGATGTTCTTAGAACAGTATGAAATTTCTAAGGATAGGAAATATATGAATGATATAATGCAATGAAAAGTCAACTTATAACGTAGGCTCACACCTGTAATCTTACCTACTCACAAGGATGAGATTTGAGTATCATGGTTCAAAGCCAGCCCCCAGAAGAAAATCCATTTCACCACCAAAATGACAGAAATGGGCCTGTGGCTAGCGCTGAGGGAAAAAAAAAAGCAGAGAACAATGTGTGGTCCCTGGATTCAAGCTACAGTTCGGGCAATAAACAAATGAATAATCAAACAAATATATGACCCCAAATTGTAGGAAAATATACATATGTATATATGCATGTCAGAAGGGTCTAACCGTGTTGTTCTAGTGTTTACATTGTGGAGTTCCAGGATGGGAACATCACAAACATTTAATTAAAGGAAATCAAATGTTAATTATGTTGGAAATGACTTGTACAACTGGGGAGGGATTGAGAGAGTGAAGGAAAGAGGAAGAAAAATGAGGGAGAGGGTAACAAGTTAGATAAGAAATGTTATCACTACCTTACTTATGTAACTGTAACCCCTCGGTACATCACCTTGACGATAATATTAAAATAAAAAATAAAAACAAAAAAAAGCTTTTATTTATATCATTATATTTAAAAGTATACGTTAAAAAAGTTATAGGCATGTTTTAAATTTCTAATGCATTGCCCCACTCTACTGGAGTATACTGGAATATGTGGAGAATTACTTACACATGAGTTCATGAGTGAGGACCCAAATAAGAATTCCACAAAGAAATGTCAACATGTACCAAAGGGTCCTATGCATAATACCTCCCTTCTACTGCAAATCACACAACCTCCAAAATCCATATAATTTAATCATTTAAAGACAAATGATGAACCAACGTATCCATTTGTAGAAATACATACTTGCTACAAGGATGGAAAAGGGACTGAGACCCAAAGTGAATGATGCACAATTTTAAGGAAGATTCCTAGATAAAGGAATGTGTCCCACACACTTCCAACTGTAAATCTGGGAAAGTCAATCATCTTTGTCATACTAATAAAAACCACAAAAAAGCTAACTGTGGGATTCAAAAAGATTGCATGAGAACAAGTGTTCATTGTGACAGCACAGGAACTTCAGTGCAAATTACTATGTTTCTATTTCCTTGTCTTATTCCCACCTCATTCTTGAATTCTGAAGGTGAGATTCTGGGGAGCCAGTTCCCTTTGGTCCAGTAATTAATGAAAGTGAACAGGTGATTGGAGATACAATTTCCTCACATAGTTCTTGGATTCTCATTTTTTATTAAGCTTACGGAGAAATAATGGGATTGCAAAACACAAGAAAATTTTAACTTTTCCACTAATTTCTAAAATGCCTGCTGTAAGAACAACAAAATTAATGAAAGAAACAACTCAGAGACCATATAAAGGTATTTGTGGTGTATTGATACCAACAGAAATTGAAATGTCACATATAAATACCAATTTACATTTACAAAGCAAAAACCCTAATTCTTCACTGAGCTAATGTGATAATTACACATTTTTATTTTCCAGCAAAATCACCATTGAGAATACCACAGTCAATTTCAATCACAGAAGCAAAGCTACAAAGAACTGCTAAAATTTTTACCTTTTCTTTCCTGGAGTTAAGAGGGTTGATTCTGCTGACATTGACTGTTTGATCCTCTTCCTCCTCACAAATAAATGTGCCTATGTAGAACAATTTATACCTATATCTTAACTTCATGGTTGTCTATCTTTCTGGTTGGATCTTCAGTCTGCTTACCACCTACGGAACACATATAGCTTATGAACATGGACCATGCCTTAACAAGCTAAAACATGGTCTAAAACAGTTCTAACAGAAACATATGTGATAATGGAAATATTCTATATATGCATTGTCTAACAGACTAGCCACTGGCTATATGTAGCTAATAAATCTCAAATGTGAATAGTGTCTGAAAAATTAATTCTTCCAATTTCAGTTAAATGAATTTTTAAATAATAAGATTCATCTACTCACTGTTAACTGAACATCTCAGTTTCCAAATAAGGAAGGTGAAGTGCTCACAAAGGTGATGATAAAATATAATCCAAGTGAAGAAGTTTCCATTAGCTACTAACTGAATGCCTTTGAATTTTCTGAGCTTTTCTTTCTTATAGAATTCAGCCATCACTCACCTAGATTGATAGCTGGGAGGAAAGGGGTGGGAGATAAACACAAGCTACTTGGGATACTGAGAATTGCTACTTGAAGATGAGGGTTATGCATGAAACTTTTCTATATTTAGTAGACAGCAAAGTGTGGAATCCTGAAGGTAGAAAAATAATGATTGTATTTCAATCAAACAGGTGTTCTGTTTATCAAAATGGGAGATAAGTCAGGCAGGTGAATTCTATAAATATACAAACAATATAGAGAAAATTTGCTACATTCTATTCCATGATAGGCCCTGGCATAAACTTTGGCACTCTGTACATACTCTGTAAATATTCACACACTAAAAAACAGAAATGTAATCCTTTATTACTGTTAAAATACATAGAATATCTTCATAATATATATTTGTGGGCCTATTTTTTTCCTTAATTTCTTTCACACCTACATTAAGAAATGGCTCTAAGATAAAAGATTCTAGATGTGTTAAATTTGAATTTCATCTATTTCTTTTGTTGAATTGTATTCTAGATAGGATTGAGGGCTTAGAGCTAGTAAAACAATAAGTATTCTCAGCAAATTGTCATGCCTCATTTTTAAGGGGAGCTATGTGTTTATTAGGAGAAATATGTATTGGTCTTGGTAGCTAGGAACATTCAAGAAACAAAAGAAAAAGAACAATTCCACGGCAGTCTCAAGTGTTTGCATATCTTCAAGTGAACACTAGCTGCTCTATATTCCATAGTATATTTGCAAGCTTTTTCTAAGATACTGTCATCCTCCAGGGTAAAGTTCAGGCATGCCTATAGCTCACTATAAAGATCGCAGTTGCTCAAACTCAGAACCCATTGTTTGTATAGGCTTCACATGGCTATATTTACTTCACTCAGTGGCACTGAGGGATGGGAGCGACACTTGAAATATATAAATATTCACATACACACATATCTCACTGGCTATCACTATTACTGTAAAAATTAGGTGCTTTTTGTCTCTGACCCAAGAGCATCATAAATCGTCTAACATCCATAAAGTGTGACAAGTTCATTATTAACTTGCAAATAGGTTAAATCTCTAGCTTCACACAATTATAAATACTCATATGAAGAAAAATACATACCTAGAGTTTTGGTGTGCTTCTATATTACGAAGGTCTCAAATTTCATCTTATTTGCCAGGAGGATGCAAAAATGCTTGATAGGAAATGTACTCATTACCTTGTCATGTAACTATAACCCCTTTGTACAGTATTCTTACAATCAAAAATGTACAAAAAGAAAAAAAAGAAATTGCAAGTCACGTATTTCCATTAAAACTAACTAAATTTAAGTCCTGTAACTTTCTACAGGTTTTTAAGGACCAAATAAATTGTGGGTATGTCCCAAGACCTTTATGAATAGCTCAGAGAGAGAGATCCAAAAGTGGCAGTAGATAGGTGACCAGAGCATAATTATGTATCTTTACTTCACTGTTACCATAGCAGGAGTGCAAATCAATATGATGGTTCGTAGTTACAGGACTGGAAGACATACTGGAAACTGACATCAATGAAGGGTCATTCATTGTAGGAAAACATAAATCAGGATGCACCAAAGGTTGCAATCAACAGTGTACAAAAAAGCAACACAGAATTGAATATAAAGTTATTGCAAGTATATATTTGATAAGAGGTTCACATCAAAAATGTATAAAAACATCATTGCAACGACACACAACCTGATTTTACAATGTGCAAAGAACTCAGATGTTTCTCCAGAGAAGACAGTGTTAACAAGCCCACGAAGAAGGTGTTTAACATCACTAATCACCATGAAAGTGTAAGTCAAAATAATGAAGAAAATTACCACTTCATATGAATTAGGTAGGATAAATACAAAAAAATAAAGTAACAATATTGACAAAAGTGTGGTAAAATTGGAACCGTTCCATAGGAAACAGAATGGCATCTTTTCAAACAATTAAAGACAGGATTATTCATACCTGTAATCCTAACCACTCAGGACAGGAGTCTGAAATCCAAGGATTACGGTTCATAGCCAGCCTGGGCAGAAAACTGGAAGTGGATCTGTGGTTTAAAGTGGTAGAACTCTAGCCTTGAGGAAAAGTTCAGGGACAGTGACTTGGCCCTGAGTTCAAGCCCCATGACAAAAAAATTTAAAAAAAAAGAAAAAAAGAGAGTTTTCATGTGATCCAGTGACTCCATTTCTGGCCATATAATCTAAACATCTAAAAGCAAGGTCTGGAAAAGATCTTGTACTCATATTCATTTTGTACAATACTCAAAACATGGAGGCAATCTAGTGGCCATCAACAAATGAATAGCTAAAGCAAATGTGGTTTATACATACAGTGGTATATTATTTCAACTTTAAAAAGAATTATGGGGCTGGGAAGGTGGCTCAGTGGTTGAGCGCTTGCCTTGCATGCATGAGGCTCTGGGTTCAATTCCTCAGCACCACATAAGAAAAAAGGAAAAAGCCGGAAGTGGCACTGTGGCTCAAGTGGTAGAGTGCTGGCCTTGAGCTGAAGAGCTGAGGGACAGTGCCCAGGCCCAGAGTTCAGGCCCCACGACCGGACCCCCCCCAAAAAAAATATTATGTTGTGACATATACTATATTATGGATGAATCTTTAGAACACTGCTAAGTGAAAAAAGCCAGTCATAAAAAGACCAAATATTACATGATTCTACTTATATCAGTAGTTACATAGAACAGTCTAATTGATAGAGACAGAAAGCAAAATCATACTTGATGTGTACCTTGAAGCAGAGGAGAGTGGAAAATTGTTTTAATGAATAAAGAATTTGAAACTTGGAGAATGTAAAGAGTATGGACATTGAGATTGTACAATATTGTAAATGTACTTATTACTACTATGTTATATTCTTAAAATGATTAATAAAACCTGGGAGAGAATTCTGAAGGGGTTAAACATAATCATGGTACATTGTATGCTATGTGGATATATCAAAATGAAAAATCCACTTATTTAAGTAAGTAATGCTACTGAGTTGAAAAAAGACAATAAATTTTAAGTTAAGTGTGCAAGTTTAAGTCAGAGGTCTTTGCTTCTTCAAAACAGCAATTTAGACATCGAATTTCTCTGTCAACATAGTGTTGATGGGACATCACAATGTACAGTGCCCTGTGAGTAAGAAGTGGTTATGTGCCACTCAGAGGGAGTTAAACCACTTCATCTGGGTAGTTACGGATAAAAAGTAATGGTTGGAACTGGCTCCAACATGGTGGGAATGAATGATGCAGCAAAAAATACACAACCTTTTCCTACGAAGCTTTAGGTGCTAACACATATCTTTTTCTGACTATGGTCTGGGGAGTGTCTTTCTACTTCCCATCCAATCAAAAGTGTTTTCTGTGCTTGTGCTCTGAGATGGGGCATCCAATAAGGAAAAATTCCCTACTCATGCTCGGAGACTAGGAAACCAATTATGAGACGCTATGTCCCTCTTTTCGCTAGGGAGTCTGCTTCACTGCTCTGTTTTTGCTTTGAAGAAGAGACTGTTGCACTGCTCTCTTTTCGCTTTGAAGAAAAACTGCTTTAAAACTGTTCTGCTCTCTAATTCTTTAAAGAAAACAAACAAACAAACCCGAGACATAGACAAAACTGTTATTCTGAAGATGTTGCGTGGAGGGAAGCCTTGAGGTATATCTTTGAGACTAGATTTAGAATTTGATAACTTAGGTGCTGTGGTTTCATATTAATCTGAACCAGGCTAATATCTGCATTTTCTCAATTCTTCTAACTAGAATCTCTAAAGTATTAGGAAAAAACCAAACAAACAAACAAATAAAAAACAGCAAGAACCTTATATTAGGCTAGCAAAGGCTCCAGAAATTCTCAGATTTCTAATTTTTTCTTGCATGAATCTAATAAATGAAAATTTAATGCAGCAAACTAGCATGTTTAAGGTGTTAAATTCTATAGAATATGGTTTCTTTTCTTCCTCTTATTCTGAGATAGAAATTGATCTATTCTCAAGCCAGAGGATATGTTTTCTTCACAAGCTCAATTAGGTTCGCTGAATTTTGCTTTCTTAAAAATTGCTTAGCTCCTCAAAAGCTACATCCAAGGGTTGCTGAAGGCAATGACTCAAGAAATAAAGCGAGAAATGGATCAGAAATTGAAAGAGCACAAGGATGAACTATCAAAAGATATACAGGATATCAAACAAAAATTGGATGTAAAAATAGAAGCTGCACAAACCTCAGTAAGAAGTGAGATAAACGCCAAATTAGAGGTAATGCATAATGATCTCACCTCATTGAGAGGTGAGATCAGTACTCTGAGAACCAACATTGAATCCATAAAGGGATCCATTTCCACCATGCAAACCACAATAGAAGCCACGGTCAACAGAGTGAATGAAATGGAAGGTAGAGTGTCATATACAGAAGACAGAATACACCAACTGGACCAAAAAGTGACAGATATGGAAAAATCACTCAAATTAAACCAAAGGGAAATTCAAGAGCAAGCAGATAATGCTAAAAAATTTAACCTTCGCATAATCGGAGTGGATGAAGGTGAGGAATTCCAGAGCAAGGGAATGCAACACCTATTTAACAAGATAGTCAATGAAAATTTTCCCCACCTCAAAAACGACCATCTTAACTACACTACAGAAGCTTATCGAACCCCCAACAAGCAAGATCCCAGGAGAAACACTTCTAGACACATTATAGTAAAAATGATGGATCTGAATAATAAGGAAACAATCCTGCATGCAGCAAAAATGAAGAAGGAGCTATACTACAACGGGAAAAAAATTAGAATCACTGCAGATCTCTCCACACAAACAATGAATGCAAGAAAAGCCTGGGAAAGCACCATATGAGCCCTGAGAGCCAATAACTGCCAACCCAGACTGATATACCCGGCAAAGCTAGCATTCACATTCGATGGAGAACTGAAAACTTTTAATAGCAAAGAAAAACTAAATGAATACATAAACATTAAGCCGGCATTACAAAGAATTCTAAGAGGGGGGACACAACCTGAAGAAAGCAACCAGGAACTGGGACCTGCCCCAAACAGGCATTACTCAAAGTCTAACTGAGCAAGCACAGGAGGAAAGAAAAGAAGAAAAACTTAGGAAAACGGAATGGCAGGGACAACAATGCATCTCTCTATACTTTCTCTTAATATAAATGGGCTGAATTCGCCAATTAAAAGAAAACGAACTGAGGACTGGATCAGAAAACAAGACCCATCCATCTGTTGCCTTCAGGAGACCCACCTCTCAGCCAAACATACAAACAAACTCAGAGTGAAGGGGTGGAAAAGGATCTACCAATCAAATTCCCCCAATAAGAAAGCAGGTGTAGCTATCCTGATATCTGACAAAATAAACTTTTCATTAAAATCAGTACAGAAAGACAAGGACGGACACTACATATTAATAAAAGGAACAATCCAAGAGGAGGATATAACCATCATCAACTTATATGCCCCAAATATCGGTGCACCCAGATATGTTAAACAAATGCTCTCAAACTTACAGAATAAAATAGATCCCAATACAATAATACTAGGAGACTTTAACACGCCACTCTCACCAAAGGACAGGTCTACCAACCAGAGGATTGGCAAAGAAGCTACCGAATTAAGTGAGGCCATACTTCAAGCGGAATTAACTGACATCTACCGAGTATTTCACCCTAAAACAACACAGTACACATTCTTCTCAGCAGCTCATGGAACTTTCTCCAAAATAGACCATATCATAGTTCATGCAAGGAACTTAAGCAAATACAAAGGGATCGACATAATCCCCTGTATCCTATCTGACCACAGTGGAATCAAGCTAGCTTTCAATAACAAAGCATACCGCAGAAATTTCTCTAATACATGGAAATTGAACAGCACACTCCTTAACAAGGCCTGGGTAACAGAAGAGATCAGAGAAGAAATAAAGCATTTCCTACAACTCAATGAAAATGAAAACACCTCACAAAGAAACTTGTGGGACACAGCAAAAGCAGTCCTGAGGGGCAAATTTATTGCCCTCAGTGCCCACATCAAGAGAATGGAGACAGACCAAGTAAATAATCTCATGTTGCAACTAAAACAGCTAGAAAAACAAGAAAAAATGGGACCTAAAGCTACTAGACGAAGCCAGATAACCAAATTGAGAGCAGAGATTAACCAATTAGAAAATCAGAAAACCATAACCAAAATAAACCAAACATAAAGCTGGTTCTTTGAAAAAATAAACAAAATTGATGGCCCGTTGGCAAGATTAATTAAAAAAAGAAGAGAGGAAACCCATATTAATAGGATTAGGGATGCCACAGGAAACATCACAACACGTACCCAAGATATCCAAACAATTCTAACAGACTACTTTCAAAAGCTATACTCTCTAAAGGAAGAAAATCTGGCGGAAATGGATGCATTTTTAGAGAAATACAAGTTACTCACACTGAGCAAAGAAGAAGTTAACCAATTAAATAAGCCAATATCCTATAATGAGATACAGGAAGCTATCAAAAGTCTTCCAACAAAAAAAAGCCCAGGACCAGATGGATTCACAGCAGAATTCTATAAGACCTTTAAAGAAGAACTAATACCCATACTCCTCAAGCTCTTCAGAGAAACAGAGAAGGAGGGAGCTATCCCAAACTCATTCTACGAAGCCAATATCACACTCATCCCCAAACCAGGCAAAGACCCAACCAAAAAGGAGAATTACAGGCCAATTTCCTTGATGAACACAGATGCAAAGATCCTTAACAAGATTCTAGCTAACAGAATCCAGAAACACATAAAAAAAATAATACACTATGATCAGGTAGGCTTCATCCCAGAGACACAGGGATGGTTTAACATACGTAAGTCAATAAATGTAATCCAGCATATCAACAGAGCCAAGGTCAAGAATCACATGATTATCGCCACAGATGCAGAAAAGGCCTTTGATAAAATTCAACATTCATTCATGCTAAAAGCTCTGGAGAAAATAGGAATAGAAGGAACATTTCTAAAAACAATAAAAGCCATTTATGATAGACCAATAGCCAATATTATACTTAACGGGGAAAAGCTACAACCAATCCTCCTAAAAACAGGAACAAGGCAAGGATGCCCACTGTCTCCACTCCTCTTCAACATAGTCCTAGAACCCTTAGCCAGGGCAATAAGGCAAGAAAAAGACATTAAAGGGATCCGCATAGGGAAAGAAGAAGTGAAACTATCCCTTTTTGCAGATGACATGATACTATACCTCCACGATCCCAAAAACTCCATCCCCAAACTTTTAGAAATCATAAGTCACTTCGGCAAAATAGCAGGATACAAAATAAACCCACAAAAATCAGTTGCCTTCCTATACACTGATAACGTAAAGGAAGAGAGGGAAATAAAGGGAGCAACCCCATTCACAATAACCTCCCAAAAAATAAAATATTTAGGAATTAACCTAACCAAAGATGTAAAAGAACTATTTAATGAGAACTATAAAAAGTTAAAGAAAGAAATTGCAGAAGACACTAGGAAATGGAAAGACCTCCCATGCTCCTGGATAGGCCGACTTAATATAGTAAAGATGGTGATACTTCCAAAACTAATATACAAATTCAATGCAAAAATTGCTTAGCTCCTGTAAGAGGGAATTGAAGACTGCAAGGCAGGAGGGATTGAGTGTGAGATGTGGGAAGTGTTCTCATACTCTGCATCTAGAGGGCTAGAAAATATGATGATCTGCTCGTTGCCTCAAACAATTCAGAAAGTGGCTTGCATTTTCTAAAACCTAAATCTAAACTTTCACCTTCTCCTTCCCACCAAGAATTCCCCCTCAGGTTTCTTCTTACCATAATGTCTTGGCAGCTTAGAACTGCTTTGCCTCAGAAATGAGGCATCAGAAGTGTGCCCTGTGGTCAGCCAAGCAGCTGGTATCTGATTGATTCATCTATGGCTCTGAAAAAGCTGCAGCTCAATCTGTGCTCTGTGCTCAGGGTTCAGTAAGCGTGCTTAAGTCCATAGCTACGTGCTTCCAGAGAGCAGACTTTCCTCTTTCTATTAGCGGTACAAGACAGGTTCTTTATAATGAAGCAGCCATACATAGCTGTAGGTTTTATAACCACTTGCTGAGGCGAGTTTACCTAAGGGAACCAAGGCAATATGCAAATAAGTGGTTTTCACCTGGAAGCTCATAAGCCTCCATTTCAAAAAGGGAGTTGCACTAGCACAACTATGCTTATTGCAGCATTATTTACCATAGCTAAGATATGGAACCAACCCAGATGCCCCTCAGTAGATGAATGGATCAAGAAAATGTGGTATATATACACAATGGAATTCTATGCTTCCATTACAAAGAATGACATTTCCCCATTTGTTAGGAAATGGAAAGTCTTGGAAAAAATTTTATTAAGTGAAGTAACCAAGCCCAAAGAAGCAAAGGTCCCATGGTTTCCCTTATTTGTTATATCTAGTATATGTATGAGTCAAGAAGGAAAGATCAAATAATGGTATGTTAGGAAAATGAACCCTTAGATAAGTATTTAAATGTTTTTTTCTGTCATGCATTTGTTTCTAACTCATTTATAAGATTATTTCTTTATAGCTTTGTATGTCCCTCCCCCACAGTACAACCCCTGCTTTCACTATATTTGATGTCAGTATAATTTGTGGAGGAGATGGGGAAAAACAAGTCATTTAAGGATACAGGTGGACCTGATGCAACTATAAGTACAAGTCGTCATGTCAAAAATGAACTTTACAACTTTGGTGCGGGAGGGGGGGCGGGATTGGGAGTGCGGGGGGAGGCTGGGAAGGGATGTGAAGGGTAAACAAAGGAGGAGGCTGCAATGCTTGATAAGAAATGTACTCATTATCTTGCCCATGTTATTGTAACCCCTCTGTACAGTATGTTCACAAAAAATAAAAACAAATTTAAAAAAAAGGGAGCTGCTTATAATAAATTCTGTGTGGAAATGGACTGTGTAGGAGTTAGAATAATCTTTTTCTCTGAAAATGATGGATTGAGGCAAAGCATTGACTAAGCATAATCATCTTCCACAAAGCTATATAACTAAAGTATATCCTGTTACTAAAATCGTTCTAGGGACTTTAGGAATAGTTTAACTCATAAAGCACAAGCTGAGTAAGAATTTTCTAACAATTTCTGGCCTGGTTGTCCTGGTTTAGTGGATTGCTCTGAAACTGTTAACCCCTTTCAAAATAACCAGCTGTGCTTCAAAAGAGCCAATACAGCAAGATTGTGAACACAATTTGTGATCAATACCCGAAGTAGTAACTCATTAGGGGTATAACTTGGGCAGACTTCTTACTCAGAGTGGTTGCTCCCTGTCAATAACATGCCCTTTAACAGAACTAAACTTTGCCATGCTAAGTTCCTTTCAACTTGGTGGTCTTTCTAGGGATATTGGGTTACAGTAGGGGAGTATTCCCAACAATGTGGGGACTAGTCCAGGATCCATGTTATGAAAGGGGGATGTAGGGAGACCCTCAGGAGGAGACACAACCTGACTTGTTGAGATAGCTCAAGGTTGGGTTATACACCATCGGTTGTGGTAAAGGAAGGAAAGTGTATCAGCAATTTCAGGAAAGGACCCAAGGAAGCACCTCAATAAAAAGTAATCTCATGCATCAGCCATGAGAGGAAAAATTGGACTAGAGCATACTACCTGGTTGGTTGGGGATTTTTATGGGCTGAGTGTGTCTTAGGCACAAAGAGAACTTGAGTCTCAATGTGTGTTTTCATTCTCTGGCCCAAGAATAAAAATGTGGGAGCTGGAGGAATCTATTGTTGAGGAATCTCCAGTAACGGGAAAGTTAAATATGAGAAGGGTGCACAAGAAACTTACAATAGGGAGGATTAAGTACACCAAAAACTGAAATCACAAGAGACCTGCTAAAATGGGGAATAAGAATTCTAGGCCTAAGGAACCCAAGAAAAATGATCTAAGGACCTGCTTCTGATAATCCATTGGGAGAATGTTGACAAAGGTCTGAGAACACTATTAAATAATGGATGGTTTTCATTATGGAGCTCCATAATGTGCACTTGTCCAAACAAAAACTTGTTATGAATATGTGCTTGCATGTGTGTGTTTTAAATCTTATATCCTGAAAGGGGAACTCAAAAAATTCCTACTCACTAAACTCCCTCAGCTGCCCACTTTGCCTCTGAAGCCTGGATTGATCCAGGCTTGATTGATCCTCTAGCTGATCCAAGGATGTATGGCATTGAATCTTAGTTTCAGAAGCAGACTCTCTGGGTAGACTTAAAATTCAAGTCAAAAACCAAGTGCCAGTGGCTTGCACATGCAATCGTAGCTACTCAGGATCTGAGAATTAGAGTTCAAAGCCAGCCAGGGCAGGAAAGTCCTTGAGACTCTTTTCTCCAATTAACCACCAGAAACTGGAAGTGGTACTGTGGCTCAAGTAGTAGGGCTTTTGCCTTGAGCTCTGGGCCTGGGTGCTGTCCCTGAGCCCTTCAGCTCAAGTCTTATGACGAAGAAAATAATGCTTGGGTGAAATGGGTTAAATATTCTGCCCACCATTACTGTTAAGATTCTATGGCACAGAAACCAGATAAACAAGTGGTCCACTTCCTACTATGATGAACCTCAGATCCCCAAGGGCATGGATGCATGATCTGTCAGTCAAACACGGCCTGGGGAAACTTGTAAGGCCCTGCTATTGCTGTTCACAAGAGTATGGATCTAAGACAAAAACCCTGTCTTCCCAAGCCAAATAAACCCCTTGCTTCTCTAGGTACGGGGAAGGATAATTGGCATTTCTGGGAAACTTATCAAGATGCAGTGAAATCCAAACCTTGAAGAGATGAGCAGTAATCACTAAATATAGCCATGGGAGATGTTTAATGGTATTGTGGAAGACCATTGTTGTAGACCTTCCTGGCCAACTAGAGTAGAACCTGTACTTTGGTTCAATTGGCCATCCCTTTCACCCTAGCATTTCATCCACCTGTCCATTCTCAAACGTTTTATACTAGTTAGGAGAGACCCTTCCCTAGAGGGTCATTCATATTTCCTAATTACTTAGGTGCTTTTCAGGATCACCCCCAACTAAGTTTCCAAAAAGTTCAAAGCCTGAAACCAGACAGCACCTTATGAATCAGTTTTATTCTTATGATTAGTATAAATAAAATATTTTTGGGGTTAGGAATATGGCTTTGTGGTAAATTGCTTGTCCAGCATGCATGAAGCCCTGGGTTTTATTCCTCAGAACCACATAATCAGAAAAGGCTGGAAGTGGCACTGTGGTTCAACTGGTAGAGTGCTAGCCTTGAGCAAAAGAAGCTCAGGGACCACCAGGACTGGCAAAAATAAAATATAGAGTAGAATAAAATCAAAAGAGATTTGTTAATTATACTAAAATTTTTTTAACCCATAAACTAAATGCTCTAGTAGGATGGCATGGGAAAATTAGCTCTAGAAAGAAACATTACCTGACAAGGGAAGAGCTTCTGTGGTGATTGGAGACCAAAGCTGCACAAAGACCTTTTATTTATTTTTTTTTTTGGGTCCAGTCATGGGGCCTAAACTCTGGGCCTGGGCACTGTCCCTCAGCTCTTCAGCTCAAGGCTAGCACTCTACCACTTGAGCCACAGTGCCACTTCCCGCTTTTTCTTTTTTGCTTATGTGGTGTTGAGGAATTGAACCCGTGGTCTCAGGCATGCAAGGCAAGCACTCTACCACTGAACCACCTTCCCATACCCTGCACAAAGACTTTAGAAGGTTTGAACATTGGCAAGTGAGTTAACTAAAAACTCAGACGAAGAAGTGGGAAGGTGGTTTAGTGGTAGAGTGCTTGCCTTGCATGCATGAACACCTGGGTTCGATACCTCAGTAACATGTAAGCAGAAAAAGCACTGCGGCTCAAGTGGTACAGAGCTATCCTCGAGCTGAAGAGTTGAGGGACAGTGTCCAGACCCAGATTTCAGGCCTCACAACCGACAAACCCAAGAACAAAGAAAAGAAAAAAGAAAAAAATATGGGCACTGGTTGCTCACGTCTGTAATCCTAGCTACTCTGAAGGCTAAGATCTGAGAATGGTCATTCAAAGCTAGGCAAGGCCGGTAAATTCTGTGATACTCTTATCGCCAATAATCCACTGAGAAAGCTGGAAGTGGTGTTGTGGCTCAAGTGGTAGAGGACTAACCTTGAGCTGAAGAGCTGAGGGACAGCACCCAGGCAAAGAGTTCAGTTCCAAGACCTACCAAAAAAAAAAAAAAAAGGTAAGTTACAGCTAAAGGGTTTCCTACCAAGAGGGAGGAAGGGTTTCCTACCAAGAGGGAAGGAGTTTTGGGGGTTTCTATCTAAGAAGAATGCTAGTTTCCCTTCTAGTAGGCAGGGGCATTGCCTGCTAGTAAAGGAGGGTGTTACTGATAAAATTGGTCAAAACATGATTCAGTTTCATAATGCCCAGATAAATGTCTAATGTTTGACTTGTGAAAACATCCTGCTTGGGGAACTCCAAACACTCTTAATGCCCTTAAAGTGACCATGCTTAATTCCAGGGCCTCAATGGACCCTCTAGTTAATCTTATGATATGACTGCAAATTCAATCTTGGAGCAGACACTCTGTGTATGTCTTCCAATTTTGAGTCTACCCAGATTAAATTGAGACTGAATAAGTTTGGTAAATACTGTGGTGATTCTGTCCACATATGGAGTACTGCTATGACTGTGTGGCAGGGAGGCCACACAAGAGGTCCTATTTGTGCTATCATGGAGCTCAGACCCCATGTGCATGAAATTCATGAGAGGTCAGCAAAATGTGATCTGAGACAACTTGGAACACCTTGTTGCTCTTCTCAGAAGCAAGAGTCTATTCCAAAAACCCCTGAAACTGATCAACTCCATTCTTTCCAGGTCAATTACCTGGCGAAAATTGGACATTTCTGAGAAACTTACCTGGATGTAGTGAAGGCCAACCCTTTGAGATGAGCAGGAAGTACAAATCATAGCCAGGGGAAAAGTCTGGTGGTATTCCATGAGACCACTATTGGAGATGTTACTGGCCAACTGGAGTGGAATCTGTGCTTTGGTTACATTGGCCAATCCACCCCTGACCATTTTCAAACACCTTAAATTAAGGAGGGACTTCTTAGTTAGCGGGTCATTCAAAATTCATATTTGAAAATACAAACTCCATATTTACAAATTTCATATTTACTTAGGAGCTCCTGAAAATTTCCCAAAGAGCTTAAAGCTAGAAACCAGAAAAAGCAGCTTAAATTAGTTTTATTCTGTTGATCTCCACAATCTATGATCTCCATAATCGAATTATTCCAATATGTGCTTTTATTAATCAGCAGGATTTGTTTATTGGAAATGCCACCATGTAAAAGTAACTAGGAGCCACTGGTAGAATTGAATGGGAAAAATTTGGTCTAAATATAATACTTGACCAGATAAGATGGTGATAAGTGAAATGAACCCCAACATAGGGGCACAAGGGTTTTTTTACATTTCTTGCTATTGTTTCTAACATATTTATAATGTTTCGTGTGATTTTTGTTTCTTTGTATTCTGTGTCCCCAAAAAACAGCATAATACCTGTTTCCAATGTTTTTGATGTTGGTGCCCTCCATCTTGTATATACACTTCTCTAGTTTGGAGAGGGAAATGGAAAAAACAGAATACTTAAATAGGAATACAGTTTGACCCATTGTAACAATGAGATGCACAAGACACTGTTGAAAAACAAACTTTACAATTTAGGCGGGGTTCGGGGTAGTGTATAGGGTAGTTTTGGAGCTTGGAGATTAGGGATGGTAGGGGACATATAAAGGAGGAGGTAACAATGCTTGATAGGAAATGTATGCTTTACCTTGCTCATGTAACTAACCCCTCTGTACAGTACTTTTACAATAAATATATAAAAATGAAAGAATAAATATACTTCAAAGGTAATCTGTGTGGTGGTTGGAGGCCAATGGTACAGAAAGACTTACAAGGATTGAATATAGGAAACAAATTACCTAAAAACTGAGATGATACTGAGTATAATCCTAAATGCTCAGGTGGCTGAATTCTGAGGATCTGTTTGAAACCAACCCAGACAGGAAAGATGAGACTTTTATTTCCAATGAAGGTGCAAAAAAGATACTACTGGAGTTGTGGCTAAAGTGGTAGCCTTGAGTAAAACTGCTCTGGGACAATGCCCAGAGCATGAGATCAAACCCAAGACCAGCCCCCAGTCACTTATAAAAAAGGTTGTGTGTCTGTGTGTGGTGGCAGATCCCTTTACTAGTTTGATGATAGAGCAAGAATTTTAACAATGATTCATGGTCTCAATATTTACCTCTTTAGTAATTGTTTTCATAGTAATGTGTGCATGGGTGCTTTATCTCTTCTATAACAGGTTTTGTTCAGTGACTGACTGAAAATCTGCCTTAATCAAACCCTTTTTAAAATCAAAATATCTTATTGGATACTGCTGAATAGGAAAGTCAATTATTATTGTTTGGAAGAAAAGAAAGCAAAACCAGATGGGAGAATTGTAGAAGTTAAATCTTGAAGTGCTTGACTGATATAGGCACTGCCCTTGTAAAGGTAGTCAAAACCTACCTAGAAGTGCTAGGGGCTAGAGACATGGCACTAGTAGTAGAACACCAGGTGGGTAAAAGTTGGTTATTTTTCATATGGCCAGGTGTTCGGATTTGGTTGATTATTAAAGCTTTTGACTGGTTTGAAAGGGGTCAAAAGTTTGAGCCATCATGAAAGATGATCCCAAAGCTCAAATTCATGGGAGCCAGTGGTGGGCTGCCTATCCACTGTGCTTATTCAACTTGGACATGTGACAGGATGCCTTCTGCCAGAGTAAACTTTGCCTTGCTGAGATGGTGTTTGTAGGATACCTTAATTGCTCCCGGTATTTCCAACACAGATCTTCTGTGCCATTCATGAGGGATTCTAGGAGCCCCTCATAGGAGACACATCCAGACGCTCTGTTGAGCCAACCTCCTGGATGGTCTAAACATGCCATCCTTGGTAGCTGATAATGGACCTAGGTATAAAATTAATCGACAACATCAGGAAAGTCACAAACAGGCACCCTCAGAAGCAAGCAACCTCAGGCATTGGCCTTGGTAGAAAAAAATGAAACTCTGTATCCTGTTTTGGTACTTGTGTCTTTGTAGGGATGGTGTATGAGAGAAGTGTGTTAGATTCAGGCTCTTAAAATCTTTCTAAGAGTCTTGATCTGCAAATTCATTTGTCCAGATAGGCAGAGTGAAAAGTTGGAGATGGAGTCATCTCTGAGAAAAATCTCTAATAATGGAGTCAAGAAAAGGGAGGAACAAGAAACACAGTCTGAAGGGCAAAAGAATTCTAAACTTAGGAAGCCCAAGAAAATTGGAGTTAAAAAGCTTCCCTCAGACATTTTTAATATTGTCTTCTTTTAGGGAGAATGTGGGGAAAGATACGAAAATATGTGTTAAGGCTGATTTTTATTTTTGAGCTTAATTTTAATGTTCAGTTGGTAAACTACATCCTCTATATCCCTGTCTCTGTGTAAATACCCATAAACATGAAATATAAAGTGATTTTGATAAAAAATAAAAATGACTCAGAAGAAATGATAAATGTAAAAAAAAATCTTCACAGGGATGGTTAGGTGGTTCAGTAGTAGAGCGCTTGCCTTGCATGCATGAAGCCCTGGGTTCGATTCCTCAGCACCACATAAGCAGAAAAAAGCCGGAAGTGGCACTGTGGGTCAAGTGGTAGAGAGTTAGCCTTCAGCTGAAGAGCTGAGAGAGAGTGCCCAGGCCCAGAGTTCAGGCCCACTACCTGACCCCCCCTCCCGAAAAAAAAAAAAAAAAAACAATCTTCACAGAAGCAAACTCTCAGAGATATTTCATGACTTTGACAAGGATAAAGTGGGTGAAGTTAGTATAAATATAAAGTATGACAATGCACAAAAACATAAAAAGATAATCATATATTTCATTATATAACCCAAAGCAGAAAACAAATGTTGTTTAGATGATTTTTTAAAACCCAGTCTCTCAGGTACTGGGAAGGTGGCTCAATGGTAGAGTGCCTGCATGCATGAGGCCTTGGGTTTGATTTCTCAGCAATATGAGGCTTTGGGTTTGATTTCTCAGCATCACATAAGCAGAAAAAGATGGAAGTGGTGCTGTGGCTCAAGTGGTATCACTAGCCTTGAGCTGAGGGACAGCACCCAGGCCCCAGAGTTTAAGCCCCGTGACCAACAAAATAAAAATAAAAAACAAAACAAAACACAGTCTCTTACTTTTGTTGCCTCAACTCTGTAATAACTCTGCTTCAGCCTAGGGCTAACATTTTAAGTGTGGACATTTATCAACACTCCTGAATCAGACTCTATTTGATCATTTTTAAAATACATATTTTGTTCTTAATTTTCATCTTTATAAACTCACATGCACCTATAAAAAATGGTATGGCCATCCCAATAACCTTCTCAAAGTACCTCCTAATGACAATTTACGAAAAGTTCTATTATATTACAACAAGGAAAAAATGCTACAAATAAAGAAAAGCAATAATTTAATATTAATGATTAATAAAATAAAAAACAAAACAATTACCAGTGTTTTCAGTATTTGAAGTGTACTACAAATTAGATTTTATTATTGTCATATTTCTTTACATTTAACACTGGCTAAGATTATGATGTTCAACAAGAATGTTATAGGCTATGAGTAGAGTTTAAATCACCCACTAAGATGACCATTTATAGTTCATCTCATAATTTGTATATGGCTTATATCATCATTTGTTCCTCACTAACATATAAAGTAAGGAAGGCCTACAGTTTTAGCAGAAACTGTGTAATTAACATAGTCAGCTCTTTATTCTGCTCCTTTACACAAAGACTTTGCAACTTCTCATTAGTAAAGTTTCTATAAACTCTGAAATGTACATACTTAGGAGTATTTATCTGCTACCATAAATCTTAAATACTTTATAGAAAAGTATTATGACCTACCAAACAGTCCCAGTTTTGGCATATATAAGCAAATTCCCAAAATTAATATATTTAAAACATTAAAACTTTTAACAAACCTTAACACTTGCTGCAGTGTTCATTATGACAGGTCCCTTGTATAGAATAATTGAATTCCTCATCCTACACATCTCTTGCACAACAAATATCTGGAATTATTTTGTTTTTGACATGTCAATCTTGACTTTATTCTTAAATGTGTATTTATGTAAGAAGTACATGGTTCTAAAATTCTTTTAAACTTAGTTTTTGTTGAATTGTCTAGTTTAAGAAAATCAATTACAATTTATATATAAAAAATTTCTGTGCTCAATTCAGCATCACATATACTAAAACATTGGAATGATACAGAGAAGATTAGTATGGCCCCTCCACAAGGATGACAGGCAAATTCCTGAAGCATTCCATCCCCCAATTTGTTAAGAAATGGAAAGACTTGGAAAAAAAATTAAGTAGAGTAAGCCAAATCCAAAGAAACATAGGTCCCATGGTTTCTCTAATTTTCAATAACTAATATATGTCTGGGATAAGCAGAAAATGTCAAAAGTTATGTGTATATGACCAGATAAGGTTATGTTAATGGAAATGAACCCCAAGTTAGGGACACAAGTGGTTTTTTCTTGCTATTTTTTCTCACATACTTATAACCTACAGTGTGGATTTTTTTTTGTTTCTTTATATGTTCCTCCCCCATGCTATAACACCTATTTTCACTGTATTTGAAGTTGGTGAGCCTACATCTTGTATATATTCTCCTCTAATTTGCTGAGGGGAAGGAAAAAAAAACAAAATGCATAAATAGGGATACAGGTTGACCCATTGCAACAATGAGATTCACAAGAAACTATGTTGTAAAGTGAACTTTACAATTGAGGCGGGGAAAGGGAGGAGGTTAATGGACTTGTGGAAGTGAGAGGGAAGGGATGGTAGGGGAACAATAAAGAAGGAGGCAACAATACTTGTTAGGAAATGTACTCATTACCTTGCTCATGTAAGTGTTACCCCTCTGTGCAGTATTTTTACAATAAGAACGTATAAAACTGTTCTGAGATGGAAGAGTTTATTTCCTTTATTTTACTCATATGATATCGTTAGCAAAGAAATTCATGAAAAACTCCGATATGAAGGTATTTTGAATAAATATGTGTGTTAACGCACGCATGTGCTCAAGCACTTGCATGTGTGTTGGCATGCTCAGAGTTTGAAATCAGTGATGCTGAATTGAGCACAGAACTTTTTATATATATATAAATTGTAATTTATTTTCTTAAACTAGACAATTCATCAAAAACTAAGTTTAAAAGAATTTTAGAACCATGTACTTCTTACATAAATACACATTTAAGAATAAAGTCAAGATTGACATGTAACAAACAAAATAATTCCAGATATTTGTTGTTCAAGAGATGTGTAGGATGTGCATTCAATTATTCTATACAAGGGACCTGTCATAATGAACACTGCACCAACTTGCTAGGCCTTTTCTCTCTAGATTGGTGAGCTACTAAATGAGCTACATCTCCATTCTTGGCCCTTTGCTAGTTCATTAAATTTTTTGAAAAATAATTTCATGAATTTCTTTTGCCCTGATTGGCTTCCAACTGTTAGCCACAGATCTCAGGCTCCTGAGAAGATATCCCGAGTAGTTAGGATTACAGGTGTGACAAACAAGCAAAGGCTTTCAGAATAACGTTAAAAGTAGAAGAAAATTTACTTCAGAGGGGCACGTATTAGCATCTCCAATTTTAAAACATTTTGGAGTGGTTATTTATGATTTTTTTTATTTTTGGATACTTATAAGAGGTCGGTGATGATATTTAAATTTTTAGTACTTTTTAAAAAGGGTACTGGAATTGTGGGACAGAAGAAATTTGCTTCTCTTTGGACCTCAATGCATAAGCTCAGCTCTGTGCATGATAAAACAATGTCTCCAACACAATCTGTGTTGAAAACAAATGTGACAGAAAACAATCACCATGGGCAATATTTAGTATGCTATTATTTCTTGTACAATATGAATATTGAATTGAGAGTGTCATAGAATGGAGAGATTTTTATCTACCTTTTGTGTATTGCTGAAAGACTTTCAGAAACTTTGACTCATTTCCTTCCTCACTGTATGTGTCTTTAGGCCATGCACTTACTGCTTTTAATTACAATTTTTCCCAACACTAAAATGGTAATAACATTAGCATGATAGCATATGTTATCTTAACAATTAAGGGAACAAAAGTGGGAAATACTTAACATAAACTTCTAGGAATGAGCTTTGAGTTTAGCCAGCAGTCTTTTTAAAATACTAAATAGAATGTGATAAGTAGTACAGAAACCATTACATGTAGTGAGCAACCAGAAGTAATATCTATTGATCATGCTCTGCTTCCAAGGAGGCCAGGTGGATAACTTCTCATGCTGTAAATCAAATTGGTTATCTTATGTCTTGATAGTGTAAAAATATCAGGGACAGGATGATGAAGGAATGTTGTAGACTGAGGTGAAATCCATATGAAAATGTGCAAAACTGATAAAACATCAAAATATCTGAGCAGTATATTGTGTTTTACAACATTTTAGTTACATCGCAAAGATAAAGAAGACATAGAAGAATAAATTCTTTTTTTGTTGTCCTATCATAGGTCCTTAGAAGGATGAACTCTTTCCTCATTCTTATACAGGCATCATCGGATGAGAGGAACTGTATTTTTTTTTTGTTTGCTTCCTTCCATTTATTCTTCAGTTTGAAATCTGAGCTACTTGAGACTGAAAGAAACCAAGGGAAATTAGAAAAACAGTCTTTGGAAACAGCAATCAATGTAAAATAAATAAACTACAGCCTTGTAACAGGTCTAACTAAATTGAGTTATATAGTGTCAATTGTTAACAGAAAATGATTTAAGCAATACCATGTTTTTGAAAACTGAAAAATGTTGGGAGTTGCTACATTTTTTTTCTTTTCTACTACCTTGAATTAATTATTGATCTGGTTTAGCGAGATTAAAGATGAGATTAACCAGAAACCAGATTAAAAATGGACAAAAGTCTGAATAGACATGTCCTCCATAAAGCCCTGAAAATTTCCTGTGGGTTTACAAAGTTGTGTTTAATACAACTTCTAAGCTGCCTTAATACTTTTTGAGCAGAAGTCATTAGAGAAATATAATTCAAAATTACTATGATACAACTTCATAAATATTATAACTCATCAAAAAAATCAATGGAACCAGTTATGGTGGTAAAGTCTTGTAATTCCAAGCATTTAGGAGGTTGGATTTAAGTCTAATGCCAGTATAGGGTACTGCAGATAGTAAAAAACTGCCCTTTATTATCTTCGAATAAAAGGTAATAATTTTGGTGAGAGTGTGGAAAAAAGGAAATTTTCTACACTATTGGTCAAAAAACAGGTTAGTATCCTCGTTGTAGAAAGTAGTATGCAAGTTTCTATAGAAATCCAAAGTTAAGTTGAACCATCAATCATGTGATTATTTCTCTCTGGGTAACTTTTAAATATATCTGTAGTTCATTTTTATTCACATTATTCACAAGAGCAGCCAAGATATAAATTAATGTTCAGTGTTCAACTACAGACTAATAAAGCAACTATGATACATGCACAAATATCTTTTTCTGTTTCATTCTTAAAATAACAAGAGATTGCTCCCATTAGCCACAACTTACAATGACCTGAAAGACGTATTCAAAATGAAGAAAAATGTTGTGTTCTGATCTTTGTAAACACACACACACACACACACACACACACACACACACACACACACACACACTCATCAACATCAAATATTAAGACAGAATTTTTTAAAACAAAGTAAAGCAAAGTGGAACTTCTGTGGCATTTAGTTGACAATGTAGAACATACTAGAAATACAATATGAGGTATAGAGTTGAAATGTACAATATGAGGATACAGGGGACAACACTGGCCTTACATAGAAATGAAGCTAAGTAAGTGGGAGTTGTTCTTCCTAGTAGGGGTTGCTCTTTTAGTTGTTCTTCTTTCAGTAATGGATAAGATGAATGTAATGCTTTCAATATACCTCCTTGTTTGCAGAAATGATAACAAACAATATAGCAATAATGTTGCACGCTCAACATAGAACAAACAGTCAAATTAAAATACATGAGATTATCCTTGATGTAACTAATTATTAGAAATAAGGGAATCCATGGGAACTATGTTTCTTTAAGTCTGGCTTATTTCACTTAATATGATTTTTTCCAAGACCTTCCATTTCCTTACAAATGAGGTGGTATCTTTCTTTCTGATGGAAGCATAGTATGTGTGTATGTGAGTGTGTGTGTCTCATTTTCTTGATACATTCATCTACTGAGGGGCATCAGGGTTGATTCCATATATTAGCTATGGTAAATATTACTGTGATAACCATAATTGTGCTGATAGCTTTAGTGTGGCCTTGTTTGTGGTCATCAGGTTAAATGCCCAGAAGTGGGATTACTGGGTAATAGGGAGCATTATTGTGTACATCAAGGATAATCTTAGTAGATGAGTAGAATAGCTCAACAGATATGTACATATGACCCTATAAGGTGATTCTAAGTGAAATGAACTCCAAGACATGTTCTTTGTTCTTGTTGTTCTTAATGTACTCCATGATTTCTTTTTATCCTTTTGTGGTTTCCCCACCTATGGTTTATCCCCTGTAGTCACTGTATTTGATTTTGATACCCTGTGTATTGTAAATATGTTGATCTGAACTGGGAAAGGGGAAGGAAAAAAAACAAAATAGTGAGACAAAGGACAAAGGGGGAACCTATGCAACAGTGATACTCACAAAACAATAGGTTGGAAACGATCTTGAGAGGTGCGTTGGGAGGGAAGAGGGAGAAAAATGGGTGAAGGGGTAAAAAGTTAGAAAAGAAATTAATTCATTACCTTAATTATGTAACTATAACCACTCTGTACATTACCTTGACAACAAAATTTAAATAAAAAATAAAATAAAATATATGAGAGCAGCAATACAGTCGGTGGGACTAGGGGAAACTCTGTACTATACAAAGCAAAGTAGAACAGCTGTGGAGAGCAGCAATTTGACTTCAATGTAGGAAGTAATAAACTAGCATACAGATTTTCAGATCATGTCAGTCATTAAAAAGGGAAAACAAGATGCATAATCAGCAAACCAATAGAGATAAAATAGAAAACTAAACAATTGAGGTGAAGAGATGAATTGGATCAAGAATAAAAAGTGACAGAATTAGAAAACAATAACAAGATGGTAACTTTAAAAAACATTACCGTAATTCTATTAAATGTTGTTTACATCACAATTTGTTAGAACTATAACTCAAATCACAGTTTGATAGTATATCATTTGAAAAATAGTTTACTTATAATTGATTACTTCATATTGAATGTTTAATATATAATTTTACTTTCTGCAGATGTAGAAAAGAAAAAATGAAACTAATTTTTAATAAATTAATGTAATAATTCAAAGTGTATCCTACACGTAGCACTCATCTTAATATGAAAAAATAAATTATTGCTCATGACTCGGTATTAGGTGGAAGGGTTCAGAATTGTAGTAAAATTCACACCACACAATACAGGAGGGTATGACTCCTCTAGGGCCAAGGAACTGGGGGATGAGAAACTGGTTTGGCTAGTACCTCAATGTTCTGTGGCATTATCCTTGACCTGGCTATGTCCCCTTTGTGTAAGTTCACTTCTTAACCCAGTTCTGGCCACACACCGGCCACTTGTGCTGTGGAAGTGGCAGGAGTAGAAGTGAGATCCAGAATGACCAAAATCTGGATTTATGGCCTGATTGGGGTGTATTTAAAAAAATCTTAGAGCTGAAACTCAGACTTTGGCACTGTCCCTGAGCTTCCTTGATTCAAGGCTAACACTCTAACACTTGAACCACAGCCTACCTTTCATCTATTTTAGTTTAGTAGACAGAAGTGTCTCACATATTTTCCTGCTTGGGTTGGCTTCAAGTTGCCGCCCTAAGAGCTCAGCCACTTAAGTATCTAGGATTGCTGGTATGAGCCACTGGCACCTGCTAAGGATGTGTGTGTGTGTGTGTGTGTGTGTTTGTGTGTGTGTGTGTGTGTGTGTGTTTGTGTGTGTGTGTGTGTGTGTGTGTGTGTGTGTGTGTGTGTGTGTTTACCAGGGCTTGAACTCAGAGCCTCAGTGGTATGCTTTAGCTTGTTTGCACAAGGTTGGTGCTGTACTACTTGAACTACAGTAGCTCTGCTACCCATCATTTTGGCGATTCATTGGAGATAAGAGTCTGCCCAGGCTAGCTTTGAATCTTGATTGATCCTTAGGTCTCAGCCTTGAGTAGTCAGGATTATAGGCATGAGCCACTGGCACCCAGCTGCAAGGCTGTGTTTTCATAATCTCTTCTGTTCTAACAGCTGTCTTGCCCTGGCCTAGATCTCTGACCTCCACATCAGCTCCCAGCAGCCCCTGACTGTGTGAAGAACATAAAGCTCATACCTGATCCCATTTCTTTTTTCTCAGGGGAGAAGGTTATATTTCATCTGAAGCCAGGGTTAGGAGGGGTAGCTGTAGATGGGTGCTCAGCTGGAGAGAGGTAATCTGTTTTAGCCAAGAAAGAAACTGGCCAGTTGGTAATAGCTCATGCTCTGATATTCCTAGCTCCTCAGGAGTCTGAGATATGAGTATTGCCATTCAGAGGCAGCCCAGCTAGAAAAGTCTATGAGAATCTCTTCTGCAAATAACCACGCAAAAGCTGGAAGAAAAACTGTGGCTTAACTGGAAGAGTGCTAGCCCTGAATGAAAAAAGTGAGGGACAGAGCCCAGGTCCTGAAATCAAGCCCTAGTCCCAAGATGCTCATGCACACACTCACAAAAAACACACACAGGAAGGTGGTTATGATGAGCTGAACTAGAACTGGAGGCAGTCATGAGGCATAGTCACAGTAAACTCTCAAGAGATACATCCATGTACAGGCCCACAGGACCATGGGAAGGACACTACTGATGCTTATTTGTAGTCGGCCCACAATTGCAGACCTTCATCTGCCCCCTAGCACTGGTGAGGAAAGCAGGCCTCAGCCCTGGGACTCCAGGGCCAGCGACTGCTACAAGCAGCAACCAGCCAGCTGTGAATTCCTGAGCCTACAATTCTTTCATAAGCCAAAACTCAACACCTGCCCAAGGTGTGCCTGACAAATTCACACTCTTGTGATACCTGCATGAGTGGGCATTACCTGGTGTGATATCTTGCAGCTTCTGCCCTCCTGGCCCAGAACCGTGGTCTGAGCTGTCAATTTACTGCTCAGATCCATATTACACCCATGACAGATGCCATTCTGATTATCTCCATGCCCCAAGGCTCATCCCTTCTCGGGTACTGTGGCTTGCTCTATAGGTAATGGCCTGCAAACAGGCTTCTCTCAAGACTTGTAGGACACCTAGACATTGGGAGACCCTCAGTAGCTGGAAAGTACTCTGCCTAGAGCAACAGAGGGCGGTCAAACATGCCAGGTGTTGGTCATGGGGCTTGAACTCTGGGCCTGGGCTCTGTCCCCAAGCTCTTTAGCTTACCACTTGAGCTACAGAGCCACTTCCAGTTTTCTTGAGGTTCCTTGGAGATTAGAGTCTCCTGGATTCCTGCTTGGGCTGGCTTTGAACCGTGGTCCTTATATCTCAGCCTCCTGAGGAGCTAGGAGGACAGGTGTGAGCCACCGGTGACCAGCTGATCTAGCCTTTCACCCCCAATAGACTAGGAGCTCCTGAAAGCTTTTCTGTATTATATCTGTGCCAGTACATGGGCATGAACTCAGGGCTTGGGCTCTGGTCACTTAACATTTTCCCTCACGGTTAGCACTCTACCACTTGAGCCACAGCTCCATTTCTGGCTTTTGGTAGTTAATTAGCAAGAAGACTCTCACTAACTTTCCTCCCCTGAGCTGGCTTGACCCACGATCTCTATCTCAGTCTCCTGAGTAGCTAAGATTTACAGGGGTTGAGCCACTGGTGGCTTTGGACTAGAAGCTTTTCTTAAGCAAGCTTTATTCCCTGTGTTTGCCTTGACTCCTCCATGCAAAGGAGGTCTGAGGGTCAAGAGTTGTGAAAAATAAGCTTCCAGCCACAGGAAATGGCTGGGGTACCTGGTAAAAAGCAAGCTAATCTTCCCCCTGGGCCCTATTCTGGGACCCGACCATGTGCCCTACCTGTGACTCAAGTACAAACCTTCACCCAACCTTGAATGTCCTCCCAGACTTGTCTGAAGCCACAGAACCTTTATCCCACCCACACCATCTGCTCTACACACACCTCAGGACCTTTGCCCATGTTGGACCTTCTACCTGATGACCCTCTGTCCTGAATCCAAATCTTAGAACTCCTGTGGAATTTTGCACTGGTTATATCACCTCGTGGAGCAAGTCTTTTCTTCCCTTCTCCCTCTTTTTTTTTTTTTTTAATATTGAGTTGCTAGAGATGACACTTTTGCAGGCTGACTTGCAAATGTTCTATCTTGGTGTGTGTGTGTGTCTGCATGGGTGTACCAGTCCTGGGGTTTGAATTCATGGCCTGGATGCTATCCTATCCCTGAGCTTTCGTGCTCAATGCTAGCACTCTACTACTTGGGCCACAGCTCTACTTCTGGCTTTTTGGATGTTTAATTGGAGAAAAGTGTCTCATATAGGCTTTCCTGCTTGCAATTGGGATCCTCATATCTCAGCCTCCTGAGTAGCTTACAAGGGTGAGCCATCAGCACCTGCCATCTACCCTACCTCTTACCTATAACCTCGGTCTTCCTCTGAGTCCTAGAAGAATATGTCTCACCAGGCTCACTTTTTTTGCCAGTCTTTGGGCTTGAACTCAGGTTCTGGACATGTTTCTGAGCTTCTTTTGCTCAAGGCTAGCACTCTATCACTTAAGCCACAGTCCCACTTTTGGCTTTTTCTGTTTGTGTGCTACTGAGCAATCAAACCCAGGGCTTAGTGCACGCTAGGTAAGCACTCTACCACTAAGCCACAATTACAGATCAAGGCTCACTTCTAACAGGAATTATGAGGGTGAGATTGATTGGCATACCCCTTTCGGCATAGATATTGCTGACTATTTCATGTCTTTGCCATGATTTGGGACTAGCCTGTGACTCAGCAATGAGGAATGATAAATGAATGATATCCACCATTCCCCAGAGGTCTAGTCTCACATTCTACAGAGAGATAGAGAATATGGAGCCAGAAACTTTGTCAACTCCTACAGTATAGGTACTGTGGTCTCCCTGGAGGAAGTGGCTTGCTGCTAGGTGTCCCATCGGACTTCAGTTATTAAATGGTAGAAAAGGATACTATGTTCAAGCTGCCAGCTCAGACTTAGTACAATTCAAGTCTTGTCCCAGCTTCCCCAGGTTGGACGGCTGGGCATGGGCAACCTGCTGAATGCCCATCATCCATCCATACACAGAGACAGGGAGTTATTGCCTCTTTTTTTTTGGGGGGGGTGGACAGTTCCGGGTTTGTACTATGAGACTAGACCCTGTCCGTGAGCTCCTTTGCCCAAAGGTAGTGCTCGGCCCTTGAGCCACAGCCCAATTCATGTTTGTTTGTTTTTTTCCTGTGATCTCTTAGAAATAAGAATGTCTTGGACTTTCCTGTCCCGGTTGAATTCAAATTGACATTCTCTATATCTCAGCCTCCTGATGAGTTAGGATTACAGGCAGGAGCCCCTGGATCCTGGGTTTCTTTTCTTCTTGTTCTTTTTTGTAATCATAACAATCTGAAATCTTCACACTGTCATTCCAATGGTTTGCGTTATAAGTAAACTACCCAAGCCTAGAGTTCGAATGCCAAGACTGCCACCCACAAATTGAAGGTGATCCTGACAAACTCATTCCTATTAATGTGAATGCTAATGGAATGTTATAAAAGTAATAATTAAATTTGCAATTAATTCATGATTCTATTTTAGAATGCCACATAAAAATTATTGGATTTATATCTTCCATTCTAGCACCATGGTATGATTCCCCTAATGGAAGCATATTGACTAATTTTTAATCAAGGCTTTTATAAGTATTCAAACGTGATACTTCATTAAATGGAAGCCTAATTTGCTAACTAATAATTGGTTTTATATATATTATCTAATATCCTCAAATTCCCTCTCTCTCTTCATATATATATATGTATGTATGTATATATCTACACACCAATTTATCTCTCTATCTATATTGGGTACTCCTGTGGCTTGATCACAGGTCCTCAGAACTTTCTGGCAGCTCAGTTTGCTAGAGGCTGGTGTGCTAAGACTGTGACCCCATTTATGGCCATTGTAGGACATAAGTTGAAATCCCAGCATGTCCAAAAATTTATTCGTGTAGTAAGAAGCCAATTTTGACACTTTTTTTTCCTTTTCTGTGAAAGTCCTGGGTCTCAGTATGATGTATAATCCATATGCAAATATATCCTATGTGATATGATGTAATAAAAGAACTGTTATATGTGTAATAATACTAAATAAATAAGGGTAATAAACATAATATGCAATAAACCCATGTATGTAAATAGATCTCATATATTAATATTACTTTTTCCAGTGCTGGTGCTTCATTTCAGGCCCTGGGAACTGGTCTGAATTTCTTGTCTTCAAGGATGGTGGGCCTTTCCCCTTCATCCACAGTGCCACAAAGTTATCCAGACCCTGAGTTCAAATACAAGGCCTGCCAGAAAAATAGTGCAAATTCCAAACCATGGAATTACTATTATTATTATTATTATTAGCCGAGCACAGGGCTTGCTCTCAGGTCTTGATACCTCTGCCACAGCCAACTCTTGGATCCTAGGACCTAAGTTCAAATTTTGGGGCTGGCAAAAAAAAAAAGAAGCATAAAACTGACAAGTTCAAGAAGATGGTTTTACTTTAGTTTCCTTTGTATTGTGACCATCCTGGATGTAAATGACAATGCAAAGAAAGAGTACATGACCTTGTATTGCTGATGTTTGGTGGACTATTAAGGAAGCCATAGCCGAAACTGGCAACTTAGGTGTGGAGGACGAATCCTGGGATTGCCACTAATGAATGGCAGAGATTCTAAGAAACCAAATTCTCAAGTACATCCATACAAATAGAATGTTATAAAAGTAACAACTAAATAAGTAGTTAGTGTTTGATTATATTATAAAATTATACACAATATTTATACTACCATGACTAATTTTCAATTTGTTTGATTATATTATAAAATTATACACAACATTTATACTACCATGACTAATTTTCAATTAATACTTTATTAATTATGCAATCATGATACTTAAAAAGGGAAGGCATAATTTCATTCCAATAATCGGTAGCAATATCATGTATGAATTTTCATAGTATACAGACATCTCTCTCTTGTTTCATGCATCTATCTGTCTGTCTGTTTGTCTGTCTATCTATCTATCTGTCTATCTATCTATCTATCTATCTATCTATCTATCTATCTATCTATCTATCTATCTATCTATCTATCTATCTATCTATCTATCTATCTATCTATCTATCTATCTATCTATTTATCTACCAATCTACACATTTATCTGTTTATACACTTGTTACTACTGGGACTCAGTATTAGAGTGCTCGCCTAATACGTATAAAGCCCTGGGTTTGATTCCTCATTGCCACATGCACATAAAAATCCAGAAGTCATGCTGTTGCTCAACCAGCTGAGCACTAGCTTTGAGCATAAAAGCTTAGGGACTGTGTCTAGACTCTTACTCAAGATCCAGGAATGGCACCAAAAAAGATAGAATGTTCTGACTGCAACTATATAAGGATAGGACTGCAAATACTTCATCACAGAGCAAGCCGGGAATCTGGTGCTGACAGCTGCCATCTAACCTGACTTAGCCAGAGGTAAACTGCTGCAACTCAGATCCACAGAACCAGATGCTGCTGGCTCACTCACCCCATCATCCAAGATCCTGGGGGACTGAGATCTGACACTGGTGGGTTTAAAACCCAGCGCTGGCAAGAAATCTGTGAAACTCTGAGCTGTGGCTCAAAGTGTTAGAGTTCTAGCTTTGATCAAAAGATCTTAGGACAGTATCCCCAACCTTTCAGTGCAATCCCCATGGCTGACTCTACCTACCCAATAAATCCCACCCCTCTAAATCATTAGATGTGAACTTTGTGTAGTTTGTGATGTGTTTATGAAAGAATGGTGATACTAATGGAAGCACCCTAATTCTAATGACAGCGTGTGAGATACAGCTATGTGATGGGTCCTTCATGAGGTGTTGTGTGCTAAGTCCTTCACGGGGTACATTCTTTCATCTGGTCCTTGTAAGAGCTCCACAAGTCAGATGATTGTGCAGATGAGAAACTTGGGGCTCAGATATCCCCATGTCAGGGCCAAAAGGATGTATGTACCTAACTCTATTGAGTTGTCTCCTGCAGACAATTGTTTTGGTTTATTTTTCTCAGTCGTGGACCTTGAACTCAGGGCCTAGCCACTGACCCTTCCCTGTTGGGCTCATGGCTAGCATCTTACCATGTGGAACCAAGGACCCCTTGCAAAGGAGTGTTACAGTCTAGGTGTCTGTAGCTGAGGTGTGTCATCCTGTCTACTCAGCAGCTGAGATGTAATAATCTCAGTTCCAAATTATCCCAGACACAAAGGTTCCCATGAGACTATTACCTCCTATTCACTACTTAGAAACTTGAAGTGGAAACTGGGTTCCGGCGACTCACGCCTGTCATCCTGGCTACTCAAGAGCCTGAGAGCTGAGGATCACAGCCTGAAGCCAGGGTGGGCAGCAAAATCCTTGAGAGGCTTCTCTCCAGTGACCTACCAAAAATCTGCAGGTGTGCTGTAGCTCAAGTGGTAGAGTGCTTGGCTTTAGCTGAAGAGTTCAAGTACAGCACCCAGGACTAGATTTCAACTCCTCCAATTTCCAAGAAAAGAAAGAAAAAAACCTGAAGTGGACTGCTGGGAATGTGTCTGAGGAGTAGAGTGCTTTCCATGTATGAATCCCTGGGTTTGATTCGTTAGTACCACATCACTAGAAAAAAAGCCTGAAGTAGCTCTGTGGCTCAAATGATAGAGTGCTATCTTTGTACAGGAGAAACTCAGATACAGTGCTCAGGTCCTGAGTTCAAGCTCCAGGACAAGTGTATGCACACACATACATGAACACACACACACACACACACACACACACACACACACACACACCACAGATACCAGAAATGAAGCTGTGACACCAAATGGTAAAGCACTGAGCTTCTGTTCTCATCTCATGGTCAGCACCCAGGCCCTTTGTTCAACCCCAAACCTAGCCACCCAGGACCCAACTAGGAGAGGTCAAAGGTTTCAAAACCTGATGAGCTTCACCAGCCCTAAATGACAGGAAGCATTGTTCTATTACCCATGTGCTTAGATTTTGCAAACTTCCAGAAACCTAGTAAGGCACCATTGCCGATAATGAATCATTTTATTAGGTTCAGAACCCTTGTTGTCTGACAGAAGGACCATTGAATTAATTGTAGCAGTTTATTTCAAAACTGAAACATAGTCTAAAAAAGACAGGATGAGTGCAGAGAACTTGGCCTTCCACAGAAGGTGGCACAAATGAAGGCTTCCTGTCAAAACAGAGCAATGGGGAGAGAGATAGATTGGGGTACAAAGAGGTCTTTTTCTCTTGGCCTTCAAAGCCTGCCCACACTCATCCTCACTAATTGCCCCGGATGAATTGTTTGTTACACAGCTGTACAGGAGTCAAGCTTTTTTTCTACCTGTTCCAACAATGAGACAGAGTTTCTCTAGCAGCCTGGGGTGAGGAGAAAACCTCAGGCTACCCTGGGAACAGTGAGGGAAGCCCCGGAACATGCACTGTCTTGAGAAGACTGTCTGTGCTATGAAATCATTCTATTCAAAGCAAATTTCCTAGTTGGGTGCCTTTCATTATAGGGACTCTGGACCTTCACCGATAGAAATGCATGATACATACCTGGGGAGACATGGAGTTACTTGTTTTTTGTTTGTTTGTTTGTTTGGCATGTCTGGGGGCTGTATCATGAGCCCAGGCACTGTCCCTGAGCTTCTTTTGCTCAAGGGTAGCACTCTTTCTTTGAGCCACAGCCCCATTCATGGCAATTTTTTATTCCTGTGATCCCTCAGAAATAAGAGTGCTGTGGACTTTCCTTTCCAAGCTGAATTCAAACAGGCATTCTCTACCTCTCAGACTCCTGAAGAGCGAGGATTACAGGCAGGAGCCTCTGACACCTACCTTTCTTTTCTTCTTGTTCTTTTTTTTTCATTGTGATGAACTGAAATCTTCACAGTGTCATTCTAATGGTTTGCATTTAGAAGTAAACTACCCAGGCCTAGAGTTGACTGCCAGGACTGCCACCTACAAATGGAAGGAAATCTGGAGAAAATCTTTCCTATTCATGTGAATGCTTACAGGAATGTTATAAAAGTAACAATTAAATTTGCAGCTGGTTCATGATTTTCTTATAGAATGCCACACAAAAAGTAGTGGATTATGTCTTCCATTCTAGCACCATGTGTTATGATTCTCCCAATTAAAGAATACTGACTACTTTTACATTAATACTTTAATAAGTATTCAAACATAATACTTCATTAAATAGAGGCATAATTTATTAATAATTCATAATATATATATATAATTTAATATCTTCACATTCTCTCTCTCATATATATTGCAAACTATACATCTATCTATCTATATCTATATTTATATCTATCTATATCTATCAATCACTACTATGGCTTGTTCCCAGGTCCTCAGAACTGACTGGCACCTCAGTTTGCCAAAGCCTTTTTTTCTACAACTGACCCTTTCATGAATTGGGCATTGTGGGCTGTAAATTCAAATCCCAGCATGGCGAAAATTTTATATGTGGAGTTAGAAGCCAATTTTGAGACATGTTTTTTTCCTTTTCTGTGAAAGTCCTGCTCTCAGTAAGATGTATAATCCATATGCAAATAGATCCATGTGATAAGATGTAATAAATGAAATAGATGCTATATATATACTAATACTAAATAAAATAAAAAAAATAAGGGTAATAAATGTCATAAGGATTAAACCCATGTATGTAAATAGATCTCATATATGGATATTATTTTTTTTAGTGCTGGGGCTTGTATTTGGGCCCTAGGAACTAGGCTGAAAATCTTGTCTTCAACGATTGTGAACTTCCTCTCCCCCACAGTGCCACAGAGTTACCCAAACCCTGAGTTCAAATCCCAGGCCTGCCAGAAAAGTGGTGAAAATTCCAAGCCAGGGCCTTAATTTTATTTTGGCCGTGCCTGGGGCTTGAACTCAGCTCATGGCAACTCTGTCTCAGCTTCGATCATCCTAGGCTGGTGTGAAGCCTCAGGACCCACAGCCCATCCTGAGATCCTAGGACCCAAGTTCAAACCTTGGGATTGGCAAAAAAAAAAAAAAGGAGAAGTGCTGGGAAGGTGGCTCAGTAATAGACGGCTTGCCTTGCATACATAAGGCCCTGGGTTCGATTCTTCAGCACCACATAAGCAGAAAAAATGGAAGTAGTGCTATGGCTCAAGTGGTAGAGCGATAGCCTTGAGTTGAAGAGTTGAGGGACAGCACCCAGACCCATAGTTCTGGCCCCAAAACTGAAAAAAAAAAAAAGAAAAAGAGAGGGAAATAAAGGAGAAGCATAAAACTGGGAAGTCCCAGAAGGCAGTTTTACATTGTTTTTCCTTTGCATTGCAACAATCCTCTAAATGACAGGGCACAGAAAGTGTACATGACCTTGCACTGCTGATGTTTAGTGGACTCTCAGGGAAGGCATAGCCAAAATCAGCAACCTAGGCCCCGTCTGTGAACCCCAGGACTGCCACCTATGAATGGCAGTAGATTCTAAGAAACGCATTCTGATATATATCCATACGAATGGAATGTTACAAAGAAACAATTATATTAGTAGTTAGTGTATGATTATATTATAAAATTATACACAATAATTATAGTACATTGACTAATTTTCAGTTAATACTTTGTTATGTATTCAACCATAATACTTAAAAAAAGGAAGGAATAATTTATCGATAATTGGTAGTAATATAGTATATATAATTAACTAATATACAGACATTTCTGTCTCGTTTTATACATACATACTTACATATATATATTTCTATATGTGTATATATATGTATATATATATATGTGTGTGTGTGTGTGTGTGTGTAACAATCTACATATCTATTTCTACACTTGTCATTCCTGGGGCTCAGTTGTAGAGTGCTCGCCTAGAATGTATGAAGCCCTGGGTTCGATTCCACACTATCACATGCACAGAATATGCTGGACGTACTGCTGTCACTCAAGCAGTAGTGCACTGGTGTTGAGCATGAAAGCTTAAGGACTGTGTCTAGACCCATACTCAAGTCCCAGGACTGGCACCAAAAACAAATTAGAGTGTTCTGACTGCAAGTATAGAAGGTCAGGATTTCAAATACCTCATCACAGAGCAAGCTGGGGGTCTGAAGCTGATGGCTGCCATCTAACCTGACTTAGCCAGAGGTCAACCATAGAACCAGATGCTGCTGGCTCACCCCTTGCTGCGTGGGGGATGAGATCAGACACTGGTAGGTTGAAAACTCAGCCCTGGCAGGAAGTCTGGGAGACTCTGAGCTGTGCCTCAAAGTAGTAGAGCTCTAGCCTTGAGGAAAATATCTTAGGACAGTACCTCCAACCTATGAGTGTAATCCCAGAGGCTGATGACCCTCCCCACAAAAACACCCATCTAAACTGTTAGATGTAAACTTGTGTGGTTTGTGACGTGTATCTGAAAGACTGTTAATACTGATTAAAGCACCCTAAATCTAATGACAGTTTATGGGATACAGCTAGGTGATGAGTCCTTCCTGAGGTGCTGGGTGCTGAGTCCTTCATGGGGTGCTGGGTCATTCATGGGGTACTGTGTGCTGAGTCTTTCACAGGGTGCTATGTGCTGAGTCCTTCATGAGTTGTTTACTTTCATCTGGTCCTTATAAGAGCTATACAAGTAAGATGATTGTGCAGATGAGAAAGTTGAGGCTCACATATGTCCCCAAGGCAGGGCCAAATTTATGTATATACTGAGCTCTAGTGACTTGTCTCCTGTAGGCAATTGTTTTGGTTTAGTTTTCTCCATCATGAAATTTGAACTCAGAGCCTAGGTGCTGAATTTATTCTTGGGCTCATGGCTAACATTCTATAATGCGGAGCCAAGAACCCCCTTGAAGCAAATTGTCATGGCTTAGGTGTCTTTTTTTTTTTTTTTTTTTTTTTTTTTTTCCTTTGATTCTTTTATTTTTTTTTTTTTTTTTTAAATTTTATTTTATTTCATTTGAGAACATACTGTACAGAGGGGTTACAATTACATGGGCAGGATAATGCATACATTTCTTACCAAGCATTGCATCCTCCTCCTTTGTTTACCCTTCACCTCCCTTCCCAGCCTCCCCCCTCCCTCCCACCCAATCATACCCCCCCCCCCCTCACCGACATTGTAAAGCTGGTTTTGACATGACATTTTGTACTTCTCATTGTTGCAACAGGTCCACCTGAATCCTTAAACGACTTGTTTGTCCCCGTCTCCTCCACATGTTATACTGACATCAAATATAGTGAAAGCAGGGGTTACACTGTGGGGGAGGGACATACAAAGCAACAAAGAAATAATCTTATAAATGCATTAGAAACACATGCATGAAAGAAACAAAAACATTAAAATACATATTTGAGGTTTTGTTTTCCTAACATCACATTATCTGACTTTTTCCGCTTGACTCATACCTATACTAGATATTGCAAATAAGGGAAACCATGGGACCTATGTTTCTTTGGGCCTGGCTGGCTTAGGTGTCTTTAGCTGAGGTCTATCATCCTGCCTGCTCAGGAAGTTGAAAGTCTCGTTTCAAAGCTATCTCAGATCATGGTGCAAAGCCAGCTTGGGCAGGAAATTCCTTGAGATGGTTATCTCCAATAAACCACCAGAAAGCCTGAAGGGGCACTGTAGCTCAGGTGGAAGAGCACTAGACTTGAGCTGAAAAGATCATAGACAGCACCCAGACCCAGACTTCAACTCCTCCAACTTACAAGAAAAGAAAGAAAGAAACCTGAAGTGGAGTGCAGGGAATTTTTCTTAGGGTTAGAATGCTTTGCATGTGTGAAACCCTGGGATTGAATCATCAGTACCACATCCATAGAAAAGTTCCACATCCCTGAAGTGGCACTGTGGCTCAAGTGGTAGAGTGCTGTCCTTGTACAGGAGAAACTGAGGTACAGTGATAAGGTCCTGAATTCAAGCACCAGGACTGGTGTATACACGCGTGCATTAGTGCGCACGTGCACGTGCAAGCACAGACACACACACACACACACACACACACACACACACACACAGGCACCATTGCCAATAATGAATTATTTCATTAGGTTCAGCGCCCTAATTGTCTTCCAGAAGGACTCTTGAATTAATGGTAGTAGTTTGTTTCAAAACAGAAACATAGTCTTACAAAGACAGGATGAGTTTAGGGAACTTGGCCTGCCACGGGAGGTGGCACAAATGAAGGCTTCCTATCAAAAGAGAGCACTGGGGAGAGAGATAGCTTGGGGTACAAAGAGGCCTTTTTCTCCTGATCTTCAGAGCATGCCCACATTCATCCTCACTAAATGGCCCAGATGAATTGCTTGTTACACAGCTCTATAGGAGTGAGGCTTTTTGTCTGCCTGTTCTAAAAATGAGGCAGACTTCCTCCAGCAGCCTGAGGTATGAAGAACCCCTCATGCTACCCTGGGAACAGTGAGGGTAATCCCGGAACATGCACTGTCTTGAAAGCACTCTCTATGCTATGAAATCATTCTATTCAAAGCAAATTTCCTAGCTGGGTAGCTTTCTTCATAAAAACTCTTGATGTTCACTGATACAAATACATGCATACATACACAGACACATGGAATTAATGGCTCTTTTTTGTGGCAGGTTCTGAGGCTTGATCTGTGAGCTTAGACATTTTCCCTAAGCTCCTTTTGCTCAACGAACCATTTTATTTTGTCTTAAACCATGATTACCATAGGCTGAGGTGCAGCTTTTGTACCCACAAATGATCTAGGGATCCTAGGACCAGAGTTCAACTCTCAGCACTGGCAAAAGTACATCCAACCAACAAAAATGGAGGAGTAGAAAAACAGGAAGTTTTACACAATAATTTTACCTTTGTTTCCTTTGTACTGTGACCCTCCTGGGTCTCAATGACTCAGCTTGAAAATTTACGTGAGCTTGCATGGATGAAGGCTGGGGCCTGTCAGTGAAGCCTGAGTCTAACCCAGACACCTAAGCCCTGAGTTCGATCCTAGCACTGCCACCTATACACGGCTGAAGATCCTAGGAAACTTGTTCCTATGTATAGGAACACTAACAGAATGTTTGAAATATACTAACTGAATGACTAATTAGATAGTCATTCCAGTATAAGATTGTATGCAATAAATATAGGTCATTGATTAATTCTTTATTAAGTGTTCTACCGTGATTAATTAATGGAGGCATAATTTTAGACCAAATAATTGGTAGTAATGGAATATATAAATATAAGCTATAGACATAACTCTTTATATAGTGTTACACACTAGAATCTATGTAAAAGTCTATCTGTCTCTCTCTTTTTATATTTATAGATGTATATACATATGTAAATACACACACATGCGCACACACACACACACACACACACACACACACACACACACACACTGCAATCTAAACATCTATCTGTTTACATATTGGCCATTCCTAGGGCTTGATCTCAGGTCCTCAAATTTGCCTACCAACTTCACTTGCATCAGACTGGTATGCTAACATTTAACCATTCCTGAAGTGGGTCTGCTAGGCCCTGAGATCAAGTCACAGAACTGCCAAAAACTTAATACTGGTGGAAAAGCCAATTGTCACACTTGTTTTCCTTTTTGGTGAAAGCCCTGTGTCTCAGGAATGATGTAGAATACATAGTCAAATCTATGTCTTATGTAAAAAGATGCAAAAAATGGTATATGTGTAATCATACTCACTAAAATACATAAGAAATAAATAAAAAACAAATAAAATGAATAAGTACACTAATCACAATATGCAGTAAATGTGTATGTAAATATAAATCATGTATTAAAATGTATATGCATATTATTCTTTAGAGTGTTAGGACTCGAATTCAGGCCCTAGGAACAGGCCTGACTTTTGTCTTCCAGCAAAGTGAACTTCCCCATCCCCCACAGTGCTGCATATTTACCCAGAGCCTGAGTTCAAATCCCAGGTCTGGCAGATAAAAGGGCATGAATTCCAAGACAAGTAGCCTCATAATATTTTAAATATTTTAAATGTATCAATGTATGTACTTATTTATTTCTTTTTATTTTGTTAAGCACAGGGCTTGAACTCAGGTCGTGGAAATTCTGCTTCAGCTTTGATCACTCTAGGCTGGTGAGCAGCCACTGGACCCACAGCTGAACCTGGGTTCTTTGGCCCCAAAGGCTGACAGGGGAAAAAAGAAAATAATGCGACACATTAAAAAAAAACAAAAACCTGGCAACTTGCAGATAGCTGCCAGTTTTACATTTGTTTGGTTTGCAAGGTGACCATCCTGTGTCTGAATGACACGGCTGAAAAAGGTTGATAATCTGGCATTGCTGAAGGCTGGCGCGCTACCAGGAAAGCCATAGGCCAACATAGCAACATAAGTCCTGTGTTAGAAGCCCCTTCCTGTCCCCTACAAATGGAGGGAAATCCTAAGATTCTCGTTCCTATTCATAGGAAAATTATGAATGGCAAGGTGAAATTGGTTGTTTCTGAATACTACTATACAATTAGACAGAGTGAGTTTAGGCGGACAATGTATTTTAATGAGTATTTTTTGACACATTCAAAGAATACTATTAATTACATGGACGCAATAGTTTCCAAACAGCGGTTGAATTAATTATTATTTCATTAAGGATGAAAACAATAATATTAATTACATGGAGGCATAATAAATACCCAAGAATTGGTAGAAATGTAGTGTATATAACTGATGAATATATAGACATCTCTGGCACTCTATAAATACCTGTATTTATTTGAATCTTCATGTCAATCTGTTCATATTTTGTCAATGCCTGGGGTTAGATCTCAGGTGCTGGAGATGCTTGTCCGCTCCATATGCCCCAGGCTGGTGTGTTGACACTCACCTATTCATGAATTGGGTCTTGTAGGCCGTGAATTCAGTTGCCAGCACTCACAAAAATTGAATCGTGGATTAAGAAGTCCATGGTGACTCACTTTTTCCTTTTCTGTGAAAGTCCTGGGTGTCAGGTGTGAAGTTTCATATATAGGCAAATCTATACCCTATGTAATAAATGTAATAAAAATTTCATGTTTAATAACAGTTAATAAAATAAATGGTAAATAAATGAATAAAACAAAAATAAAATGAATAGCTATATTAAGCTCAATATGGGGTCAACATCTGGGGCTCGATCTCAGGGCCTAGGAAAGCCTGGCAGCTGAATTGGCTAGAGGCTGCTGTGCTAACAGTCACTCATTCATGAATTGAACCTTCTAGGCCCTGAGTTTAGATCCCAGTACTGCCAAAAATGTAATTGTGGAGTGAGAAGCCAAGCGTGACACATGTTTTCTTTTTCTTTGAAAGTACTCGGTGACAGGTAGGATGTATAATTCAGATGTAAATCTATAAGCTATGTAATAGGATGTCATAAATGTAAAAAATGTCATAAGTGGAAGAATTGTCACTACAATAAATGAAAAAAAGATTGAATTAGTAGTGAATCATTCTAGGATAAAATAGACACAATAATTATAGGACATAGATTAAGTTTAATATTTTATTAAGCATTAACAGAATAAAAATTGCATGGAAACCTAAATACCTAATAATTGGTAAAAAGAGATGATGCATATTAATAATATATAGACATCTGTCTCATTCTATAAAATATGTGATTATATATATGGGTGTATGTACATATGTGCTAAATACTAATAGGATATTTAATTAATGTTTTATTAATTGTTTACTGTGACACATCATTAAATGGAGACATAATGTAATACCTAATAATTGGTAGTAATATCTATAAATTAATAATATACAGAAATCTTTTTGTTTATATAATATTTATAAACAGTAATCTCTATCTATGCCTCATTCACTCCTGGGGCCTGGTGGTTGAGTGCTCGCCTAGTTAGCACAAAGCCCTGGGTTCGATTCCTCAGTGTGACATAAACAGAAAACCCGGAAGTTCTGCTATCTTTCAATCAATTGAGTGCTGGCCTGGAGCACAAATGCTTAGGGACAGTGTCAAAGCCCTTACTCAAGCTCCTGGACTAAAGCCACAAAAAGGTAGAATGTTCAAATGTAACTAGAGAAGGACAGGACTTCCACTACCTCATCACAGAGAAAGCTAGTAGTCTGGTGCTGACAGCTGCCACCTAACCTGGCTTGGCCAGATGTAAACTGCTGCAACCCAGCTCAATGGGTTACCCCTGTCATCCTGGTTTACCTTGGCTTACCACCAACATCCTGGCTGCTCAGGGGCTTTAAAACCTGGCAGGAAGTCTGCTAGACTCTTTGAAATATGGATTGAAGTGGTAGAGTTCTAGCCTTGAGCAAATGGTATTAGAACAGGACCCCATGCTTGGAGTTCAAGCCCCATGGCTAACCCCAACAACAACAAAAACAACACCCCACTAAACCATTAGATGTGAACTTGAGTGGTTTGTGAAATGTTCCTCAAAGAATGGTGATACCAATGAGAGCACCCTAATTCTAATGACAGCTTGTTGAATAGAGCTACATGCTGAGTCCTTCATGAGGTGCTCTGTGCTGAGTCCTGCACAAATTGCAGTGTGCTGAGTCCTGCATGGGGTGCTGGGTGCTGAGTCTTTCACAGGATGCTGTGTGCTGAGTCATGGAAAGAGTGCCATGTGCTGTGTCTTTCACAGGGAGCATTCTTTCATCAAGTCCTTGTAAGAACTCCACAACTGAGATGATGATGCAGACAAGAATATTGAGGCTCAGATATGTCCCCATGGCAGAGAAAAAATTATGTATTACTGAAAAGTAATGAGTTGTCTCCTGCAGAAAATTATTTTTTGTTTTGGTTTTTCTCAGTCATGAACCTTGAACTAGGGGCCTGATTGCTGCCCCTTACCTCTTGGGCTAGCACTCTACCACATGGAGCCAAGGACCCCCTTGCAGCAGAATGCCAACTAGGGGGCTATAGCTGAGGTTGTCATCCTGCCTTCTCAGGAAGCTGAGATCTGAGGATCTGGGTTCCAAATTATCCCAGACACAAAAGGTCCCATGAGACTATTATCTCCAATTCACCACTAAGTAACCTGAAGTTGAACCTGGGTGCTTGTCGCTCATGCCTGTCATATTAGCTACTCAGAAGGATGAGATCTGAGGATCATGGTTCAAAACTAGCCTGAGCAGGAAAGTCCTTGAGACACTAAGCTCTGATGGACCACCAGAAAAACTGAAATGGTACTTTGACTCAAATGGTAGAGCACAAAACTTGAGCTGATGAGCTCAGGGACAGCACCCAGGCCCAGACGTCAACTCCTATAACAACAACAAAAAGACAGAAACAAACTAACAAACCTGAAGTAGAGGGCTGGGAATGTGCGTTAGGAATAGAGTTCTTTGCATATATGAAACCCTGGGTTTGATTTCTCAGGACTACATCACTAAAAAAAAGCCTGAAGTGGCTCTGGCTCAAGTGGAAGAAGGCTATCCTTGTACAAGAGAAACTAGTTACAGTGCTCAGGTACAGAGCTCAGGTCTTGAGTTCAACTTCCAGGAATGGTGTATGAGCCTGAGCACATGTGCAAGCACACACACACACACACACACACACACACACACACACACACACACATAGACTAGAAGTGATGCTGTTACACAAAATGGTAAAGCACTGGGTTTCTGCACTGAGCTCATGATCAGCACCCCAGCCCTGTGTTCAACCCCCAAACCTAGCCACCCAAGGACCAACTAGGAGAGGTCAAAGGTTTCAAAATCTGATGAGATTCACCAGCCCTAGATGATAGGAAGCTTTGTGATATCAGATATGTGCTTGGATTTCCCAAGCTTCTGGAATCCTAGGAGAGGCATCATAGGCCCATCATCGCGCTCAATGAAACATTTCATGAGGTTCAGTGCCCTGGTTTTCTGCCAGAAGGTATCCTGAATTATATTGAGCACTGTATCTGAATACTGGAATATAGTCTCACAAAGGCAGGATAAGTGCACAGGACTTGGCTTGCCACTGGAAGTGGCACAAATGAAGGCTTCCTATCAAACCAGAGCACTGGGGATAGAGATAGTTTGGGCTACAAAGAGACCTTTTTCTCCTAACCTTCAGAGCCCTCCCAAAATCATTCTCACTATCTGACCTGGATGGAGTTGATTGTTACACAGCTGTACAGGAGTGAGGTCTTTTGTCTGCCTGTCCAGACAATAAGAGTGACTTCTTCCAGCAGGCCTGGGATGCAGAGTAACCCTCAGGTTACACTGGGAACAGTGAAGGGAACCCCGGAACATGCACTGTCATGAAAGCAGTCTCTGTTATGAAATAAATTTCTTGAATACAAATTTCCTTGCTTGGTGCTGTTCATCATAGCTACTCTGGAACTTCACCTATAGGAATACACCCATACATACCCAAAGACATGGAAGTATAGGCTCTTTTTGAGGTGGCACGTCCAGCGTTGAACTATGAGCCAAGGTGTTGTCCCTGAGCTCCTTTTGCTCAAGAGTAATGCATTAACCTTGAATCACAGCCCCACATCTGGGTTTTCCTGTGATATCTTAGAAATAACAGTGTCATGGACTTTCCTATGCTGGCTGTATTCAAACTAAGATTCTCTACATCTCAGCCTCCTTAGGAGCTGTGATAATAGTCAGCAGCCACGGGCACCTGCCTTTCTTCCCTTCTTCATTTTTTAATCTGGACAATCTGACTTCTTAACAGGGTCATTCCAATGGCTTGAATTTAAAAGTTAACTACCCCAATGTTCTTTACAGCTGCTTTCTCTGAAAAGGATTTTCTCTCCTCATCTTCTCCTCTGGTCATAGGTTTGAAGCCAAAAGTGAGAAGTGAGGATCACAGGATTTGGCAGCTAATGTCCACATTACATGCCAGTTCTGTCACTTAACATTAAGCTGCAGTGAATTTACTGTCTCAGGATGAGAGGATCGAAAGCTGGAGCAATTCTCATACTGTCTGCATTGCTCCTTTTGCCTATAAAATGATCCAATAATTATGAGTGTTGTGTGTCTCTAACTTTAAGTATCTAGAACACAATAGAAGCATCTTCATGTATCTCTTTTTTTCTAGTGCCTCTTAAAATTTAGATTAAGGGCTTGTGTGGAGGGGCTACTCGGTGAGTCCCTAAGGAAAGCCCCTTGAAGCCTCTCGGGAGATCGCCGTTCAAAGTTAGCCTGAGCAGGAAGTCTATGAGATTCTCATCTCCAATAAACCACCAGAAAACCAGAAGTGGAGCAGTGGCCCAGAGGGTAGAGCTCCAGCTTTCAGAGAGAAAGCCGAGCAGGAGACAGAGGCTAGACCAGGCAGGAAACCTGGGAGGCGCTTATGTCCAATTAATGACCAGATGGGTGGAAGTGGATCTGTGGTGGTGGTAAAGCCTCAGCCTTGTGAAAAACAGCCGAAGAATGCATCGGGCCCTGAGTTCAAGCCCTGGGATGGCCACAAAAATTTTTCAAAAAGAGAAGGCCAAGTTTATGTATCAGTGCCTTATGCCCTTATGTGTGTATATTACCTCCCTGAGTGCAAACAGACCATATGCAATTTGTCTCCTTTTATTTACTGGTTTATTTTTCAGATATGCTCCTTGCACACACTGCATCATTCTGCATTTCAGGCCCATGGTTTTTCTCTTCCAGGGTTCCAGGCCTGTCTCCTTATATTATGCACACTGAAGCTCTCAGCAGCTTTTATTTACATTTTATTATGGGACCAATGCAAGAATAGTCACAAATCAGGCAGGGGGAGTGAAGATCAGGTTTCATAGAAGTAACCAGTATTCAGAAAATTAAACTTGGGGACATAAAATGGTAGCACACTTATGTAAAAACTACCATTAAGGAAAAGATGAGGACGCTGAGAATGTGGATTGCTGAGAGAGTGCTTTCCTAGCATGCAAGAAGCCTTGGGTACGATTCCTTGGGAGCACATACACAGAAAAATCCAGAATCAGTGCTATGGCTCAAGTAGTAGAGTGCTAGAGACATTGTCCTGGCCTTTAGTTCAACCCAAGAACTGGCAAAGAGATACCTAGGTAGGTGGGTTGATAGATAGATAGATACATACATACATAGATACATAGATACATAGATAGATGGATACATACATACATACATACACAAATACATAGATACATAGATAGAATAAATAGATAGATAGAAAGATGATAGATGAATCTGGTCTTGGATATCAGGAGGAAAGAAGGGAACAATTCCCAGTCATGAGGCCTTCTGCAGTGTGCTAGACCACCAGCATCGCCTTCACACAACCACAGGGCAGGAATACTGTCTCTTTTCCACTTCTTAGGCAGCCAAGGGCCCCAGAATCAAACGGGCAGACCTAGGTTCTAACTCAGGGGCTTGAACTGGGGATTTGCATTAATGACATGGAGAATGAAGGAAGGAGAAAGGACTGGCAGAGATAGAAGAAGGGCCTTCAAATCTGACAGATGGAGAGTGAAAAACCCACTCCCTAAGACCAGAGAGCAGTGTTTTTATACTCTGTTCCTCCCCTCTCACCCACTAAACTGGCTCTCTATTGGTTACCTAAAGATAGCCTGAGGCTCCCTTCACCTGAGGGAAGAAGGTTAATTACTCATTGTTTTAAGAGGCTGAGAAAAGCCTTACCCTAGTTCAACTCTAACAACTGTTTCAGGTTTCCCCCCATTGGTGGCTGTTCCTGGAAAGAATGAAGTGATTTTGCAGCTCCCTTCCCTGGTGAGTGTGTACATTCTGCCTCCTAATCCTGTAGGGCTGGTCTCTGCATCTAGCTTGGCTTTGGAAACTGTTTTCTGCCTTCAATTACAGTGTTACACTGTTGTTCTTCCTGCTAACATGGCTAGGGTTTGGATCCTGAGAACTTCATTTGAACCCAGGATGGGTCAATAATGTTTCTTTCCTGCTTCTATAGCTCACGAACTCTAAGAACATTTAGAGTGCAAGTACTTATCACCAAAGGAAACATAGGAAGATCTTGAACATCTGACCTTTCATAAGTGGAAGTCTGAGTGTCATAGACTTTTCTGCCCTGGCTGGCTTCACCCTGTGATCCTGACACCTCAGTCTCCTGAGGTAAGGTGACGGGCCTGAGCTACTGGTGCTCTGCTTGGTTCAGAATTGCAATGACATTGACAATACAAGTCAACTGCTTATCACAAAGGGTTTGGGGAACATATTAAGCCTTTCAACATTGGACCTTTCAGAATCTGGTAGGACACAAGGTTACAATGCTAGAGTCTGAGAGGCTGGGCATATGGATCTGCTACACTTGAGCTTGGAGCTCTTACTTCTATTCTGGTGCCAATCAGTGTTCATTTTCCAAAGAATGTTCTCATAATTAGCAAATAGGAAAAGTACTTTGATTAACCCTCCCTTTTTTCCAATTGTGTGTCTTGAACTCAAGCCTGGCACTGTCCATGAACCCATCAGCTCAAGGCTAACACTATACCACTTGAGCCACAGCACCACATGGGGTCTTTTGGTGGTTCACTGGAGATGAGTCTAATAGGCTTTCCTTGCCTAGGCTGTCCTTGAACTGTGGTCTTCAGCTCTCAGCCTCCTGAGAAGCTAGCATTCAAGGTATGAGCACTGGCATGTGGCCTATTGTTTTTGACAGTCCTGGGGCTTGTTCTTAGGGCCTTGGTACTGTCTCTGAGCTTCTTTTCCTCAAGGCTAGCCACTTGACCCACATCACAGCTGCTGGCTTTTTCTAAGTATGTGGCACTGAGGTTTCAAACCCTGGTATTCATGCATGCTGAGCGAGCTCTTTACCACTAAGCCACATTTCTGGCCCCACACTTACAATTGTATCCCTCACTTTCATATCCTCAAGAAAAGGCATCTGACTATAAATCATCTAAAGAAATCCCAATAGGAAGATGTCCAAAGATAAGACAAACTCATACTTGGGAGAGACTCTAAACATTTGAATATTGTGACAAATGCTTCCATTTAATTATGTATTATGTTTCAAAACTTAATAAAATATTAATGAAAAATGAGTCAATGTCCTATATTATTGTATATAATTTTATAATAGATGTGCAAAATGTAACCTATATTGTGTATAATAAATACAATAATCAATAAATGAATGAATCAAATAAAAATGAAATACAAAATCAATAATAAAATCATAATATGAAATTAACATATATATGTAAGCATATATAATATATTACACATGTAATGAAGTACTTTTTCTATTGCAGGGCCTTCATTCAGGCCTTGGGAACTCTAGCTTGAACTTCTTTTCCTCAAGGACAGTGGGCTTTGCCTTCACCCATGGTGCAAAAGAGTTACCTAGACGGTGAGCTCAAATCCTAGCAATGATGGAAATACTGTCCCCAGTTCCAAGACAGTAACTTACTTTTTTAATGGAAGCAGTTATGTTTACAGTTCCATACTGAACATTAAAAAAAGGCAGAGTAGAATTTTGTACAGCTATTCACACATCCTTCCCTTACCTCCAAAGTGCTTCTCTGAGAACTATATTGTTCCTGTTCTTTTGTAACTATTTATTTTTAAAATGTTGTATAGAAAGGTTACAGGTACAGGACTAAGGTAATGAGTTCATTTACTAATGAACATTGTTGATTCCTCCTTTGTTTTCTCCCTACCATCCCTTGCTTCCCATCTCCACAACTACCTCCCTCTGCCGAGTTCAGTGACTTAGTTTTTCATATTTGGTTGGCACGGGGCTTGAACTCAAGTAGTGGCAACTCTTCCCTCACATTGCTACAGATTTACCAAGATCCTGATTTCAAATCCCAGGCTAGGAAAGAAAACTGGCAGAAATTCCAAACCAGGCAGGGAGCTTTATTTTTAAAATCTAGTTATATGATTTATTTATTTATTTTTATTTTTGGATATTTATTTATTTATTTAATTATTTATTTTTGGCCAACCATGGGGCTTTACGTCAGGTTGTGGAAACTCTGCCTCAGTTTGGATCTCCCTAGGCTGGGGTGCAGTCTCCGGACCCATAGCCGAACATGAGATCCTAGGCCCAGAGAGCTTTCAGGAAGAAAAAAAATAGCTGGAAAGCATAAAGAGTGCCGAGCTACAGAGGGCTGGGATTTTAGGATTTTTCTCTTTGCACAGTGACCATCCTGGATCTGAATGACACTGTTGCAAAGTGGACCTGACCTGCCATTGCTGATGGCTGGTAGGGTATCAGTGAAGTTGTAGGCCAAGGCCAACCTGTCAACATAGGCCCTGGATTCAAATCCCAGTCCTGACACTAATGGCAGGAGATCACAAGAGACTCATTCCTATAAATAGGAATACTGATTGAAAGAGTAGTTCATGCATCGGTCTAGTCTAAAATTAGATGCAATAATCCTAGAATGCTGATTGATTTTAATTAATAGTTTATTAAGCATGAAAAGAATAATATTCCTTCCATGGCAGTAAAATAAATACCTAAGAGTTGGTAGGAACGTAGTAGATGTCATTCAATCATAGATAGATGGCTCTGGCATGCTTTACCAATATATATTGATTTGTATACAACCGTCCGCCTATCCATGTATTGCTGTTTTGGCCAAACCTGGGGGTCAATCTCAGCATGTGGGAACCCCCTCACAGCTTCATTGGCAAGAGGCTGCCATTCTCAAACTCACCCATTCATGAATTGGGCCTGCTAGGCCCTGAGTTCAGATCCTAGCATCGCCAGGCATGATGGAGAACACATCTAAAATCTAGATGCTATATGGTAGGATATAAACAATGTAATAAATAGTGTAGGTTTCATCAGAGTCAATAAAATAAATGGTAAATAAATGAATAAAACAAGAAATAAAATGAATAAACACACCAAACACAATATGGACTGAACATCTGTACGGAAAGTATAAATCCTACCTTTCAAATGTATATAAGGAGTATCTTTTCCAGGCCTGAGGCTTGATTCAACCCCCGCTATGAAGTGGGAATGGTGGAAGATCCTGAGTTACTGGTTTCTGGACCTAGAACGAGTAATGGAATGCTATCGATCTCATCCTTGAATGAGTAATTAGTGCATGATACGAGTATGAAATGATAGGCAAGACTCATGGGGTGTTGATTATTTGTAAAGAAGAGTTGATGAAGCATGACCACAAGCATCACAGTCATGAAATGGAGGCATCAGGAAAGGTTCAAGAATCGGTAGTCACACAGATTGGATTCCATCATAGATCACCATCTCTCCTACTCTATACAAATATGTACTTTTTTGCATACTACCTTCAGCTTATGAATGGATGACTATTGTGCTCCACAATGTCCCCCCCGGGGAGGCTCAACCTCAGGTCCTGGAAATGGCCTAGTTCCTTTTGGCTCACAGGCTGGTGTGCTCATATGGACCCATTTTCCAATTGGACCTGCTAGGCCCCGAGTTCAGATCCCAGCCCTGCCAAAAGATTCATCTTCATGTCAGAAGCCAATTGTTGCACCTGTTTTCTTTTCCCATGCAAGTCCTGGGTATGAGCTATGATTTGAGAATGCGTGGGCCACCCTGTGGCCATGGGAATAAATTATCTATGTCAGCCCAGTTATACTTGTTATCATATACTCAAAAAATACACAATACATCCATGAATAGCATACAAAATAAAGAGAATAACTACACTCGATGCATGATGCAGTCCACTCATGTATGTGGATACATATCCCATGTTTCAATGATGCATTGAGGACTATTTTGGCCTCCCTGGGACTCAATCTCAGTTACTGGGAACAGCCAAGCTCCTTAGTGGCTCACAGTCTGGTGTGATCATGTGGATCCATTGGGCAGTTGGGCCTCCTAGGCTCCGAGTTCAAATCCCAGTACTGCCAATAATTCACCCTGATGTGAGAAGCCAGTCGTTACACCTATTTTCCTATGCTGTGCAAGTTCTCGGTCTCCCTAGGATGGAAAATGTATAGACAACTCTACACTCATGAGAATAGGTTGTCATCCAGGTCACCAGTTATATCTGTCATCCTATACTCAAGAAAATATACAATACATCAATGAATAAGACACAAAATAAAGAGAGTGACTACACCGAAACCAAGATGTTGCCCAGCCATATTTGTCAATATAGATCCTCTGTTTAATTATGAATTTATAACTATATTGACCCCCACCAGGACTTTATCTCAGGTCCCAGGAATGGCCTAGCTCCTCAGTGGTTCACAGGCTGTTGTGCTCACCATGACCCATTCACCAATTGGGTCTGCTAGGCCTTCAGTTCAAATTCCAGCACTGCCAAAAAATTCATTCTGATGTGAGAAACCCAAGGTTGTACATGTTTCATGTTTTCCTGTTCTGTGAATGTCTTCGGTCTCATCGAGGATGGATAATGCTATATAGGCAACTCTATAGATATGGGAACAGGTTGTCATCCATGTCAGCACAGTTATATCTGTCACCATACTCAATAAAATACAAAATACATCCATGAATATGACACAAGATAAAAAGAATAATTACACTGAACGCAAGATGCATACCACACCTATAGATATTTTGTCTAGTGCTATTTTGTCTAGTGTTGTGGCTTCAAATCAGGCCCTGGACCAGTCCTGACATTCTAGTCTTCAAGGATGGTGAGCTTCCCCTTCGCCCCCAGTGCAACAGAGCTGCCCAGACCTGAATTCAAATCCCAGCTCTGACAAAAGATTCATCCTGATGTCAGAAGCCAGTTGTTGCACACGTTTTCCTCTCCTGTGAAAGTCCTGGGTCTCAACTAGGATGGAGAATGCATAGGGCAACTCTATAACCATGGGAACAGTCATCATCCATGTTAGCACAGTTATAGCTGTCACCATATTTAGTAAAATACACAATACCTCCATGAATTATAGACAAAAAAGGAGACCTACACCGAATACAAAATGCTGTCCACACATGTATGTCAATATAGATTCTATGTTTAAATTATGAATTTATGACTATAGTGGACCACCTTGGGGATCAATGTCAGATGCTGGGAATGGCCTAGCTCCTTAGATGCTCACAGGTTGGTGTGTTCACCTAGACTTATTGGCCAATTGGTCCTGCTATGCCCTGAGTTCAGATCCAGTACTACCAACACGTGGATCGTGGAGTAAGAAGCCAAGTGTGAAACTTGTTTTCCTTTTCTCTGAGAATCCTGGGTGTCAGGGATGATGGAGAACATTTCTACAAATCTTGATGCTCTGTGATAGGATGTCATCAATGTAATAAACAGAATGGGTTTCATCATAGTAAAATCAACTATAAATAAATGAATAAAACAAAAAATACAAGGAACAACACTAAACATGTATGGACTGACCATCTACAGGTAAGTATAAATCCTATTTTACAATGTATGTTTCCAGAGATGGGGCTTGAATTCAGGACTAGTGAACAGTCCTGACTTTCTTATCTTCAAGTACAGTGATCTTCCCCTTCATCCACATTGCTGCAGATTTACCCAGATCCTGAGTTCAAATCCAAAGCCAGGGAGCTATTTTTTTTTTAATTTTCCTCAGCGTGGGGCTTGAACTCAGGTCGTGGCAACTCTGCCTCAGCTTTGATCACCCTATGCTGGGGTGCAGCAACTGAACAAACAGCTGCTCCTGGGATCCTAGACCCCCAGTCCTTGCAGGGAAAACAATGCACAGAAAAAATATGTCCTTTGTAATTTTTCTTCCTTTGCACGGTAACCCTCCTGGGTCTGAAAGACACTGTTGCAAAGGGTAATTCACCTTGCATTGCTGAAGGATGGCAGACTTTCAGGGAAGCCATAGGCCTACGTGACAACATAGGTCCTGATTTTGAAGCCTCGTCCTGACACCAACCAATGACAGGAGATATTAAGAAACTGATTCCCATCCATAGGAATAACAATGGAATATTATCAATGTCACAGTTGAATGCGTTGGTCGTGAGTGATGCTGCTATAAAATTAGACTGCAATAAACCTCCAGCAGTATTCTTTCTGTTGAGGATCGTTTTTGTTATTCCGGGTCTTTTATTTTGGAATCAACCCAGATGCCCCTCAGTAAATGAATGGATCAAGAAAATATGGTATATATACCCAATGGAATTCTATGCCTCCATCAGAAAGAATGATATTGCCCCATTCGTTAGGAAATAGAAAGGCTTGGAAAAAATTATATTACGTGAAGTAAGCCAGGCCCAAAGAAACATAGGTCAAATGGTTTCCCTTATTTGCAATATCTTATATATGTCTGAATCAAGCAGAAAAGATCAGATAAGATGATGTTAGGGAAATGAACCCTAAGACATGTATGCAAATGTTTTATTTTTCTTTCATGCAATTGTCTCTAACACATTTATAAGATTATTCCTTTGTTGCTTTGTATGTCCCTCCCCCACAGTATAACCCCTGCTTTCACTGTATTTGGTGTCGGTATAATTTGTGGAGGGGAAGGGGAAAAACAAATCGTTTAAGTAGGGATACAGATGGAACCCTTGCAACAATGAGATGTACAATGTCGTAAATGAACATTACAACTTTGGTGGGGGAGGAGGGGTGGAAGGATTGGGTGGGGGCAGGGAGGAGGATGGGAAGGGATGTGAAGGGGAAACAAAGGAGGAGGCTACAATGCTTGATAAGTAATGTAATCATAATCTTGCCCATGTAATTGTAACCCCTCTGTACAGAATTTTCAGAGTGAAATATATATATATATATACATATATATATATATATAATAAAATAAAATAAAATTAGACTGCATCATTTCAGGAGGCTGATTGATTTTATTTATTATTTATGATGCATAAAAAGAATATTATTAATTACAGTAACACAATAACTTCAGGACACTGATTGATTTCATTAATAGTTTAAGGATGAAAACAATAACAATTATATGGAGGCATTATAAATACCCAGGAATTGGTAGGAATGTAGTCTATATAACTTAATAATGTATAGACATCTCTGGTTCTCTATAAAATATATATTTATTAGCATACTGCCATCTGAATGTCAATCTGTTCTTATTTTGTTAACACCTGTGGCACAATCTCAGGTTCTGCCTGTCCACTCAATTTGCCCCAGGATGGCGTGATGACACTCACCCATTCGTAAGTTTGGCCTTGTAGGCCATGAATTCAGATGCCAGCACTTCCAAGCAATGAATCGTGGAGTAAGAAGCTGATGGTGACACATGTTTTCTTTTTCTGTGAATGTCCTCGGTGTCAGGTATGAAGTAGAATACATATGTAGACCTATATCCCATTTAATCAATGTAATCAATGTTCTATGTGCCATAATAGCCAATAACATAAACGTTCAATACATGAATAAAACAAAAAATAAAATAGCTATACTTAACACAATATGGAGTCAACATATGTATATAAATATAAATCATATGTATAAATTGTACATGAATAGGATGTTTTCTAGTCGTGGGGATCAATTTCAGGCATAAGGAAAATACTTGAATTTCTTGACTTCAGGGAGGCAAGCTTTCCCTTCCCACACAGTGCAACAGAGTTACCCAGACCATGAGTTCAAATCCCAGTCCTGGCATAAAAAATGGCACCTTTATATTATGTGAGGCCCAATTCATAGGTATTTCATTATACCTCCATTTTATGAATGTGATTGTTTAAATGCTTCATAAAATATTAACTAAAATCGATCAGTGTCCTGTAATATAATTGTGTATAATTTTATCCTAAAATCATAAAAGAACTGCACATTAAATCATGACATATATCACATTCCATTGTTAATTATATGGATAGGAACAAGTTTCTTAGGATCTCCTGCCATTTGGAGGTGGCAGGACCAGGATAAGAACTGTGGGCTCCAGCTCCCACCACTTCAACCCATGAATATGGAACTCACATGTCTGTCCAAGAACATCAGCAAGACCAATGATGAGGCAGGCACCAGTGGCTTTCAGCACTCCTACTTGATACTTACAAGGCTGTGATGTGAAGATCATGGTCAAAGTCACCCTAAGCAGGAAAGTCTTTGAGACCCCTGACAAACTTCAGTGCCAACAAAGCCAGAAGTCCTGTGGCTTCAGTGTGGAGGGTGAGTCTTGAGAAAAAACGGCTCACAGACTGTGCCCAGATCCTGAGTTCAAGGTCCAGGACTGGCAACAAACAGACATACACAACTATCTGTGCAGCCATCCAGCTAAAGCATGTCACCTTCTTTTCCCCAATTGAATTGGACAGAGTTCCATCGCAAAGGGCTGGAGGACCCGCTGTCATCTTTACTCTGCCCATGCTGCTGGCATCACAGGATTCTGGCCACACCCCCATTCTTTCATGTTTCTTTCTGATCAATGAGATACAAGAATGGTGGCCCTCTCCACATTCCAGGCTTCCCATTAGTACCTAGATACCCTCTTTTAGTTTACACCACTATCAGCAGTTGAGGAAGGTAGAGATGGCTGAGTGATGAGCAAGAGACTCGATGTGACTTTGGAGTATAGTAGGAAATTGATGCACCAGCCCACCTCCCGGCCCAGTCCCTACCTTCATGAAGTGGTGCCAGGTTTTAATCCTCAGATGATGGCTACCTGCCAGCTGGCCTAAGGCCCCAAACAGGTCTCTGCCCCTGGTCTTCTGCTCTGGGCCCATGTATCCATAATGCCGCCGCCATTGCTGATTGCCCCACCTGGAACAGACGCCAACAGCTTCTTCCAGCAGCACAGGCAAGTGACTGCCCCAAAACCACCCCCACCCAGGTCAGACACCCTTCTGTGGGCACCATGACACCCTGCTTGTTTCCTCTCCTTGGCTCTGAGGAACCACCTTTCTGTCCGGCATTTCTGAAATAGAGACTCAATATATGCTCAGGCTGGGCTGGATCAGAGTCCTCCTATGTGTGACACGTAGGTCCTCTGTAGTTGGGATGGTAGACATGTAGCACCATGCTCATTCATCGGTTTAGATGTATTATCCCAAAATCTTAGTACACAGCAGTCAATTCTTGGCCACAGGTGAACTTCTGGTTAGGGCCTCAACCATCAGACCTCAGTCTCCTCACAGGAGAGTTGTCAGGAAAAAATAGATTTATATAGAGGGATCTCTAGAGCATGGCTAGGCACAGAGGGAGCAGCCTTCAGATAAGGTTCTTGGTAATTCTGTGAGCATATGACAGGAAGATACCAGAAAGGGCTGAGGTGGGGCCAGTTATTAATCATGCAACAGGTGGGTATTATGAAACAAAACATGATTCTCTTTCATCATTAACCTATCCCCATAAGGCAGGGGATCCTTCAGTCTGTTGAGTTTTACAGCTGGGGAAATCGAGGCACAGAGAAGCCAGGTGACCTACTTAGGACCTCAACTTCACAGGAAGCTCAGACTGACTTCTCTACCATGCTCCCTAGGACAATGGGTGCTATTTAGTCCACTTCTTTTGGTGGGGAGTCCACTTATTGTCAGTCGTGGGGCTTGAACTCTAGGCCTGGGTGCTGTCCCCAAGCTCTTCAGCTCAAGGCTACCACTTAAGCCCACAGCACCACTTCCAGTTTTTGGGTGGTTCTTTGGAGATAAAAGTCTCACAGTCATTCCTGCCCGGGATGGCTATGAACCATGATCCTCATTTCTCAGCCTCCTGTGTAGTTAGGATTAGAATTCTGATCCACAGGCACCTGAATTAAGTGTAATTCTGACTCTCTCTCTCTCTCTCTCTCTCTCTCTCTCTCTCTCTCTCTCTCTCTCTCCCTCTCTCTCACACACAGGAACTTGTTGAATGGGTGCTGGAGGAGGTGGCCCAGTGTCTCCATGTGGCTGGAACCCAAGGTGGCCCTGTCATTCTGGAAGTGCTCTGTGGGTCAGGGCAAAAAATTTGTTTTGGTTAGTAAATGCAAAATAAAGAACACATTCTTGCAATATATAATTGCATTCTGACACCTGACAATAATCTCTAATTCATGTACTTTATTTATATTAGGATAGTGTGTTGAAAAAAGTTTTGTTCATTAGGTCACAGTAATTAATGTCAGGAACGTGCTTAGATGTCAGGTGAAGGCTAATTCTGGTAATTAAAACATACCAGGATTTTGTGTGGTCACTGCTAATCACAAAGACAAGGGTAGTCTAAGTGAGATTTGGAAATCTTTTTGGTCAGTCATGACACCAAAAGGCAGAGACTAATTTACAATTGTGACAGAAGAGAAGGAATGACTCCAGATGGAAGGAATAAATGATAGTAACTAAGATATAGCAGAAACTGTTCTAGAGAACCATTTTTGGTTATTGAAAAACTATTTATCAACTAGGCTTATTCCTCCTTGCCTTTAGCATTCTAAATCTCTTAGGCTAGTTCTTAATCTCTGTGTGATAAATGTATCTCCTTCTATGCTGTTCTTTCATACCTGATCTCCTTTGCTTTCTAAAAAATCTGTCTTTCTATATTTCTCTATGAACATTTCCTGATACTAAATACACCTATACAGATGGCAGAGGATGCTAATGTAATAGCTCATGAGTCATTAATGTAACAACATTGAAAAGGACGACATATTCATTGCTACCTCAATTTTTCTTAAAAGCCTCATTGGCATCATTTTGTTCAAATTTCCATTCTTTGGCTACATACTGTCTTTCAGTGCACATAAATGCAAACATGAGCCTGGTCCTGGTGGTTCATGCCTGTAATCCTAGGTACTCAGGAGGTTGAGATTAGAGTATTGTGGTTCAAACCAGCCTGGTCTGGAAAGTCCATCAGAAACCCAGAAGTGGTACTTTAGCTAAAGTGGTAGATTGCTCAACTTGAGATGAAGAGCTTAGGGACAGCACCCAGGATCAGAGTTCAAGCCCCACAACCAACAAAAAAAGCGAAATATGACTTTAAGTTTCCCCCAAAGGAACAAGATCAATTAACTTCCCAAGCAGAAAACATAATTCCAAAATTATTTTTTGCTGTGTTACTTAAGTTATGGCCTTTTTGCTGGACATAGTCTTTTATTTTAAAAATTGTCAAATATTAGGTTTACAGTAAACTTCATCTAATATTTCTTGTTTCAAATGAAAAGTCCATACATTTGATATCACTTAGCTGTCTTACTATCTTAGTTCAAAGCCAACCCAGGCAGGAGAGTCGGTCAAATTCTTATCTGTAATTAAACACCTTAAAACAAAAGTAGAGTTTTGGCTCAAGCAGTAGTGTACTTGCTTTGGGGGCAGGTGGGCAGGAAAGACAACTATTCAGGATCAGGGTCCAGCCTCTGGGTAAAGCCCCATTATCAGCACAATCCAAACAAACAAAAACCCCAAATATTTCTTTGGGACTCTCCTTAAAGGAGCACTAGTATGAGAAGAGGCACTTTTGCTTTTCATAGTCACTGGATCCTGCTTTTTTGTAATCCTTGTTGCTCTGGAGAACTCAGGATCAGACGAAAGGATTTGATAACTGTCTTCTGCAAAAAGAGAATCATCTCAGGGATGAAATATCCATCCATAAGAAACTTTAAAACCTCCATCTCTTTGTTTCTTTGCTGTAGAACAATTTTAAAACAACGTTATTTCCTTTTGTTCTATTTTGGCCTTCAAATAGCACATTATTTCTTTTTGTAATACTCTCAACTAGAAGTTTACAGAAAAGTTTTATATGAGTATAGAACACACTCGAAAAAGTCAGGGACAGAGTTTCCTTCAAGCCTTGGGATTCTTTCTTGTACATTAAAAGGAAAGCACAAGTTAACATGAACGTTGTCATTCCTCTATGTTCATTTCCTCTCCTGGGAGTTTCCACATCCAGTAGCAGTTATTTCCACTAACAATCGATGGTGCTGCCTGAGGTAAGATGAAAGTTTTCTGGGTTCATTGAAATAACACAAGGACACCTTTGGACCTGAGGTAACACTTGTTTCAGAGACAACTTAGTAAAGAGAAAATATGAAATTTATGTTGCTTTTAAATACATTATCAATGACTACATTGAGTTCAAACTTTGTAAGTTCTCTGTAAATTAATGTGAGTTTTAAATGGGAAGGTTCTCAGGTTATTCTTTTTGTGAGTGTATGTGCTGCGCATTATTTCCCAAGTGTACATGCATTAACAGTAAGGAAAACAATAGCAATAATAGGAGAAAGAGAAGTTCTGTTTTTAAGTATAAGGGTTCAATATACTATAAAAAGACTCTACAAATAAGAACATTGAAACAATAAAGCCAAGTCTAGTATGTAGATTTATGGGAGTGATATAGAGAAAGCATTACTCCTACATGGAACACGAATTCTGAAGGCACTCCCTTTCTAAATCATGCTTGCTAATCAAGCAACTTTGTAGAAAGAACAATGGAAGTATAATTCTGCTTCCAAAAAAAGTCAGACATGAGTATGGACTTAACTGGGAAAAAAAGTCCATCATGAGAGAGTAGGGAATATACTAGCAATGAACTGGTGACTGAGATGACATTTCTTTTTCTTTCCTTTGCTTACATATTTATTTTGGTGGTGGTCTTGGCACTTGAAATCTGGACCTGGGCACTTTCCCTCTGCTATTCCGCTCAAGGCTAATGCTCTACCACTTGAACCACAGTGCCACTTTCACTTTTCTTGCAGTTAATTGGAGAAAAGAGTCTCTGGGACTTTCCTACCTGGGCTGGCTTTGAACCCCAATCCTCAGATCTCACCACCACCCAGCTTAGGATCAGATTTCTGACAGTGTACACTCAGCATATGTAATTTTGTACATTCATCTATCTTTATATGAATTCTGGAGTTAAAAATCTGGGCTACAACTTCGACTTTACACTCACAAAAATGTTTGTAGTTTAAAAGCTGATTCTACTCGATAAATAAAACCTATGAATATAAAGGAGTCTGGGAAATTCAGTTTGCATCCTGCCTGGGCAGAAAATTTTTGAGACACTATCCATAATTAACCAGCCAAAAGCTGAATTGGAAGAATGGCTCAGGTCATGGAAAACCAGTCATGAGCAAGATTGATAAATAAGAGCTTGAGGCTTTTGCATACATACATACAAACATAATCATAAACACAGAAGCACTTAAATGTGCACACACAAATACACAAATGATACAACTCTAAGAATATGTAGAAAATTTAGAAAGCAATAGAAAATATGTCCTGAGTAAGACTAGAATCAAGTGATAATTTTTAAAATTAGAAAATCCACAAGTGACCTTTCTTCAAAAAAGTTTGAGAATATTAAATAGGTAAGCTAGAGATAGTAAGAGAGTCAAATAATGAATATTAAAGGGATTGGATACATGGAGGAATGAATCAGAGAACCCGCAGGTGCATTTGAAAATTTTCATATCCTGTGTCAAATGTTAGAACATCTTTGAAAATAGTACATGAACAGTCTGAGAAGTCTAGTGGATAATATCACTGGAGAAGTGCAGAATTGCTAGTCTGTATCTAGATTAAATAAACCAAGAAACCATGGCAGGGCAATGTTATACAAGGCTACAATTCTAGCACTCAGACTGACAGGAGATTAGAGAGTGGAATTACATAGTGATACTTTCCCTGGACTAGGTAGTATAATTTTGTCATAATACAACAAACCAAACAAGAAAAGAATACACAGTTGGAAGTTTGGGCTAATTTTGTCACTATGTTTTGAGAAGTCAAGGTTCCAATTACAATGGAACTCATATATAAACCTCAGTTGTGTTTCAAATGCTGTCTTCATTACAGAACATTTCTAGATGCAAAATGGCTCTTGATTCCCATCCAAAATTCTCATCCAAAGTTATCATAATCCTGTTGGATTCCAAAGAATTGATGAAGGATTACAAAAGCTTAAGCCCAGAGAAAAAGCAAAGTTTGTCTAATGTATGTCTTTATAGATATTGCTAAATTAGAATTTAGATTTAAAATAAATGTTTTTGTTTGTTTTTATTTTCATATTCTATAAGATACTACAAAATTCTTTTTAAGTAGAGGGTTTAATTGACAAATTTACAAATGAGTCTTGCATTCTAGTTGCCTAGAATATTCTTTCAAGAGAGTTATAATTAGAACTTAATAGATAATTCTAACAGTTCATGTATAACATGATAATGTGAATAATGTAGACAGAGTTGTCAACATATAGATGATGTTAATTTAGAAAATAGCAATTTTTGAGGCTTTGGTGTAACATGGTATGAAGAGTATAATTGTATGACATCTTCTTTTTTCTACCTGTATGTAACACAGAAAGCAATTTCCTAAATTATGTGCCTCTGTGTACAATGAGAAAATTGCTAGGTTTGGGGTTTGTTTTCATTTTTGTTTTTGTTTTATTGATTTGTCATAAGGCTTGAACTCTGGGTCTGGACACTGTCTCTGAGCCTGTTTATCCTCAAGGCTCGTGCCATACCACTTCAACTTCAGTGCCACTTATTTCTGGCTTTTTAAAGAAGTTTCTTGGAGATAAGTATCTAGGGAACCGTCCTCCCTGGGTGGGTTTTGAACTGTAATCTTCCGATCTTACCATCCTAAATATCTATGATAGTTAAAAAGCATAAGTATAAATAATATTTGCAAGTGTTCTGATCTCAATAATACCAGTGGGGCCACATGATGTAACCCAGTTCATTGTGGTGTTCTTTCCAGAACATGGAGGGCATCACATTAGCAGAGGTGTAGTATTTTTTTCACAATAGAGATAAGCTATTCGTGATATGAATTAAGGGAATTTTAAGGTGTACCCTACAAGTTGGAAACTGTTGGGCTTGGATGACTTTATGGCATAAATCTTAGGATTGATGGTCATAGAAATAATAACTTACTCTAATAAACAATTGCTTATTCTTGAAGAATTAATTATTACAGGTGCATCATAGTTTTATCCTCTACTAGAATGTGGCTATTTTTCTGTTGATTTCTCAATCTGTAACACCCCATTGGAAACTGCATCTATTGCAGAATTTCATAACATGCCAACAGGTATGGAATGTTCAGAATTTGAAAATGAGTAGTTATCAGTCATCGGAATTTTGAAGAACACATATATTCTCTCCTCTTAACAACTTATTTACTTTTAAAGTTATGGGTTTCCATACAATTAAACTGTTTTTGGTTTGAGTATGAGAAAGTACTAAATTGATTCTTTTTTCAAAATATTGTCAAGTATATAGTGAAAATATTGACTAGTTGGATTCAAGTTGATGGTCCTCTGATTAAAAACGTTTAATTAATTCAAATTAGATGCGAAATAGTATTAATTTTTTAAAAGTTACTACATAAAGAATAATATTTACTATACCAATACAGTGAAATTTTTTCATGCAACTTATTTTTTTATTAATTTTATTGTCAAAGTGATGTACAGTGGGATTACAGTAATTGTAAGGTAGTTAATACATAACTTTTCAAAGGTGTTAACCCCTCCTTCATTTTTTCTCATAGTTTTCCTTCACCTCAATACTCCTCAAAAGTTGTAATGTACATTTCCAACATATTGTCTTGTGAGTATTGCTATTTCATTGGTTTACCCTTTGTCCTTTGTCTCACCATTTTGTTGTTCCTCTTTCCTTCCCTAATTAATGTAAATGTATACACAATACACAGGGTACCAAAATCAAATACAGCCGGGGACAAACCATAGGGGAAAAAAAACAAAGAAAAGAGAAATCACATAGTACATTAAAAACACAAACCGCTCATAAAAATCTGTTTCCATATCTTGCAGTTCATTTTGCTCAACATCAGCTTATATAATCATATATATGCATAACAAAGACATTGGAAAATAATAGTTTCATCGACACTATACCATGAAAACAGCATGTTAACAGTTTTTGATGGTAAAGTTGGAATTAGAATTGGTAAATTCGCGATTCTGATAAACGAATTTCAAAAGAGTTTTAAAATTATGCCAGGTAAATTTTAATTGTTCAAACTTTTTAACAACTTAGCCTATTAACGAAATTTAAAATTGCCTGGGAAAATTGGCTTTCATGCAAAGAAATCCATGGAGACTTAGCTGAGAGGGAGCAATGTGGGTGAAGATGGCTCATTTTCACACTAAAAAAACAAAACTCATAAACCTTGCTATTAATCCTGTAGGTTCCTTGAGAATTATCCTTACCCAGGACATATACTCTCACTGTGTGAAACAAGGTTGTAGTGGAATTTATATTCAAACTTCTTTAAAAAAAAAAAGACATCAAAATTTGTGAATTGACTTTAATTACCAAACAGTAATTCTCTGAAAAAGATAATTTGGGTCAAAATATTTAGAGAGAAAGTGCCCTCAACAATGAAAGAAGGTATTGGGTATACACTTTTCTGTTTATAATACTTTACACAATGTGTTTGCATGTGAAGCACTGAAACAAAAAAAAAATATCTGATTGGATACCTCAAACCAATGGTTTCACATTTCTAAGTAGCTCACAAAATATAATATCCTTATTAACATGAGATAGTGAAGACTTCTCTTATTACATTAGCCAAAAAGTTTTGGGATCAGAAAAGAATTGAGCAAATTGAAAAGGTAATAAAAGGTGTTCTTAGAAGCCCTAGCTAAGCATATTGGCTTCAGCAGTAGAGGGATTCCAAAACTTTTTTATATAGATTTTGTTAATATATTTGCTACCTAAAGTGATTTTACAGAGCCTATTTGTCTCACTACAATGCAGAACAGATTGAATGAAGACATGAACATAAATCCACAACCAAATAAAAGAGTTTAAAAAGAGAAACCATGAAGATGTAGCAGTGGGGGAGGCCTTATACTCCTTCAGCTTCACTAGACTTGCAGCCAAGAAGGTATGATTAATTGGAAATCAAGCAAGAACTATGAGGAGGACATAGAACTAGGACAAAGAAGTATTGTCCTTTGTAACAGACACTGTCATGCAAGGTATGGGTGATTTAACTTTATTTTTCTCCATACATCTTGTTGAGCAAAAGCAAGACCAAGAGAATGTAATCTATTGAAATAATTTTGGAAAGAATAACTTTGTTCCTGATATGTTATCTAAGGAGAGTCTTACGAGAGAAGATTAAAGTGGATTATACATCCTCTAAGCACCTTGTTAGCAAAATATATCTTTTAGGTTAGAAGTGATTGAACCAAAAAGTGGGGGAGTAATTATTTTGTGACCCTTTAGACACAAGAAGACTTTCAAGGTAAAAGAAAAAAAGTATAGCTAAATTTTTGTGATCACAGCTTCTTGGACTGGTTTTATGGAGACAAAGTTTTACATTAGAGTTTGTCCTCATTAACATAGATGTTAGGTTTTCGTGGCAACCAAATGCAAGAGTGAAGTTTAATGGACTCTCTTGGATAAGTAAACAGCATGGTAGAAAAAAATGGCAAATAATATTTAGTAAATTATTTTGGCTAATTATTTTGCCAGAACAAAGATTGAAAGATATAATTCAAAATCACTTGACTTAAAAGTATGAAGAAAGAGTAGTGAAGAGAGAGGAGAGAAAACATAAAGGACTCTTCTGTCTCCAGTGGAGTAATGGGTTCTTGATTTGTTTCTTCCGTTCTATCTTCACAAGCTATCAAGCGTGCTGAGCACTGGAGTATCCATTGCAGACAAAGAGAACTCACAGTAGAAAATATTTACAGCAGATGTTGGTGATTCTTAACTTTAGACAATCTATTTAAATCTATTCAAAATTCTCTGATACCCCAAACTGCCCTCTTTGAACAACTTTGCTTGCTTTTCCCAAGACTACCCTTCATTACCTATTTAAAATTTTGAGACGTCATATTCATCCTCTTTAGAGATTGCTGTTTGTTTGTGTTTTTTGTGTGTTTTTGTTTCGTGTTTTGAAACTAAATCTCAAAAGGTTGTGCAAGTGTATTACAATAAATATGTCCATCAAATTGTCCAATATTCCTGGATCAGAGTGACTCCTATCATTCTCAGCCAACCCCTTCTCCAAGATTTATTTCAGATTTACTACTTCCTTTATCATATGTGTACATTGAGTATTCTAGCTGTACTTGCCCCTCGTTCCATTTTTCATTCATTCTATGTCTTTCTTCTCTGGTTTCAACTTCCTGATAGTCATTCTGTTAAACTGTCTGTTAATAAGTTGAAAGGTTTATATACATTCCATGGAGTTTCAAACTTGCTTATACTTGAACTGATGTCAGTTTATATTTCCACAATTCATTCATCTGCAATAACAATTTGCAAGACTGGAGACGTGAAGCACCAAGACATGATTTTATTCTCATCCATTTGGAAGATTAATCTTTAGTCAACAAGAAAGTTTAAAAATGGCTTAGAATATATTCCTAACTACCAAATTTTAGAAATGGCTTTGTAAAAAGGCTTGTGATTATTTTATTTTACATGGGATAATATTTTCTACTACCTATAAGTTTTGGAAAAAGAAGAAAACTACTATGATTTACTACTATAGAGGAATATGAGAGAAATAGAAGACAGATTTTATGTTTGTCACATCTCTGATGAGTACTCATATTCATGACTTTAAGTCATATTTCTTACTATGTTAGACAGATAGGGAAAACATAAAACAACATATGATAAGGCAACTATTTGTGACTTTTTAACATGTACCTTATTAAGTGATGAAATTTACTTTATTAGCTAGTGTTTGAGTTTGAATTATGGGAGGTTGATCTATTTAACACATTCCTGGAAGGCACCTACTGAACAACACAATTGGTGGGTGGTACTATTTCTACACTTTAATGAATGGTTGAACTTGTTTGGCATTAGTGCTGGGTAAATATATCAACTCTATTGTAACTTGCACCCTAAACTTGAAATGATTGTAATGTCACTAATTATCATCAACTTGTCAATTGTTACTTTGGTGAATATGATTTTAAAAGATTATTTGAATAGGAATCTATTTTCAGGAGATTAAAAATAGGTTATCATTTGTTTGTGAATGATAACATTTATATACTACAGAACCAAGTTTTACTGAAGTACCAGTATTTTGAAGCATTAACGATCTTCTCAATTAATGTTTTTGTGAATTCTATTTGACCTGTAAGTCAAATTTTCCTAACCTTGGTAGACCAATTATGAGTCTATCATTCTAGGAACTATATTTTTGGCCTACTTACGTTGGACTGAAATTTTTAAGTAATTATTAGGAGAGGGGTATTAAAAATAATTTGTGACATTTGTGATCTTGTTCACTCATATGGGCTGGTCATTTGTAAATTGAAAGTTTGAATTACTGTACTTTCTTTCAGATTTTGTGATCTCATATTTCATTTTAACTTGCCTTGCATTTCACAATTGCTTACTGCTAATTCCAGTGTTGTCAGGAATTGAGATGGATTTTCAATTACTTTCTGTTGGCATGTTGCATGGACCTTGATGAGAAGTCTTGCCCTTGTTACTTGATGATGCGAATAACTGAGACCTGGGATCCTAGGATATGTGTGTCTTGCAGAAGAATAATACCTTTTAGACATCGTATCAGCAAAATTTGCATAAAATCAGTAGGAATGCTTCAGAAATATGGAGAAAAACATTTTGGAACCAGTGAGTTAAAATAATAACAGAGCAGCAGAGTAAATTCCTTTACAGATTAGAGGAAAATAACATTTTTTTTTACAATGTGAATTCTGAAGACCAAGAACACTTAGAATGTATCACAAGTTTATACAGAAGACATTGCATTGATACTTTTCATATTCTAATATGTATATTCTAAACATAATTATTTATATTCCAATCTATTTATTGTAATATATATCTATTTATTTTTCAAATTATCAATTAATTCTAGTAAATTTCAATGTGTGAAATAAAATATCAGCATGTATAAATATAAAATATATAACTATATATAATATAAGAAAAAGGCACATGTTTTGCAATGTTTTGTTATGGTTAGGGTATCAAAGGCAACTGTGTTTTAATGTATTATTCCATTATTTCTACCTCAGTGTTTGGTAGAGTTGGACCTAAAGCTTTACCATTTGTAGATTTACAGCCTAGAGGCAAGAGCAAACACTGTGATTAAAACATTAGCAATTTAAGGCCTAATATGGAGGAGAAACATATAGACTTCTCTTGTAACTATGAAAATATTTGGTGAATGAAAGGCAGTAGTGTAAATTCCTTCCTGGTTGGATGGTAGACTAGCCAGAACATTAGTAGTAATCATGCATGTGAAAATTTTTTCACCTTTTTGGCTTTAGCCACTTTTGAAATGTTAGGTATAAAAACAATTATTTTTTTTATAAAATACCTTCTAGTCTAAACGATTCTATCTTAACTGTTCATCTCTCTATGATCTCTTTTAACTAAGATTAGTTTTGTTCCAATAAGAAAATCTAGGCTGTCAGGGTAAGATATTCTGATTGGACTGTTGCTACATGGAAAAATAGTAAAGGGTCAGGTAGACATTTGTGCCAGTAAGACCTCATTTAGGAACTTTTAAGCTGCAGAAGTTTACAAGTAGCTCTTAAGCAAGCCTTAATTTGAATCCATTAGCTCCACAAAGCTAACTCAGTTGATAAATAAGTACTTGAAAAGGATCACCTTTGGACCTAACTATAAAGGCTTCAAAGTATGATCAAATTTAAAATGAAAAATATTTAAAATAGTCATTGACAAAAAAATTGCAAATGTGAGCAATCGACCAAACAATATAAGTTTTTTTTCCAATATACACAGAATTTTAGAGAAGTAAGATCAATAGCATTTTTAGGAACAATAAGGTTTCCTAGTTACAAAGAGTTAATCAAGGATATATGCCTGTATAAAGACTGCATCATTAACTACTTAAATTTACAGGATACTACATGCTTCAGCAGCCCGTTTACCCAAATTACAATATAGAGATTAACATGGCACTTGCACAAGCATGTTATGAAAATGTGTGAAGTATTCCATATTTTTCATTCTTCAGATGCAAGAAATTAAAAACAGTTATTAAAAAATTGATTACATAAATGCAAATGTAACAATAAATGTAATTCATTGATCTGAAAGTTAGTTTGACATCAGTGTACTAAATCCTCAACTTAGAAAGGCCTTTACATAGCATAATCTTAACAAAACTTCTCAAATTAGATATCATTGTCATTTTATCCCAAAGAAATAAAATACTATATAGGCCTAGAATAAAAAGGAATCTTAATCTGTTTCTATAGGGAATGCTATCTGAAATAACACATTTAATAATGAACCGATATATCATAAAACAATGTAGAATTCAAAGTATTATATCCAAGAACAAATGAAATACATTTTGGACATTGTACAAACAAAATACAGATTATTTTAAAATATACTTTTTTCAGACAAGCACCAGAAACATCTTTAGTTTCTGTACTACTCATTTCAACAGATAAGTTAAAATGATTTCTGATTTAAAAAATCACAAACTCGGCAGAAATCATTATAGAGGTACACAAACAAATCTTGAATATATTTTGACATCAACGTCAGGCAATTCACTTGAAAAATACGATGGAATCCATGAATTTTTAAAGTAAGATATTGCCGTTGCTTTGTATTGTGAAGATATTTTGTACGGACACAAAGATGGATTGGCATTTTTAAAATTTCAGAAACTTAACCAAACCGTTATTACTTAGGAGAACAATTTTTACAGCCTTCCACAACTTCAAAGAGGTAGTGATACATATTTATCCTTTTGGCAATATCAAATGCAGCTTCTTCCAAGTTCTTCAGACCTGGTTTCATATAATGCTTCAATAGAAGGAGATCCAGCATATCTTTGCTATTTCTATTTCAACCAGCAAGATGCAAGGGGGTCAAGAGGACTTTAGTTTGGGCAGTGGTATCTGCATCATGATGAACTAAGAAAGAAGCCACTCTGGTATTATTCCACATATAAGCACTGTGCAGGGGTGCCCAGCCATTCACAGTTATTGCGTGAATATCTGCCTTGAGCCACCAATTCATGGACAATATCAAAGTGTCCACTGTAGGCTTCCTGATGAAGAGAGGTATACTCATCATCATCCGTAGTATTCACATGAGTGTTCTTTTTGGAAAGTAGTCTCTGTACTGTAGTAAGCCAATTATTTTCAGCAGCCCAAACAAAAATTTGCTTGAATACTTCTCCATTTTTTTTGCAAATGTTACCATTCCTCACTTTTTCATTTTTTTCCTTGTCTACATCAGAATTGCCTAACCAGAGACATTGAGTACCAGTGGGAATGAGGTACACATGTATTCCCCAATAGTTCACGTTGGTTGAACTGGTCAGAAAAATCCAGTGAAATTTCTACATCTGTTATTTCACCGTGATTTTTTTTTCTCTTTTTCCATTTTTACTCTTCGAAATTATACTAACTGGAGAGTAGGGAATTGATAGAGAGCAGAGGAAAACTTTTCCTCCATATTCAAAGGTATAGACTGAAAATGAGGACCAGTGGTGTCCTCATGTGCAGCTTATTCTAGGAATGAGAAAATATGAAATAATGCCTTCTATGTAAATGATTTGGGAAATGGCAGAGCAAAAAGTGAAATGATGCAACCAAAAATATAAAAGCAAAATAAATTAGAATAATTATGGAGCAGTCATATTATCTATGAGAACCATGAAAGGGAGAGAGAAAGAGAGAGAGAGATGTGCAATGACCTAGCTAGCCACAAAATCCATGCCTCTGATCAATTTATAGAACAAACAGTTTTATTTTTTACAAGAGATGGAAATAGAATTTATGTATTTATTGAAATTAGAACATACATTTTTAATAGCCTACGTATAGAGACATAGCTTTGACCAAATTACAGACAAGAATCTAAATCTCTGAAAATTCTAGTAACAGATCTGACTGAAATCAGTTAAATCACACTTTTCCTGTAAAGTGAAGGAATAGGTCCAGGCTAGGAAAGCAGCTAGAGAAGGCAGGCCGATTGTATCTGGGACAAAACTTTGTGGAAAATGGTATCAAGGATTAATTACTGGTGATCCACTTGCACTGGAAGTGTGAATCTGAACTATTGCTTTAATCATTATATGTTCCAAGAAGAAAAGGTGAGAGGTAATTGATAGCAAAGGGTTAGTAATAAACTTTGACTTCTCATTAAGCACCTTCAATCATCAAAATCACATGAAGACAATAGAGAGGCCTACTTTTTTAGATGAAAACAAGTGTCTTTAAAAACAAGGTAATTAAGTTTTCCTACAAAGGACTTCTATTTTACTACTGCATTATACAGATGTTGGGTAACAAATAATGGATCTATTAGAAAGCTCTTAAAACTCATATGTTCAATAGTGAGTTCCCTTATATTATATCATGGCATTTTTGTTAATTGTTTAAGAAGAAATTTACTAGCTTAAATTTCTGACAGGACAATATCATCACTGTACAACTTTCTTCTCTACTCTAAGTTTTAAATTACTATCTAAGTATGTACATTAGATAGCTATAGAGGAAAAACTAGAAGCCACACTAGTGGCTCATGTGTTTATCCTTGCTAATCAGAAAGATGAAATCTGAGGATTGTGGTTTGAAAACAGACCACGCAAAAAAAAAGTCCATTAGATTCTGATTTGAAAGTAACCAGCAAAAGCTAGAAATGGAGCTGTGGGACAAGCAGTAAAATTCTAGGCTTGAGAAATCTAAAACAAAAAAATCAACAAATTCTGGGACAGAGCCAGGCCCTGAGTTCAAGCCTGGTATTAGCACCAAACAAATGAATGAATGAATGAATTAAAATAAATTAAATGGTCACACGTGGTGAGGCAAGTAAAATGTAACACCCGTGGTAAATGGATTGTGTATTATTTTGTAATAAGGCAAATTAACGTTTGTCCTAATCACTAATATTTTATTTGTACTTTTTTGTACTAAACCCTGAATTTAGCATGCAAGTATGTGTGTACATGTTCACACATGTGTGTATGTGTATATGTGTGTGTGCTGTTGCAATGTTGTTTGCCAATGTGGACCGTGTGAGGCTGAAGAGAGCTAACTGTGTTGCAATGTATTTATTTATCAGTGTTCTGTCATGTCATTTCTGTGGAGCCACCCTTCTGTACATTTTATTTGTCAAATAATAACATCATCATAATCAAAGCATATACAACATTAAGTTACATAAAAGAGACTACTTTCAGCTCTTATTATATGTTAGGTAAGAAGATACAGATATAATTAGGTAGTAAGTTATTTTTGTAAGATGACTGTCAGTACAAAATATGTATTTGACTTCTTAAATTGGTTATACTTTTAAGATATACTCATGGAGTGAGTTTGACTGACTTGACCAAACAGGTGTTACTCCATGGTTATTCCTGTGAAACACAAGGTGGATAAACTCTTTCCGGATTTCTGTTGAAAATAACTTTCTTTGTAACTAAGATAATCAACCCTGTATTTATTAGGTTTGAATATCCCATCATATTGACTGAAAATCAGTATTGTGGATATGCTTGTTAGATATACCTTTCAAAAACAAACAAACAAAAAGCATGTGTCACCTCCAGATTGTGGATGCATTTGAAGTTGTTTTGTACATGCAATGGGATCTTCACTAATGGCTTTTTTATGGGAGTAACTATCACAACTTTAACAAATAAGGCTTTTCGAATATCTTTTCCAATATAAATAACAACCCAGAGCGAGTCTTGCAAATTCTGAAAAGCCTTTGAATATTTTAGTATTATTTCAGTTTATTGACTATAGAGCTAAAGACATTTCTGAAATAAATATTGTTAAGATCTGAAGAAGTAAGTGGGTATATAGGCTTTTTTATGCATCATTTTATGAAAACCCTGTTTTTATGAAAGTAAATGAAATAGAATAAAATAATGTAAGTGAATTCAGCGGCTGTTGAGCGGATTCTACTCAACCCAGCAAGAACTGGCAAGAAGCAGACATCATCATCCTGCAGTTCGCAGACAAGGGACAACCCAGGAACCAAGACTCGGTGTGAGTAGAAGCCTGACATCCTCATTCCTTCTCAGGGAGCAAAGGAGGGAAGGCCACCCCTTCCCCCCACTACCAGAGATCTCCATCTTTGATACTGACAAAGGCCTGGCTGAGCTGCTAGCTCCAACTCAGGCCTTGGAAGAAAACAAGAGACATTTAGCAGGTCACAGGAACCTAACCTGACCTGCTAGACTCAGCTCTACCCAGAGAAAAGTCACCCAGCCTGGGCCGAGCAAGCTCCACCAGCCCCAGGAGTGGATTTCTTCACTGGATAAACAGAACTAGAGGCTGCCCCTTCCTACAGCAGCCTTGACAATCAATTGAAATTCAGTAAACTTAAACCCTGAGAAAGGCTCTAGGCTGGGCTCTGTGAGTGCCTCACAAGCTAGTCCCTCAGGGAAAAGTTACTGTTTGCTGAAAGGCCTCAACTCTATCCACAACCTAGCCTCATCACAGCATCTCCAAACTAGAGGAAACCTCCATCTCCCACTTTTGTGATACTCACAGCAGATCTCCCTCCCATTGAACCAGCATGGGAGGAGGATCACAAAAACCTAGGTAAAGCAGAGCATTTTTCTGCCTGCTCAAACTAACCGACTTAAGAAACCAACCAAGCCACAGGAAAATCAAACACCACAAACAGACCAGACACCAACTAGAGACTGGTTAATGACACAAGATACAGGATCTTCCCATCCCCCCCCAAAAATCAAAGAACTCTTTTTAGTATTTTATAAAAAAATTTTCCAAAAGCTTTTTTTAAATTTTAATTTTTAACATTAAAAAAATTTGTTTTCTATTAAAATTTTTTCTTCCTCTTATAATTTTTATTTCGGGGTATAAGTGTGTGTGCTTTTTTTTCTTGTTTTGTTTTTTTTTTTCTTTTTATAATTTATTTGTTTAGCTCTACTGACCTTTTGATCCTTTTTTTTCTTTCCTTCTCATTCTTTTCTTCTCTTTTGTTCTTCTTAACATGACTTAATTGCTATTCTGCTCATCCTCAGATATACCCATAGTCGATTATTAGACCTTATCACCCATTGTGTACATACTTAATCCAGAAATTCATTACTCAATTCAAAACCTTTAGACTTAAATTCCTTAATACCAGTACTACTTCTTTATATGTATATAATATTTTAAGCATTTCTATTTTTACGTTTTTGACGTCTCCTTTCTATCCCTACCTTTATCTTATCCTATACAAATTCTTCTTTGAATATTATGTTTGTATTTTGCATAATTTTTAAGTTTTTAAGTGTTTCACTTTTTAATTTTTAATATTTGTTCTTCTATTTTTTTCTTGTCTCATTTTTTCTTTCTTTTTATCTTTTTTTTCTCTCTCTCTACTATCATTCTATTCAACCTATTTCCCGCTATGAGATTAGGACTTAGTTAAATTAACTCACCCTCTGCCTTTCCACATCCCTGTATTCCTATTTTTACCAATATCTCTCCCTAAACCTGATAATTTCTGGTTTGCCAAATTCTTCTTTGTGGTTCGTAGTCCATTAATACATAGTTGTTTGATGTTGAATAGATATATCTGTTGAACTAGAGTGTATCTTCAGACTTTTGATGGTGCATCTACAGACTTTGTTTGATGTTTACCTTAAGATAGTGTTCTAGCACAAAACTGGTGTTACGTTCATCCCAAAAGGGCAGGGCAAGCCGTAAAAACACAGGAAAAATGGCAAGTCCGGGTACCCTACTCCCACTCATGATACTCGGGGGACAGAACAGATAATTAATAATACATTGGAGAATTCCCAGAAAGCTCTACAAACACTACTGTTAAACATGGGCAATGAAAAGATTGAAAACCTGCAAAGGACTCTGAATGTACATGATAGGGAGAGAGATGAGGCAAACCAAAGTTCAATACAGGAATATCATGAGCGTGAGGAAGCTACTCAAAGATTGATACAAGAATTGCTTGAGCAGCTTGAGAACACACAAAGAGAAATAAAGGAATGGCATGAGCAGGCTGAGACCAGTCAAAGAGATAGACAGGAATTGGGGGAGCTGGCCAAGAACAGAAAAAGAGAAAGTCAGGAATGGCGTGAGCAGGCTAAAAATACTCAAAGAGAGCAACAGGAATCGCGTAATGTGAGGAAGCTAATAAAAGAGTAATAAAGAAATTGAGAGAGCAGTGTTTGTGTGAGCTCTGCTTTGAAGGCCTTGTAAAATTCCGCTGTAAAACCATCTGGTCCTAGACTTTTCTTAGCTGGGAGGCTTCTTATTGCTGTTTCTATTTCAGTGCTTGATATGGGCCTGTTAAGATGGTTTAACTCATCTTGGTTTAGTTTTGGCATGTCAATATTTGCTTGGAAAAGGTCCATTTCTGTCAAGTTCTCAAACTTATTAGCATAAAGTTTTGAAAAGTATTCCCTAATAATGTTATGAATCTTGGTTGTTTCCGTGGTGATGTGTCCATTCTCATCTCTGAGTTTATTTATTTGGGTGTGTTCTCTTCTTTTTCTGATAAGATTTGCTAAGGGTCTGTCAATTTTGTTAAGTTTTTCGAAGAACCAACTCTTTGTTTTGTTGATTCTTTCTATAGTTTCCTTGGATTCTAATTCATTCAATTCTGATTTAATTTTAATTATTTCTTTCTCTACTGGTTTGAGGTTTATCTTGCTGCTCTTTTTCAAGGAGGTTTAGATGTGTCACTAAATTTTTGGTTTCAGATCTCTCCAATTTGTTGATGTAGGAGCTCAGAGCTATAAAATTGCCTCTGAGTACTGCCTTTGCTGTGTCTCAGAGGAGCTGGTAATTGTGTGTTCATTTTTGTTGAATAGCATGAACATTTGAATTTCCGTTCTAATCTCTTCCATGACCCACTCGGGATTCAACAGTGTGTTGTTCAGCCTCCATGTGATACCGGACTTTCTTTGGTGGCTTTTGGTCTTGAGTTCTAATTATATTCCCTTGTGGTCAGAGAGAATGCAAGGTATAACTTCAATGTTTCTGAATTTAGACAAGTTTGCTTTGTGGCCTAAAATGTGGTCTATTTTAGAAAATGTTCCATGTGCTGCTGAGAAAAACGTGTATTCTGATGGTGCTGGGTGAAATGTTCGGTAGATGTCTGTTAAATCTAGTTGATCTATGCAGCTGTTTAGATGTGTCGTTTCTCTGTTGAGTTTTTGCCGAGTTGATCTATCTAGTGGGGAGAGTGGTGTGTTAAAATCCCCAACAATTAATGTCCTTGGATCTATGTGGGATTTGAGGGGAAGTAGTGTTACTTGGATAAATTTGGGTGCTCCTTTAATTGGCGAATATATATTGAGAATTGGAATATCCTCCTGAAGGAGAGATCCCTTAATTAGTTTGTAGCGACCTTCTTTATCTCTTCACACGAATTTTAATTTGAAGTCTATTTTATCTGATATTAGGAATGCAACTCTTGGCTGTTTATGGGGGACGTTAGCTTGGTAGATTTTTGAAAATGTGTTTGTTTTTCTGGACAAGATGTGATTCCTGAAGGTAGAAAATAGAAGGGTCTTGTTTTTTAATCCAACTAGACAGTCTATGTCGCTTAATTGGAGAGTTAAGTCCGTTAATATTGAGAGATAGGACTGAGACGTATTTGGGAGTTCCTGCCTTCTTATCCACCTTCTTGGGGGCTGCGAAATCTGGGTTCTTCCTATGGTTCTTGGGTTCTCAGTTTGGGTGCAGTTACTTGGCCTTTATTGGGGTCTTGTTGGTTTTCTATGTGTAGGACATCTTTAAGAATGTTTTGTAGGGCTGGTTTGGTGGAGATGTATTGTTTCATATTTTCTTTGCTATGTAAGGTTTTTATTTGGCCTTCAGTTATGAAGGAGAATTTACTGGGTACAGTATTCTTGGTTGATAGTTGTTTGTTTTTAGGGCATGGCATACATCATTCCAGGTTCTTGCTTTGATTGTCTCTGCTGAGAAATCTGAGGTGATTCTAATTGGTTTCCCTTTATAAGTGATTAATCTTTTCTCCTTGACAGCTTTAAGGATCTTTTCCTTGTTCTGAGTTGATCCTGTGTGGATTATAATGTGACGGTGGGATGTCCTATTCTGGTCTGGTCTATTTGGGGTTCTAAAAGCTTCTTGTATCTGAATAGGCCTATCTTTTTGCATGTTTAGGAAGTTCTCTGCTAGGATCCTCTTAAACAAATTTCCTAGACCATTAACTTCTGTTTCTAGGTGCTCCTCTACACCCATTATCCTTAGATTAGGCCTTCTGATGTTTTCTTGCAAGTGTTGGATAGATCTATCATATTTCTTGGACTTGTCTTGGATGGTTGTATGTGCTTTCTCTATAATATCTAGGCTGTCTTTAATCCCTGAGATTCAATCTTCTGCATGGTATAATGTGCTGTCAAGACATTCTACTTTGTTTTTTTATCTCTTTTCCTTCTAATTGGTCAGCTTTGATGGCTTCAAATTCTTTGTTGAAGCTTTGTTTTAGATCTTGTATGAACTTGTTTGCTTCCTTAATTTGGTGTTCAGTGTTTATTCTCAGATCACTTAGTTGATTGGTTATGGTTTCCTTGGATTCCCATTCCTTCTGTTGGGTTCCATTCAGCATTCCCTTTGTGGTCTCCCTGACTTCCTTCAGCTCTTTGTTAATGGATTCCATGAATGCCTTTACTGATCTTTGTGTATTCTCTTCCTGATCTCTCAATTCCTGTATTCCTCTTTGATTAGCTTCCTCCCGTTCATGGGAATTCTCTTTGAGTGTTCTCAGCCTGCTCACTTCATTCTTGCCTTTCTCGTTGAGTATTCTCAAGCTGCTCACACAAATCCTCTATCAGTTTTTGAGTAGCTTCCTCACGCTTATGATATTCCTGAATAAACTTTTGGATTGCCTCCTCTCTCTCCCTATCATGCGCATGCAGGGTCCTTTGTATGCTTTCAATCTTTTCATTTATCGTGTTTGCCAGCAGTGTTTGTAGAGCTATTTGGGAACTCTCCTCTGGATTTTTCATTATCTGTTCTGTCTCCTGATTATCAAGATTGGGAATTGAGATACCCGGATTTGCCATTTTTCTTGTGTTTTTCCGGCTTACTCTGCCCATTTGAGATGTAAATAGCACCTGTTTTGTGCTAGAACACTCTCTTAAGGCAAGCATCAACCAAAATCTGAATTTGCACAGTCAATAGTCTACATATACAATCTAGTTCAATAGATATATCTATTCAACATCAAACAACCATATGTTAATTGACTACAAACCGCAAAGAAGAATTTGGAAAAACAGAAATTATTAGGGTTAGGGAGAGATGTGGGTAAAAAATAGGAATAGATTGGTGTGGGGAGGCACAGGGAGAGTTAACTAAGCCCTAATCTCAAAGCAGGAAATAGGTTGGGTAGAATGAAAGTAGAGAGACAGAAAAAAAGAAGAAACTGAAAGGGAGAAGAAAAGAAACCAGTTAAAATAGAAAAGTAAAAATCAATAATATTATGCAGAAATAAAACAATCTATTTAGAAAAGAACATGAATATATTGAGTGAAGGGGAGGGGTATAAAGGAGATGTGAAAAACTTAAAAATAAAAATGCTTAAAATATTATATAGGTATAAAGAGGTAGTACTGCTATTAAGGAATTTAAGTCTCAGAGGTTTTGAATTGAGTAATAAATTTGTGGATTAAGTGTGTACACAATGGGTGATAGGGTCTAATAGTTAACTACGGGTTTATTTGAGGTTGTGCAGGACAAGAATTAAATCACATAAAGAAGAACGAAAGAAGAAAGAAGAAGAAAAGGAAGAAGAAAAGGAAAGAAGAAAAAAAGACCAGAAGTTCAGTAAAGCTAAACAAAAAACAAAAAGATAATTAAAAAAGAAAAAAAGAGAAAGAAAACAAAAAAGAAAGAAAGAAAAACACACACTCACGTATCACTAAAATAAAAATTAGAAGAGAAAAAAGAATTACTGGAAAAAAAATTTTTTTCCAAAAAGGCAAAAATTAAAGAGTAAAAAAGTTTTATAAAAGAAAAAAAATTTATATAAGGAGAAGAAGAAGAAGAAGAAGAAGAAGAAGAAGAAGAAGAAGAAGAAGAAGAAGAAGAAGAAGAAGAAGAAGAAGAAGAAGAAGAAGAAGAAGAAGAAGAAGAAGAAGAAGAAGAAGAAGAAGAAGAAGAAGAAGAAGAAGAAGAAGAAGAAGAAGAAGAAGAAGAAGAAGAAGAAAGAAGAAGAAGAAGAAAAAGTTCTTTGATTTTTTTGGGGAGGGGTGGGAAAAATCCTGTATCTTCCTTGTGTCCTTAACCAGCCTCTTGTTGGAATCTCTTTTCTGCTTGTGGTCCTGTGGTTTGGTTGGTTTTTTAAGTCAGTTTGTTGGAACAGGCACAAAAACGCTCTGCTTTACCCAGGATTTTGCGATCCTCTTCCCAGGCTAGTTCAATGGGAGGCAGATCTGCTTTGAGTATCACAAAAGAGGGAGATGCAGTGATGAGGCTAGGTTCTGGGTAGAGTTGAGGCCTTTCAACAAATAGTAGCTTTTCCCGAGGGCTAGTTTGTGAAAAACTCACAGAGCCCAGCCTGGAGACATTCTCAGGGTTTCTTTTTACTGAATTTCAATGGATTGTCGAGGTTGCTAGAAGGAGGGGCAGCCTCTGGCTCTGATTACCCAGTGAAGAAAACCACTCCTAGGGCTGGTGCCCAAGCTGTGTGACTTTTCCCTGGGTGGAGCTGAGTCTGGCACGTCACGCCGTCTTTAAGTTGTTGTGACCTGCTAAATGACTCGTTTTATTCCAAGGCTTGATTTGGAGCTAGCAGCTCCGCCGAGCTTTGTCAGTATACAAGATGGAGATCTCCAGTACTGGCGGGGTGGAGGGGTGGCCTTCCTCCTCTGCTCCCTGAGAAGGAGTGAGGACATCCGGCTTCTACTCATGGCGAGTCTTGGTTCCTGGGTCATCTCTGGTCTGCGAACTGCAGGATGAAGATGTCTGCTCCTTGTAGGTTCTTGTTGGTGTTGAGTAGAATCCACTCGTCCGCTGCATCTGGCTCCTTCGTCCTGTTCTCTCTGTGATTCAGGTATGGTGCCTGTGATCGCCGCCGCCACAACCGCTGCCGGGGCTGCAGCGGCTGCTAGCAAGAGCTCAGATGTGTCTCCCTGCCTGGATTTTCCCTCTCTGGCCTTATTGTCTGTCCTGTGTTGGCACACTTGTTGTGATTCTCTGGCTTAGGACTGTTCACTGGAACTCTAAAACTGCTTTCTATGCAAGAGCTTGTTTCGACTTCAGCTTCTCCTCTGCCATCTTCCTGGAACCCTCTAGATCTGTGGTTTCTTTGTTGAGTTTTTCCCGAGTTGATCTATCTAGTGGGGAAAGTGGTGTGTTAAAATCCCAAACATGTCAGATTTGAAGGAAAGTAGTGTTTCTTGAATAAATTTGGGTGCTTGGTTGTTTGGCAAACAAATATATCGAATTGTAATATTCTCATGAAGTAGAGATCCCTTAATTAGTATGTAGCAACCTTCCTTATCTCTTCTCACTAATTTTAATTGAAAGTCTATTTTGTCTGCTAGGATTGCAACTTCCGCCTATTTATGGGGGCCATTTCTTGGTAGATTTTCTTCCAGACTTTCTCATTTAAAATGTGTTTGTTTTTATGGGCAATATGAGACTCCTGAAGGCAGCAGATAGAAGGATCTTGCTCCTTAATCCAACTTGACAGTCTATGTCACTTAATTGGAGAGTCAGGATTGAGATCTCTTTGGGAGTTCCTACCATTTTATGCACCTTCTTGGGGGCTGCAGCAACTGGGTTCTTCTTATGGTTCTTGGATTCTCAGATTGGGTGCAGTTTCTTGGCCTTTATTGTGGCCTTGTTGGTTTTCTATGTGTAGGACATCGTTAAGTGACATTTATAGGGCTGGTTTGGTGGCTATATATTGTTTCAGTTGTTCTTTGGTATGGAAAGTTTTTGTTTGGCCTTCATTTATGAAGGAGAGTATAGCTGGGTACAGTATTCTTGGTTGATAGTTGTTTGTCTTTAAGGCATGGCATATATCATTCCAGGCTCTTCTTGCTGTAATTGTCTCCGCTGAGATATCTGATATTATTCTAATTGGTTTCACTTTATAGGTGATTCATCTTTTCTCCTTGACAGCTTTAAGGATTTTTTCATTGGAATTGATCCTATGGGGATTATAATGTCACGGTGAGATATCCTGTCCTAGTCTTGTCTATTTGGGGTTCTAAAAGCTTCTTGAATCTGAATAGGTTTATCTTTTTCCATGTTTGAGAAGTTCTCTGCTTGGAACATGTTAACCAAATTTCCTAGTCCATTAACTTTTGCCTCTAGGTGCTCCTCTACTCCTATTATCCTCAGATTAGGCCTTCTGAGGATGTCTTCCAAATGTTGAATAGATCTATCCTATTTCTTGGGTTTGTCTTAGATAGTTGTATGTTCTTTCTCTAAAATAACCTGACTGTCTTCAATCCCTCAGATTCGATCTTCTGCATGGTCTACCATGCTCTCAAGACTTTCCACTTTGTTTTTAATTTCTTTTCCTTCTATTTGGTCAGCTTTGATGACTTCAAATTCTTTGTTGGAACATTGTTTGAGATCTTATATGAACTTCATTACTTTCTTAATATGGTGTTGTGTTTATTCTCAAATCACTTAGTTGATTGGTTATGGTTTCCTTGGACTCCCATTCCTTCTGTTGGGCTCCATTCAACATTCCCTTTCAGGTCTCCCTGACTTGTTTCAGCTGTCTTTTATTGGATTCCATGAATGCCTCTATTTGGTAGGAAAGTAACACCACTTTTGTGCTAGAACACTATTTTAAGGCAAGCATCAACGAAAGTCCTGTAGTTGCACAGTCAAAGTCTGGGCCTTTTGTCAATATCAATTTCTGGGTCTTTGTCAGTATCAAAGATGGAGCTCTCTGGTGGTGGGAGAGGGGCAGGCTTCCCTCCTCTGCTTTCTGAGAAGGAGTGAGGATGTCAGGGTTCTACTCATGCCAGAATCTTGGTTACTAGGCTCTCTCTGGTCTGCAATTTGCAGCATGAATATATCTGTTCCTTGACAGTCGTTCCTGGTGTTGAGTAGAATATGCACACTTTGTCTGGCATCTTTTTGACTGGACTCTCTCTGTAGGCATGGTGGCTCTGGCCACTGATGCTCAGATCTGTTTCTTTGCCTGGATATTCCATCTCTGGCCAAACTCTCTGTACTGTGATGGCACACTGGGTGTGATTCTCTAGCCTAGGATTCTTGACTGGAATACTAAAACTGTTGTCTACGTGAAAGCTTGTTTAGCCTAGACCTTTTGCCATCTTCCTCCATACTCTAGATTATGACTTTAGAGTCTAACTTGGGACAATGATCTGCTGTCAGTTATTTTCTACTCTTCTCCTTCTTTTCCCCTTCCACTTACATAATTTTATTTAAAGAAACATATTTGAGCTTGTATTTCTAAATTCTTCAAAATTATTTGAATTTCTTCATACTTCTGGCAGCCTCCTATATATTTCTCAATGGAATATTTTGTCACAACCATTTTTATCCCATATGATATTGGATATCTTCCTGCCTAATTCAGTGCAAGACATAAATTACACTCATCCAGATATTTCAACACTTGTTGAAATGATTTCTTACGTAGAAATCATTATTTTAGTATTTCTGGGGAGGTGTCATCTGTCATTTTTGAAAGATCCTACGTGATACTTATATGCAAACCTGTTTTAAACCAATATGCCATTCAGTAGATGAACGAATCAACAAAATGTCAGATATATATACATATATATCTATATCTATATCTATCTATCTATCTATCTATCTATCTATCTATCTATCTATCTATCTATCTATCTATCTATCTATCTATCTATCTATCTGTCTATCTATATGGCTGAATTCTATTCTTCCAATTCAAAAGGAAATGGAAAGATTTTTCAAAATCCCTGCTGAATAAAACAAGCAAGACTCAAAAAAACAGATTGCATAGTCTCCCTTATTTGTAATAATAGGAAATGTATAGAATAACACTAGCAGATGAGCAGAATGGCTCAAAAGCTTTGTATATAGGACCATACAAGATCATGTTGAGCAAAATGAACAACTAGATATGGAAATAGAGGTTTTTCTTTGTGGTTGTTTTTTTTTAATGTACTATGTGATTTCTTTTTTCTTTTGTGTTTTCCCCTATAGTTTATCCCGTGCTGTATTTGATTTCAGTACTGTATGTATTGCACATGCATTTATCTTAATTTGACAAGGCAAGATGAACAACAAATTGGGGAGACAAAGGACAAAGGGTAAACCAATGCAATAGCTATACTCACAAGACAACATGTTGGAAATTTACATTACAACTTGTGAGGGATTTGGGGGGAAAGGAAAAGTGTGAGAAAAATGATGTAGTGGTTAAAATTTCGACATATTAGGTATTCACTACCTTACAATTAATGCAACCCCTGTATATATCACCTTAAAAATAAAATTAAACTAAAAATAAGTTACATAAAGTATAATTTCTCTGTATTGCTATAGTAAATATTATTTTATGTGCTTTATCTTTTTAAAAATGAACACTATTTGGCATCTAGTTTGAATTAATTACACCTTTTTTATCAGAGGTTCATCAACTTGAATATTATCAAAATATACAATATTTTCACAATATACCTACCATAATTTTCCAAAAAATTATAATTTCAGTATTATCTCATAGTGAAACAGAAAACAGTTTAATTCTCTGGAAACTTCTAACTTTTAAAACTGAATAACTGTTCAAAGGACAGTATATATGTGGTTTTCAAATTTCTTACAAATACTGACTACTCATTTTCAAATTTTGAGCATTTCATATCAGAGATATTCAAAAGAGTACCTGTTTGAATGTTATTTAATTCTGCAATAGCTGCAGTCTCTAATGGGGTGTTACATATTGAGAAATCAACAGAAAAAAATAGCCATATTCTGGTGAAGAATATAACTATGAAGTATGTGTAATAATTAATTTCTCAAGAGTAAACATTTGTTTATCAGAGTAAGCTATTATTTCTGTGACCATCAATCCCAACCTTTTATGCCATAAAGTCTTCCTAGCCCAACAGTTTCTAATTTGTAAGGTGCACCTTAAAATTCCCTTAATTCACATCATGAATAGCTTATCACTCTTGTGAAAAAATACTACACTTGTGCTAATATGATGCCCTTCCTATTGTGGAAAGTACACTACACTAAACTTTGCTGCAACATATTTCTAATTCCTAGAAATCAGAACACTTGCAAATATTACTTGTCTTTTTTATCTATCATAGATATTCAGGAGACTGAGATCAGAGATTATGGTTCGAAGCCCACCCAGTCAGGAAGATTCCTTAGATTCTTCTCTCCAATAAATTTCTCAGGAAAAGCCAGACTCAAGTGGCACTGAAGTTGAAGAGGTAGGGCATGAGCCTTGAGCACAAATCAGCTCAAAGAGAGTGGCCAGGCACAGAGTTCAAACCTGAGGAACAACCAAAAAATAAAAACCAACTCCAACCCTAGCATTTTTCTCATTGTATACAGAGGCATGTAATTAAGGTATTTTCTTCCTCTATTATGAATAGATAGAAGACCCAAGACCTCACACAATTACTCTCTTCATACCATGTTTCACCAAAACCTAAAAAAATTGCTTGTTCTTAATTTATAAATTAATATCATCCATTTGTTGGCAACTCTGTCTAGATTATTCACACTATCAATTTATACATGAACTGTTGGAATTATGAATTAACTGTTGTAATTATACCTCGCTTCAAAGAATACTTTAGGCAAATAAAATGCCAGATTCATTTGTGAATTTGTCGATTGAAACCTCTACTTAAACAGACTTTTGTAGTATCCTATAGAATATGAAATTACAAACAAAACGAAAATATTTATTTTAAATCTAAATTCTAATTTAGCAAGGTCTATAAAGTCCTACATTAGATGAACTTTGTATTTTTCCAGACTTAAAATTTTGTAATCTTTCATTATTTCTTTGAAATCCAACAGAATGATGCTTATTTTTTCAAATTTTTGATTGGGAATCATGAGCCATTTTGCATCTAGGAATCTTGTGTAATGAAGAGAACATTTAAAACACAACTGAGGATTATATATGAGTTGCATTTCAATAAGAAACTTGCCTTCTCAAAACATAATGACAAAATTAGCCCAAACCTCCAACTGTGTATTCCTTTCTTGTTGTTTGGCTTGTTTCATTGAGACAAAATTATACTACCTGGCTCAGGGAAGGTATCACTATGTAATCCCACTCTCTAATCTCCTGTCTTAGTCTGAGTGCTAGAATTCCAGGCTTGTATCAAATTGCCCTGCCATAGTTTGGTGGTTTATTTAATATAGATACAGACTAGCAATTATGAACGTCTCCTATGATCTTATCCATTAGACTGACTGCTCAAACTGTTTATGTACTATTTTCAAAGATGTTCTATCATTTGACACAGGATATGAACATTTTAAAATGCACCTGCAGGGGTCTCTGATTCATTCTTCCATGGATCCAATCCCTTTAATAATGATTAATTGACTTTCTTATTATCTCTGGTCCCTAGGTATGTAATATTCTCAAACTTCTTTGAAGAAATTTCACTTGAGGACTTTCTAATATTAAAAATTATCACTTGATCTGGTCTTACTCAGGATATATTTTCAATTGTTTTCTAACATTTCTCCACATTCTGAGAGTTGTTTCATTTGTGAAGGTGGGTTTGTACATGTATGTGCCTCTGTGTGTATATGTATGTTTGTATGTGTGTATGCAAAAGCCTCAGCAACCTTATTCAGAAATCTTGCTCACGACTAGTATTCCATCACTTGAGCTCATGCCTATAATTCTAGCTACTCAGGTGGCTGAGATCTGAGGGTTGTGGTTCAAATCCATCATGAGTAGGAAAGAAAGGTTCTGAGGCACTTATCTCCAATTAACCACCAGAAAACTGGAACTGGCACTGTGGCCCAAGAAGTAGAACACATATTGCCCAGGCCGAGTTCAAACCCTGCCACAAACTTCAAAAAAAAAAAAGATAAAAGATAAAAGAAAGAAAAAGAAATGAGATCTTTGCCACCAGTTCTTTGCTAGTATAATTCTCACTTTCTCACCATGGACTTTTTTTCCAGTTAAGTCCATGCTCTTATATCTAACTTGCTTTGGAACCAGAATTATTCTTCCATTGTACATTTTCCAAATTTGCGTGATTAGCAACAATGATTTAGAGATAGAAGTTGAAAGACAGTGGCCTCATCATTCATGTTCCTCTTAGTATTAATTATTTCTCTATGTCACTCCAATAGATCTACATAATGGCCTTGGCTTTATTGGTTCAATGTTGTCTTATTTGCAGAATCATCTATAGTATATTAAACCATTATACTTAAACACAGATCTTTTCTTTCTCTTATTATTCCTATTGTTTCTTCTACTGTTAACTTGTGTACACTTGGGAAATAATGAAAAACACACACACACACACAAATAAACTTTTCTGAGAATCTTCTCCCAGTTAAATTTAATTTAAGAGCACTTATGAAATTTGAACTTAATGTACTCCTGGGTAATGGTTTCTTCTTTTATAGTAAAAATAGTGTACAGAGGGCTTAGAGTTACATAAGTAAGGTAATGATTATATTTCCTATTTTTACATCCTCTTTTGTTTTTGATGTGGTATCCGTTCCTTCTCCATCTACTCAATTCCCGCTCCACTCCCCAAGTTGTAAAGTTCGTTTTCTACATAGTGTCTTGTTCATATCATTGTTACAATTGGTCATCATGAATCTCTTTTTCAGAATTCTGTTGTTTCCCTTCCCCTCCCCAAACTAGATGGTTTTACAGCAGAATTCTACAAGTCCTTCATAGCAGAGCTCACACCAATACTCCTCCAAATCTTCAATTAATTGAAACAGAAAGTTCACTACTGAACACATTCTATGAAGCAATCATAACCCTCATCCCAAACGAGGCAGGGACTCATCAAAGAAAGAGAACTATAAACCCATTTCTTTGATGAGCATTGATGCAAAACTTCTCAACAAAATTTTGGCCAATGACTTCAACAATTCATCCAAAAAATCATACAACACGATCAAACAGGATTCATTTCAGGGATGCAAAGCTGGTTCAATATACACAAATCAATTAATATTATTTATCACATCAACAGGAGCAAGAATAAGAACCACATGGTTATTCCAATAGATGCAGAAAAAGCATTCGACAAGATCCAACTTATGATGTAGGTTTTGGAAAAATTAGGAATCCATGGAACATTCCTCAATACAATAAAGGTTGTATATGACAAACTTACAGCCAGCATTATACTTAATGGTGAAAAACTAAAGCCGTTTCCTCTTAACTCAGGAACAAGACAAGGATGTCCACTCTCTCCACTTCTCTTCAATCTAGTATTAGAATGCCTAGATACAGCAATAAGACAAGATGCAGACATAAAGGGGATCCAAATAGGGAAAGAAGAAATAAAACTCTCCCTCTTGGCAGATGACATGATCTTGTATTTAAAGAATCCCATAGCCTCCACTCCCAAATTGCTCAACCTGATTCAAACTTTGGCAAAGTAGCAGGGTATAAAATTAACCCCCCAAAATCAATGGCTTTTCTGTATGTCAACAATGAGAAAAGTGTGGCTCAAATTAGGAAAGCAACTCCATTTGTAATAGCCCCACAAAAAATAAAATACCTAGGAATTAACTTAACCAAAGAAGTGAAGGACCTCTATGATGAAAACTTTAAAATCTTGAAGAAGGAAATCAAAACAGATCTTAGAAAATGGAAAAACCTACCATGCTCCTGGATTGGAAATATTAACATCGTGAAAATGACAATACTTCCTAATGCTGTCTACAAATTCAACGCTATACCCACCAAAATTCCAACCTCATTCTTCAAGGAAATAGAAGAGTCAATCCAAAAATTCATATGGAACAATAAAAGACCCTGAATAGCAAAAACGCTCCTCAACGGAAAGAACAGTGCTGGAGGAATATCAATACCAAATTTCAAACTCTACTATAAAGCCATAGTAATCGAAACAGCTTGGTTTAGCATAAGAACAGACCTCAGGTACAATGGAATAGAATTGAAAACCCAGAAATGAACCTACAGACCTATAGCCATCTAATCTTCGATAAGGGAGCTAAAACAATAGAATGGAAGAAAGAGAGGCTCTTCAGTAAATGGTGCTGGCAAAATTGGTTAACTACTTGTAGAAAACTAAAGCTAGATCCTTATATATCACCCTGCACCAGAATCAACTCCAAATGGATCAAAGACCTCGAAGTCAAAGCAGACACTCTGAAAACATTACAGGGTGAAATAGGATCACATCTCATAATTTACGTAATACTACTTACATATCTGTAGTTACCTTAAAAGATTTTAGGCCTTAGAGCAGGGAGGTAAAATGTATTTTTATTTCTGCATGAAACAATTTGTGACTTTATACCAACAAACTGAATTTGACTCTTTCCTTATTTGTAAGGTAAGTTGGAAAATATAAGATCTCTTCACTTTTCTCTTTTCTTGCTCTAGAAGTCAACAAATATATTCTTCATTTTTTCTGGTAGATTACATCCATTTACAGATGAGAAATGTAAGGCTAACAGTCAATGTAGTGAGTAAGAATGATAGCAGAATTTTTGTCTGAGGTCTTCACTCTGTGTGCTTACAAAGAGATAATTTGGTGATGGAGAGGACCAATATGAAAAGACTATGGGGAAAAAGCATACTTTGGAAATGGTTGTTTTAGGACTAGGTGACAGTGATGAGTAAATGAAACAGGCTGGTGTCAGGGGCATAAAAAGGAGTACATAGAAATCATATTAGTGACAGAACCTAAGAAAATCTTGATCATTCATCTTATTTAATGGGAGGGAGTAGAAGGTAAGAAGAAATCTCAGGTGCTTCCACTGGTCTGGCTGGCAACTGTGTTAGTGATATTCTTAGTAATAAGGACGACAGGTTGAAATGATGGATTTAGGGCATAAAACTCTGTGATTGTTCTGAAGTTCATATTAAACAGATGCAAAAATAGGTCTGTTTAGACATCATCAAAATATCCACTACCATGAATATGAAAAATTATAATAAAATTGGGGTGGTATTATTGAAGGGAAGAGGAAAAATAAAGTTCTCACACAAGTGTGAGCAATGTGAGCACCAGAGTGGACAAGATTGGAAGAAAGAGAAAAAAAAGGAACCAAAAATGTAATAAACACAGATTTTCTGAAGTAAAGGAAGGAAAGAATTTTCAGGAAGATATTGAAGGAAATATGCTATTTGGATTTGAAAAGTAAAAGGACATAGACAAGTTTAATAAGAACAGTGTTTTGGTGAATGTCATATTGATAAAATTTTGAGGTATGACTTCGAAGCCATAAAATTCTGGATCAATGAATTCAACAGATCCTGTTGATTTTAAATGCTGGGAACATATGCTTTTATCCTGACCTTAGCAAAATTATACAAATATAACTCTCATGAACTTTACTTAGGGCTATTCTGTGAATATTTTTGAACTTTGTTTAGCCAGCAGATTAGAGATTGAACTACAGCAGACACAAGCCTAATTTGTCCTAGAGTTCTAATGAGTGACCCATGTATCCACAACAGTTTGGGATTTTATTGAAATATCTTTAGATATGTCTGGATATTTTATTAGCCTATTCATTATAAATGTAGGAAAAGTATCACCAAGTATTAGTTTGAACATACAGCTTTACTGATGTGACTGAAGACTCCTAGAATTGATTCCGCTTTAGAATAGAAAATGCGTCAATAGCCATTGACACATCACAACTGCCATATACTCTAATTCTAATTCTTGTTAGGGATAGCTCCATGCTGAAATAACCCTGTCCATCAACCTGCCACAAATTCTTGTATGTAGGAAGTACTCATAAACTTCAAGCTTTTATTGAATGGAAGAGTTCAGACATTACCCTCACCTCTAGGATTAAATGCCTAAAGAAATAAGACATTTTGCTTTAATGGCTTTCTTTCATTTTCTTATACCTATTTGCAAGTAGGGAAGGATTCTGATTTAACAACAATACAATGGTGACTTGTTTTAACACAACGTCTAAGATCTAGTGTTAATTCGGATACTCACTAATTAGCTACAGATTTTGTGGATATTTATATTTCTCCTGGGTAAACTAATGAGCACCAAAAAAATGTCCCTAAGGAGCCTTTCAATTCTAATATCACTGTTTGTCTCAAAATGCTTCAAATTCTACACCCTCTAATGTGGGCATAGGGTTATCTTGTGGAACTTTTCTCCTCAGAGAGTGAGTACTACCCTATTGCTTAACATGGACAAAGTACATTCATACATAGACTGGGCATGTGCAAACAAGAAGTGATAGTTGAACAATGTTCTTAGAAGTATTTACAGATGAAATGGAAATAGAGCAACTATGAAGTCAAAAGGAATGTGCAAAAAGACAGAGGCACAAAGTAGAATGTGCCAAGGAAATGCTGAAGAGTAATTTGAAATTATGTGCTCAAGTGTGAGGGTGTGTTCAAAGTACAGCTTCAGACAATGTAATTGGATATCTTCAGGGGAAACTGCTTTAAACGATTCTGGGATAATTGTACAAGTAGAAGCCCTTTGGTCTGACTCTAATCAGCCACAACATAATCAATTTAGGGATTATTTTCAAAGTGCAAAGTGAGCAAAAGAGGGCTAATCAGAGTTAGTGTTCAGGTTGAAGTACGTCTTCATTTATTTTGGAGCATTAAACTAGGAAAAAAACCAAGTAAACATTTTGCAAGTACCTAAATTAAGTGGGACGTATTATATTGGTCTCTTTTTAACTTGGAAGTTATAGATTTTGTCCTTTTATACTTGGGACAATGATCTGCTGTCAGTTATTTCTTCTCTTCCGCTTCTTTTGCCCCTTACTTACATAATTTTTATTTAAAAAGACATATTTGCGCTTGCATTTCTAAATCCTTCAAAATTATCTGAACTACTTCATACTTCTGACAAACTCTTATATCTTTCTCAAGGGAATATTTTGTCACTATCATTTTTATCCTATATGATATTGGATATCTTCCTGCCTGATTCAGTGCAAGATATACATTAGACTGATCCACATATCTCAACACTTCTACCACCAAGAAATCCTATCTTACATAGAAATCATGATTTCAGAATGTCTGGGGAAGTGGCATCTGTCATTTTTGAATGGCCCTACGTGATACTTACATGCAATCATGTTTTAAACCAATGTGCCACTCAGTAGATGAACGAATGGACAAAATGTGGTATATATATATATATATATATATATATATATATATATATATATATATATATACCCGGTGGAATTATTTGCTTCTAATTCATAAGGAAATGGGATTCCATGGTTTCCCTCATTTGTAATAAGTAGGAAATATCTAGGATTGTCCTAGCAGATGAGCACAATGGTTCAATAGCTATGTGTAAGTTGATACTGAGCAAAATGAACTCCTACATATGGAAACAGAGGTTTTTCTTTGTGGTTGTTGTTTTTAATCTACTATGTGATTTCTTTTTTCTTTTGTGTTTTCTCTTATGGCTTGTTCCCTATTGTATTTGTTTTCAGTATCATGTGTCATTGTATATACATTTATCTTAATTTGGCAAGGGAAGAGGAACAACAAAATGGCGAGACAAAGGACAAATGGCAAACCAATGCAATAGCAATACTCACAAAACAAAATGTTGGAAATTTACCTTACAACTTGTGAGGGGAATTGGGGTGAAAGAAAACAGTGAAAAAAATGAGAGAGTGGGTAAAAAGTTCATGTTACGTATTCACTACCTTACAATTACTGCAACCCCTTCTATATACCCCTTGACAATAAAATTTAATTAAAATATAAGCTACATAATATATAATTTCACTGTATAGGTATAGTAAATATTAATCAATTACCTCTTTCTTTATCAGAGGGTCATCAACTTGAATGTTATCAAACTATACAATATTTTCAGAATATACTTGCCATTATTTTGAAAAAACATTATTTTAGTAATGTCTCATACTAAAACAGAAAACAGTTCTAGTCTATAGAAATTACTAACTTTCAAAAGTCAATAATTGTTAAGAGGAGAGAATATATGTGGTCTTCAAAATTCCTATGACTACTAAATATTCATTTTCAAATTCTGAACATGCCATACCAGAGACATTTCAAATAGTATGTGTTTGCCTTTTATTTAATTCTGCAATAGATGCAGTTTCCAATGGGATGTTGCATATTTAAAATTCAACAAAAAATAGCCACATTCTGGTAGATAATAAACCTATGAACTATTTATAATAATTAATTCCTGAAGAGTATACTTTTGTTCATCAGAGCAAGCTATTATTTCTATGACAATTAATCCCAAGTTTTTATGCCATAAAGTCATCCTAGCACAACAGTTTCCAACTTGTAAAGTGCACCTTAAAATTTCCTAAATTCACATCATGACTTACTTAACACTATTTTGAAAAAATACTACACTTCTGCTGTGATGCCCTCCCAATTGTGCAAAGAACACTACAATAAATTTTGCTGCATCATTTCCCCCCCAGTGTTATTCTTGAGATAAGAACACTTGCAAATATTATTTATTGTTATACTTACTTTATTATATTATTATTATTATTTTCTCTATCATAGATATTCAGGAGATCTGAATATCTGAATATTAAAATCTGACGATTATGGTTCAAAGCCCACCTAGGCAGGAAGTTTCCTTAGATTCTTATCTCCCATAAACTGTTCAGGAAAAGCCAGACACAGTGGCACTGAGGTTCAAGTGGTAGAGCAGTAGCCTTGAGCAAAAACAGGCTCAGGGACAGTACTCAGGCCAGAGGTTAAGCCCTAGGAGAAATTAAAGAACAAAAACAAAATAAAAACAAACCTCAAACATAGCTTTTTTCTCATTGTATATAAAGGTATGCAATTAAGGAAATTTCTTCCTGTGTTATGTATAGGTAGAAGAAAAAATGATTTCACACAATTACTCTCTTCATACCATGTTACACCAAAGTCTCAAAAATTGCACTTTTTCTAAATTCATAAATTAATAGGATCCATTTGTTGGCAACTCTCTCTAGATTATTCATGTCATACATGAACTGTTGTAATTATCTATTAACTAAGTTCTAAGTATACCTCACTTGAAAGAATATTCTAGGCAAATAGAATTCCAGAATCATTTGTGCATTTCTAAATTAAACCTACTTGAATACAATTTTGTAGCATCCTATAGAGTATGAAATTACAAAAAAATATTTGTTTCAAACCTAATTTCTTATTTAGCCAGGTTTACAAAGTCCTACATTAAATGAACTTTGCAATTTCTCCATGCTTAAGCTTTTGTAATCCTTCATCATTTCTTCGGAATCCAACAGAATGATGCTAGCTTTTTCAAATTTTTGGTTAGAAATCATGAGCTATTTTGCATCTAGGAATGTTCTGTAATGAAGAGAGCATTTAAAACACAATTTAGGATTATGTGTAAGTTGCATTTCAATAGAAACTTTACTTCTCAAAACATTATGACAAAATTAGCCCAAACTTGCAACTGTGTATTCCTTTCTTGTTGTTTGGTTTGTTTTATTAGACAAAATTATACTGCCTGGTCCATGGAAGGTATTACTATGTAATTCCACTCTTTAATCTCCTGTTTTAATCTGAGTGCTAGAATTCCAGGCTTGTATCACATTGCCCTGCCATGGTTTGTTGGTTTATTTAATCTAGACACAGACTAGCAAATCTGAACTTCTCCAATGATATTATCCACTAGACTGACTGCTCAGAGTGTTTATGTACTTTTTTCGAAGATCTTCTAACATTTGACACAGGATATGATCATTTTCAGATGCACCTGCTGGGATCTCTGATTCATTCCTCCATGGATCCGATCCTTTTAATCATAATTACTTGACTCTCTTACTATCTCTAGTCCCTACCTATGTAATAGTCTCAAACTTTTTTGAAGAAAGTTCACCTGAGGACTTTCTAATATTAAAATGTATCACTTGATTCTAGTATCAGAACATATTTTCTAACTTTTCTACACATTCTGAGAATTGTGTCATATGTGTGTTTGCACATATAAATGCCTCTGTGTCTATGTGTGTACTTGTGTGAATGTATGCTAAAACATCAAGCTCTTATTCAGTAATCTTGCTCAAAACTAGTATTCCATCACTTGAACCATTTTTTCCAATGCAGCTTTTGGCTGGTTAATTATAGGTAGTGTCGCAAAGGCTGTTCTGCCCAAGATGGATGCAAATTGAACTTCCCAGACTCCTTTACATTCTTAGGTTTTATCTTTCCAGGAATATCAACTTTTAAACTACAAGCATTTTTGTGAGTGTAAAGTCTAAGCTGTAGCACAGATTTTCAACTCAAAAATTAATATAAAGCTAGATGAACATACACATTTCATATACTTAGTGTACACTGTTAGAAATGTAATCTTAAGCCGGGTTCCACTGGCTCAGTCCTATAATCCTAGCTACTCAGGAGGCTGAGATCTGAGGATTGTAGTTCAAATCCAGCACAAGTAGGAAAGTTTCTGAAGCACTTATCTACAATTAACCAGCAGAAAACTGGAAGTGGATCTTTGGCTCAAGTGGTAGAGTGCTAGCCTTGAACTGAAGAATGGTGGGACATCGAAAAGGCCCAGAGATCAAGCCCCACAACCATAAAAATAAAGAAAGATTAAAAAAAGAAAGGAAAAGAAATGTGATGTGAGCCACCAGGTTATTGCTAGTATAATTACTGCGGTCTCAACATGGCCTTTTTTTACAGTTAAGTCCATGCTCTCATATCTGACTTGCTTTGGAACCAGAATTATTCTTCCATTCTACTTTTTACAAATTTGCGTGACTAGCTACCATGATTTAGATGTATTAGAAGAAAGAGAGTGGCCTCATCCTTCATGTTCCACTTGGTAGTAATGCTTTCTCTATATCACTCCCATAGATGTATATACTGGCCTTGGCTTTATTGTTTCAAAGTTGTCTTATTTGCAGAGTCTTCTATAGTATATTGAACAATTATACTTAAACACAGAACTATTTTCTCCTATTATTCCTATAGTTTCTTCTACTGTTAACTTATCTACACTTGGGAAATACTGCACAACACACACACACACACACACACACACACAAAGTTTCTGTGAAACTTCTTACCAGTTAAAATTAGGCTTAATTTACAGAGAACTTGTGAAATTTGTACTTAATGTACTCCTGGATAATGTTTTTTTCATGGTTCTTATTGTAAAAATAATGTACAGAGTGTTAGAGTTATTTAAGTAAGGTAATGAGTACATTTCCAATCAATCGAGCATTGTTACCTCCTCCTTTATTTTCCCCTGCCATCCCTTCCCTCCCCATCTCCACAATTCCCCCTTCCCTCCCAAGGTTGTAATGTTCATTTTCTACATAGTGTCTTATTCATCTCATTGTTACAGTGTGTCATATTGTATCCTTGTTTCAGCATTTTGTTATTTCCCTTCCCCTCCTCACATTAGAAAAATGTATATGCAAGATGCAAGCACCGAAATCATATCAAGTGAAAATGGGATATATGTGGGGGAAGAACATAGAAGAGAAACCAAAAAAATCACATAGTACATTTTAGATATATTAAAAACAATAGCAAGAAAGGAACAACAAGATGTGTCCCTATCTTGGGGTTCATTTCACTTAACGTCATCTTATATTGCCATATGTACATTGATAATGTTTTTATAAGCCATTTAAATTCCACGTGTTACCTCATGTCCAACGATGTCTTTGTGCTATTTCAATGAAGACAGAAAACATTCATTTTACCTGGATCAGCACAATAGATATTTACTGAATATAAGTGGAAGGAACTGTTACTGCAAGTGGAAACTGATCCCAAGAGAGGAATTGAACATAGAGAAATGACAAAGTTCAAGTTAAGAAAAGAATACAAGGCTTGAAGGAAACTCTGTACTGGGCTTATTCGAGTCTGTTTTTTACTCATAAAACTTGTCTGTAAACTTGTAGTTGAGAGTATTACAAAAGGAAACAATATGCCATTTGAAGGCCAGCATAGGAAAAAAATAACTTTGTTTGAAAAGTGTTCTACTCCAAAGAAACAAAGACACGTAAGTTTTAAAGTGTCTTATGGAAGGATATTTCACTCCTGAGATGATTTTCTTATTGTGAGTCAGTTATCAATTCCTTTTGTCTGGTCCTGAGTTCTCCATAACAATAAGGATTCTAAAAAAGCAGAATACACTGAGTATGATCAGCAAAAGGAGCCTCTTCTCAAACCAGTGCTTTAATGATGATCCCAAAGTAATATGTGGGGTTTTGTGCTTGTTTGTTTATTTTGTTGGTGCTGGTTCTGGGGCTTGAAGTCAGAGGCTGGACCCTGTCTCTGAACAATTGTATCCATGTCCAACTGCCCCCAAATCTAGTACTCTACTGCTTGAGCCAAAACTGCACTTCCGGTTTTTTGGTGTTTTGACCCCAAATCTAGTACTCTACTGCTTGAGCCAAAACTCCACTTCTGGTTTTTTGGTGTTTAAATACAGAAAAGAATTTGACAGACTCTCCTGCATGGGTTGGCTTTGAACTGAGATAGTAAGAAAGCCAAGTGACATCAACTGTATCAAGATTTCTGTTTTGAACCAAGAAATACTAGATGCAGTTTACTATAAAACTAATATTTGACAATTTTTAAAAGAAGAGAATATGTCCAGCAAAGAAGCCATAACTTAAATTACTCAGCAAAAGTAGGTGCACTGGATCACTTTGGAATTTTTTCTGATTGGGAAGATAACTATTGACTTCATAGTTCTTTTTGGGGAAACTTAAAGTCATATTTGCATTTTTTTGTTGGCCATAGGGCTTGAACTCTGACATGGATGCTGTCCCTGAGCTCTTCAGCTCCGGTTGTGCACGCTACCACTTTAGGTACAGCACCACTTCCAGGTTTCTGGTGGTTAACGGAAGTTAAGTGTATCGTGGACTTTCCTGACCAAGCTGGATTTGAACCACAATTCTCTGGTCTCAACCTCCTGAGTAGCTAGGATTACAGGCATGAGCCACCAGCACCCAGCTCATATTTGCATTTATGTGCAGGTAATGACACTATGTAGACAGAGAATGGAAATTTGAATCAAATGATGACATTTTCACTTTTCAGAAAAACTGAGTTAGCAATAAATATGTCCTCCTTTTCCATGTTGTTATATTAATGACTCATGAGGTATGGAACTCTTACATTAGCATCCTCTGCTGTCTGCGTATGCTGACTTAGCAGCAGAAATTGTTCATAGTTAAATAGAGACTGAGATGTTTAGAAAGGAAAGGAGATCAGGTATGAAAGAAGGAAATAAAACTTATCTCACAGGAATTAGGAACTAGCCAAAGAAATTTAGAATGCCAAAGGCAATGAGGAATAAGCCTATTTGATAACTAGTTCTTCAATAACCAAAAATGTTTCCCTAGAACTGTTTTTGGTATAACTTAGTTATTATTATCATTTATTCCTTCCATCTGGAGTTATTCCTTCTCTTCTGTCAAAACTATTCATTAGCTTCTGCCTTTTTGGTGCTATGCCTGACAAAAAGATTTCCAAAATCTCACTTAGACTACCCTTCTCATTGTGATTAGCATTGAACACTCAAAAGCCTGGAATTTTGAATTTCCAGGATTAATCTTCACCTGATATCTAAAACCTGGTATCTAAACACATTCCTGTCATTATTTGCCGTGACCTATTAACAAAACTTTTTTTGTTCAATACAGTTTTCTGATATAGGTAAAGTATATGAATTAAGGACTATTGTCAGATATCAGTATGGAAGGAGCAATTATATATTCCATGTATAGTTATTTTGTATTTACTAACTAAATGATTTTTGCCAGTCCTGGAGCTCGAACTCAGGGCAGGGGAACTATTCTTGAGAGTTTTTTTTTCCTCAAGGCTAGCACTCTTCCACTTCAGCCACAGTACCACTTCTCGTGTTTCTTTTTCTGTGTATTTGGTACTAAGCAATGGATTCCAGGGTTTCATGCATGCTAGGAAATAACTGTAATATAAAGCCACATTCCCAGAGCCCTAAATGACTTTCTTAAGATGGTATTACTTCTTCATTTCATTACTATGTATTATAATTTTGGCCAGGTCATAGAAAAGAAGTGGAAAACAATACTAAGTTCAGTATTGCTGGCATTCCTATCATATCACTAATGAAATACAGTGTTAAGACCTGCAGGACTCATAGGGCTGTTACATGTGACATTATTATGTAAAGCACCATTAACAGTCATCTCTGACATCGATAACATTCTGCTTCCACTTTCAAGGTCAAGAGCTGAATGTCTAAGACTTTTTATTGATTGGTTGTGTTTCCTAGGAAGGAAGAAGGAGGATGTGGAAGGTGATGGTGGAAAAATATGTATATTTGCTCCCTGTCCTCATTTTTTGCATTTTTAAAAAGTGCTACCGATGAACTCCCACACACATCTAATTGACTCTGCTATCTGCACAAGAAGCAGATAAATTAAGGAATTTATTCTTGTTCATGGTCACTTGTTAACAAAATCCATTTCTGGAAAAAAAGATACTAGGAAGAAAGTAGAAAGTATTGTCTATAAAATAATTTCTTCTCTTAGCAGAACAAAATGTAGTATTGAAATGATTAATCCAGCTTTCTTTGAGATTTTATGCTGTTTTAGTATCAAAATGTTCTCTAATTCCTGTAACATACAAGCATAAAATCATGATTTGAAGTTCTTAGTATTTTTAGAAACAAAGGTACATAATAGCTTCCTTCCTGCAGAGACATGTGATGACAAGTATGATTGGTTGTATTATCGTTCTCTTCTTTTTCCTCTTTTCTCAAGTATTGTATTTCTTGGCATATTTCCCTGTCCTGCATCAGCTTCCTGTAGGTGAGATTTACCTCTATTCTGCAATGTCAACATGTGACTTACTTCAGCTTACAAAAATGAACCAGAAGTGGTCAAAGGGTATTTCTAGGGGAAGATTTCTAGCCCATTGTCTGTGTCTTGCAGCTGACTTGTTTTCCCTTAGCCATAAAAATAGCATATTTCTAGAGGGAGTCTTCTTTCAATTTATATACTGGAAGAATATAGCATGTGAAATAGAGACAAAACTCAAATACAGACACACACACACACACACACACACACACACATACACACACACACATATACATATATATATATATATATATATATATATATATTTAAAAAAAACAGGCAGAACTAAGATAATATTAGAATGATATTAAGATGTTAGTTTCTTACCATTCTTGTATATGTTTATGATAGTTGACTATAGCACACCAGAATTTAACAAACACTAAACAAGAACTAAACAAATAGATAACATTTCCTGTTTGATGCTATTCATTATTTTATAAATAAGCATTCTCCATGTGATCACTTGTGGGGGTTATCTTTTTCTATATATGTGTTTAATCACTATAGACCACTGTATCTAATATCCACAATCATTATCCAGACCTTGTCATTGAGATGAGGAAGAACAAAATGTCTAGATTTCTCCTTTTCATTTCCTCTTCTCCTTTTTCTACTGTGAATTCTCATCCTTTCTCCAAATTCTCCTATTAATGAAGTAAGAATGACACATTGTAGATATCAAGCAAAAGCCTTCAAAGCCAGAATTTCATTCTTTCAGAAATAGGTGAAGTAAATCAGAGTGGCTCAAAGAAGAATAAATATATGATGTTTTCCTTGTCTGGCTTCCACCGTAGTGTGGGACCAGGACTCTAAATATCTAATAAACCATTTGCCTTGGCTAATTTTTTAAAATATTTTTTAAATAAATAGTAATTTTAAAAATTTTTTTAAAATAATTTTTAAATAAATAGTAATTTGTTGTTTGCTTTTGGCAGGCAAAAAAATAAGACTGCTTTAACATTTTGTGAGTTGAGAGGCTAAATCTTATCAGAATCTATACATAATGAAAAATAAATGATTTTAGTATAAATAGCTGTTAGATACAGTTTTAATGTGACATACACACAGAGACAACTTTTTTCTTCTTTTCCTCTCCACACTGATTCAATTTCAATATGCAGTTCATGTAATTCAAATAACTGTGTTTCAGAAATAGATGACACAAAAAATTAGAAAAAGAGAACGAGTTTTGGGTGGTATATTCTTTAAAAATAGCTGTCAAGTTAATATTAACCATAATTCCAAAATAATATCAGTCAAAAGCTCTTGAAAAGAGAAGATTTTAAACAGAATGTATAAAAAGTGCGAGTGCCAGCACTGCTTCAGGAGCTGCTCTCTGGGATTTAGATTAATTGCTTTCCGGGAATAAAGTTTTTAAGTTATATTTCATAGAAGAAATATGTTGTTCAAATTTAATGAAAGGATAACAGTTTATAGTAGAAGGAATGCTACACACTTATTGTGGTAGGCAGTGAAATACCTTCCCAAAATATCATCCCCAAATATCTAATTCCTCAAATGTAGATTTGCATGTTATACATATCTATCTATCTATCTATCTATCTATCTATCTATCTATCTATCTATCTATCTATCTATCTATCTATCTATCTATCTATCTATCTATCTATCTATCTATCTATCTATCTATCTGTCTGTCTGTCTGTCTATCTATCTATCTATCTATCTATCTATCTATCTATCTATCTATCTATCTATCTATCTATCTATCTATCTCTCTATCTATCTCTCTATCTCTCTATCTCTCTATCTATCTATTTATCTATCTGTCTATCTATCTATCTATCTCTCCATCTAAATACTAGTTTGTAAAATAAACACCTTTCTTTACCCAAGGAGCAAAAATTTGTATAATTATCAGATGGGGGAAGTATATTCAAATGGGTACTTAAAAGTCCCAGCTGTAGAGGGAAAGGAACATGATTAGGGTAAGAACCCTCAGAAATATGTAAAGATGCTACATTAGAAGATAGAGGAAAAGACAACAACCCAGATTCTGAAGTTTCTGGAAAGCAGAACAGGAAGTAAATGCCGTTTCCACTAGAATCATCTGAAAAGTATTTCACCTCTGTAGGTGGCTCGATTTTCATCTAGTGAGACTTCTGTTAGATTTCTGTCCTTTAGAACTAAAATGATAAATATGGATTATACAAGCCACTTAACTTGTCGAAATTTGACAGATTTGATAGAGTAAACCAAGTCAACTACAGCCTTTTACTGATGCAACTACAGGGACCCCACATGTCCTAGTTTCTGAGAATAAGAAAAAGTTGCCACTGGCTTTGTATACATGTATGATGTACATACTACTAAAGGCTTTGCATTAATGAAGTCTTGAAATTACATATAATATCTAAATAAGGAGCTCCCTATCTTTATTTTCACCTTTGGGGATCACTAATTGCTACAGTTATGTAGAAAGCTAAGGTAAGAATATGGAAATGAAATCTTTCTCCTTATATTATAAAGATAATTTATGTCATTTTGAGTTATAGTTTCTAAAGTAATTTAAAAAAAATAAAGTAAAGCAGAAACAGAAACTCAATTTTTTATCCTTCCTAACTTTCCAACAGAAATTAGAGAATCCAGTAAAGATACAACAATCCCAGAATGGTATAGGATGTTATAAGAGCACTAGATGGTGAAAAAGAAGATAACAAAAATGGGTCCCTTGGAACAATGGGAAACACCTACAGATTGTGATATAGCTAGAAAATAGTTTCCCCTATTCTGTCTTTGATATTTTAGGTGTGTTTACACAGCAACTTTCCTCTCATGGGAAGTGACTCTTTATTAATACTTAAGGGTTTGCAGCTTATAACCCAGCAACAAATAATGCTTCTAAATGTAAAAAAGAATGATACTAAGAGTAAACAAGTCTACTTGTGTTGCTATAGCTAATAAATAAGAATGATCTTTGGGATTAGTCAAACAATCTTGATCTTTTTCATAACTTTCCTCTTCTCCCACAAGAGAAATCCTAGTCAAGATATGTAAAACATTAATAAAGGATTTTTATATTTTTTATTGTTCACACTAAAGCAAATACACTTTTCCTCTTTGCAAGCCTGGTTTTGAGAGTCAGACCCTCACTATTATTTTATAGGCAAAAGTTTATTGCTTTGGCTTAGGTGTTTTCTTGCCTTTGGGCATTGCTCTCTATTATTTTGGCAACTACACAGAAAAACAAGATAAATCCATTATGCTTCTTTTGAATTGTTCAAAGTCAAGCTGTCTTCAAAGTTTTCTGTTCCCTTCTACACTGCTAATTGAAGTTTAAGTGGTAACAAAAACGTGATACTTTAATGTACATTTTCATTGAAACTAGTGAAAACAAGAGTGTCTGTTATTGCTTTTTAAAATGTTTTCAAATATTTTCCTTGGCTATTTTCATTATTGCCTTTGTTCCAGCCTGTAATCAGGAACACAGAGTTTCACAAAAAGATCTTCCTAAGGAATAGGATGTTAGTCAAAAATAGGTGTATAATTAAAGATTTTCATCACTTAAGAGATTGAATAGCTCAGAAGACATTTTGCTATTACTGGCATGGTTCTTTAACTAAGTGAAATGCATGTAAATGTGACAGTTGTTCCAAACAATGATTATGGCTTATACTTTTCTGCTTCAATGAGATGAGTAACGTTACTGTAAATGAAACCTCTGGAAAGATTGGAGGGCATATAGATTTTGGGGTAGAAGGGTTAATGTTAGAAAGTCAAGAGAGATTCCATAAACAGCACTGGCTATCACTTATCAGTTAATTATACTTATGATATATATGTATATAAACATAAATATGAATTGAGTGAGAAATGTGTGATTTACACAATTGATTCAATGACAAATAAGACCAGAAAACACGTCCCTACATTTGTGTAAACTATTATATCTAGTGAAGATTTAAAAAGTTTTAGAATATAAATTTTAACATTTATGTCAAAATATTTTTACCTGTTTATTTTTATTTTTGGCGGTTGTGGGGTTTGAAATCTGGGTCTGGACGCTTTCTCTCAACTGTTCAGCTCAAAGCTAGTGCTCTACCACTTGAGCCACTGCCAGTTTTTTATTGGCTCATTGGATATGAGTCTCATGGACTTTCCTGCCTAGGCTGGTTTTGAACCATGATTCTCGCTCTCTGAATCCTTAGTAGCTAGGATTACAAGTATGAACCACTGGCAACTATTTCATAATTAATTTTACACATTTATGAAGTATGGAGTGGTAATTCCATTCATTTATATCTTGTGCAATGATCCAGCTATATTATACCCAATAGTTTCTGTATGTAACATTTCTCTTTAGTGAGACTGCTCAAAACTTTATCTTTTGGCTATGATGAAATATCTATTCTTAACTATAATCACTTTGCTTCTTATGGTATACAATAAATATATTAACTTTTAGTCATGGAAGTCTGCTAATTAAAATTATATAAAGTATGAATTGTAAAGTGAAAGAAATTCATGGTTCCATTACTTGTTTTAGGAAAACAATTATGCCTTTTGTTTTCAATTGTATTTCTGAGGGAATGTGTAATATTCATTGATTTAACTGTTAAAATTGATAACAGTTACATTATAACAAGTTGATTCAAACTTGTATTTGAAAATTGCACACTTAACACAAATATACTTTCACCTTCTTCTACCACATAATTAAAATATCAGTAAAGCAAAGATTGGTGTTAGCAGCTCATGTGTAGAATCCTAGAAACTCAGGAGGCTAAGACCTGAAGATTTTAGTTCAATGTCAGTGCAAACAGACAAAAACGTGAAAATTTATCTCCAATTATCTGACAAGAAGGAGAAGGTGAGAATGTGGCTCAAGGAATAGTGTCATCACCTATGAGCAAAAAAATACAATGGAGACCATTAAACATTGAGTTCAAGCCATAAAAATGGCATATACACAGAAGACAACAATAAAAATACTATTAACATCAATAATGAAGACAAAATAGTAGAAAAGATCATGAGAAATGTTGTAATATATGAGAGAGACAAATCATAGTCTCATTTGCACAATCTCATTGTACTCATTTGTGTTGAAACCTGGCTTTTGGGTAACATGTGAAAGAGTAGATTTGATTACCTGACATAGCAGACATTGCCTGTGAATATGCACCATCCCATTCTGCAAAAATTTAAACTCGTGCTTGTTAATTTAAATAAAACCTCATGTTAGAGACTGTTTGGTTCACATAGACAAGGGTCCTTATTTTGAGGCTTCAGACCAGAGCTTTTGTTTATAACGACTCCTGCTTTATCCACCTTCCCTTGCCTTATTAGCTGGCACCAAGCCAAGTCTTTTAACTAGACCCCATTGCCTTAATCCCTCCTTTCTCAAGCTACAACTCATTTCACATGCTATCTATGTCATAGAATTAGTTGTTTTTTTCTAATCCCCAACAGAAACCTCTTATATTCATGTAAACCCACTATACATAACCTAGTTAGAAAAGGGATTAAGTATTTAGCATTCACTGCAGCTCTCATCTGTAGGTTTGCTTCCTAATAAATCTGTGCTACACTATCAGTTTTTTCTCCATGGCCTTTGAGTGTGACAAATGATTGATTTGGTTTGATGTAATCCCATTTATCCAGACTTACTTTGATTTGTTGTGCTTCGTCATCTTTGGAAGTTTTAACCTATGCCAAGGGGCCCTCATGTTTCCCCTAACCCGTCCTGTAACATTTTTAAAGGTATCTGGACTTACATTGAGGTCTTTGATCAATTTGCAATCGATTCTGGTGCAGGGCGATATATAAGGATCTAACTTCAGTTTTCTGTGTACAGCAAATTCTACCAGCACAATTTTTTGAAAAGGCTATCTTTCTTCCATCCTGTTTTTCTGGCTCTCTTATCAAAGATTATGTGCCTATAGGAGTGGATTCATTACTGGGTCTTCAATTCTGTTGTACTGATGGAATTTTGTGCTTTTATTGGAAAGAAGGGCACTACCTCATTCCTGAGGAAAAAGAAAGACTGGAAAAAATGATATTTAGTGAAATAAAACAGATCCAATTAAATATATGTTGTATTGTTTTCCACCTTTGTAATAGCTAGAATATGTCCATAAATCTACAAGTTAATCCAGTAGGTAATAAAAGACAAATAATTATACTTGGACATGATTAACTAACAGCACTCTAAGCATTCACATGGTGAAAACAAGGGAGCTATTCTAAGGAGAGGATCACAATGACTCAATAGCTACATGCATATGACCATATTGCAATGAACTCTAAGAATCAATCATGCATGTGAAATGCATATATCTGTATATAATTTTAATAGATGTCATAAAAATAGCCGATTTCCCTGTTATCTCAAAGCAAATTTCTAAGTTTAAAAGATAAAATCAAGGAAAGTTTTCAAAACAAAAACTAAAATACATAGAGGAAAAAGTGGGAGAGAAATGATAAGATGAAAAGTAGAGTAGCTCTCTATTGAAGAATTCATAAACAATTTCCAAAATTATACAAGATAGCTGGGGTAGAGCTCAGTTGTAGGACTAGACTAATATGTACAAAGCCAGGTGTTCAATCTCCAAGAAGGCATAATAACTTATCAAATAGTAATAATAAAATAATTACTAGAAATAAATGCTTTCATGTTAGAGAGGCCTGAATCCTAAAACAGTATACAATTTACTCTCAATTCTTGTATTCAGTGACATGAAACTACAAGAATAAAGAGGAAATAGTTTTCCTTTGCTATTCTTTCCTTTAGTTTTCTGTTTTCTTCTTCTCTTTTCTTCCTTTGGCACTACTGGTGCTTGAAGTTGCTAAGGCTCTGACCACTTTAGATTATTTTTCAGATGAGGTCTTACTTTTTAGCCAAGCCTCTCGAGCAATAATCGCTTTCCTATGGCTTCCACAAATGTGAGATAAGAGGGAAATTACACTATATCTAGCTTTCTTTGTTTTTGTAGTTTCTCACGATTTTTTTTTTTTGTGAGAACTGGCCCTGGATGTCAGTGTTCTAAAGTTCTGCCTTCTAATTAGCAAGGTACATTTCATTCCAAGTTTGGACTCAGAATATTTTTCAATGTAAATATTCAATATTGACTTCTATTTTCTATGTATGTTTAAATTCTATTGAGGTTAGTATGCTTCTTTATGATGTTATAATAAGAACACAGAGAAATCCCTTGAATATTTTCCCTGTTTCTTTGAATATTTATAAGTATGACATAGTAAGTAGGACATTAATATTTCACAAGTACCTTATGCAGACTTCAGTTGTTATAATTATTTTGTGCACATATTAAGTCCAATATAATTTTATCAACTCTATATTAATATATCATATTTACAGAAACGTTTCTTTTCCAAAAATGTGTCTGTCCCATATTTCCCTTCTATAATTAAACCCTCCACTTCTCTTTGTCCCATCCAAAACCTGTTTCATCCTGGAAACGAACACATTTTTTTTTGCTCCGACTTCTAGATCATGCAATAAATACGCGTTGAAGATTGCCTTCAAATCTATGGTAGGTTATTGCCAGTTGTTGTATGCCTTAATATTGTATTGTATTCCCACGCATTGCCTTTGGTTCTGTCATTATAGAATGTAGTATAATTTGTTTCCCATTCACCTGAAGAAACCCTGAACTGATTTCCATTTCTTTGACTAGAGGAAATTATGCTTCTATAAAACTCTGTGTTTTGGCCTTTGGGTGAACGTTACATTTGATTTCCATGAGACAAAGCCTGAAGAGCTCAATTCCTGTGCTCTATTGTGGGTGGCTGCATATTGCATATTCTAGGAAACTGTCAAAATGTTTTCAAAAGTGGCTTTCCCATTTGACATTCCTGCCAGCATACTGTTTCTCTGTTTCTTGATAGCATTTAGTATGGACATTATTGTATTATGTGAAGTAATTCTCATACATGTTTTATGATGTCATGTTAGTTTTAATGTGCATTCATTTGATTACTGATGATGATTTTCTTGTGCTTATTTTTCACAAGAGGTATTTTGATGTTTTCTAACTGATTTTTTTAACATTAGGTTTTGAGACTCCCATGTAGACTCTAGATTTAAGGCATTCTTCAGGTACAGGACTTGTAATTATTTTATCCTTACTATGGGTACCTTTCATCCTCATCAGCAGCAGCAGCAGCAGCAGCAGCCTCATCAGCATCATCACTATTAGTATTACTACTATTACTTTTTTACATGTAGGTATGGTCCTGGGGATTGAACTCAGGGCCCCTGAGATTTGTTGCATTTTGTTAACAATTTACCATTTGAGTCAAGCCTCAGTTCTGGCTTTTTTGCTGATTAATCAGAGATAAAATTCTCAGGAACTTTATTTTGTGGGCTGCCTTCAAACAACAGTACTCACATCACACCCTACCAAGTAGTTAGGTTGATATACATAAGTCCCCTGGTCCCAACTTTTATTCACTACTTGCATATGAGCTTTCACAGACTAAATTATTTTATACTTTTTTGAGTTCTACTATATCGTTTTCCTTTCCTATAATTTTAATGCCAAATTTAAGTATGATTCATCTCCAAAATTGTTAAGACATCTTCCTTTGTTACACATTTACATCATTCTTTTTGTTTTATATGCCACTTTCAAATCCTGCTTGAAGTTAATATTTGAATAAATTGTTATTTTAAGTCAATTTTCACTTTGTAATTCTCCCTAATATTGTCTAACCTATCACCACTTAAAGAGTATGTCACTCCACAAGTGTTTGATATTACACTCTTATTAAATATTCCTTAATAATAATTATGTGGCTCTAATCTGGTGCCCTACAGACACATTGAACTGTATAATCTTTTCTCTACAAATATAACAATTTTACACTAACAGCTTTAATATTGGACAGAGAAATATATTCCAGTTTATTTTCCATTGTCAATGAGTCAAAGAGTGATGGTCAGGTGTTTTTAAAATTTTTCATAAACTTATAAATAAAACTCTGAAGCTGAGCCCTGTTAGCTCACGCTTATTACACTAGGTGGATAGGAGGCTGAGATCAGAGGATTGCGGTTCAAGGCAGCTCGAACATCAACATATAGTTGTTTGATGTTGAATAGATATATCTGTTGAACTAGATTGTATCTGTAGATTATTGACTGTACAAATTCAGACTTTGATTGATGGTTGCCTTAAGATAGTGTTCTAGCACAAAACTGGTGCTATTTTCATCTAAAATGGGGATTGTAAGCTGGAAAACACAAGAAAAATGGCAAATCCGGGTATCTCAATTACCAATCTTGGTAATCAGGGGACAGAACAGATAATGAATAATCCAGAGGAGAGTTCCCAAATAGCTCTACAAACACTGCTGGCAAACATGATAAATGAAAAGTTTGAAAACATACAAAGGACTCTGTATGAACGTGATAGGGAGAGAGAGGAGGCAATCCAAAAGTATATACAGGAATATAAGCGTGAGGAAGCTACTCAAAAACTGATACAGGATTTGCGTGAGCAGCGTGAGAATACTCAAAGAGAAAGGCAGGAATGGCTTGAACAGGCTGAGAACACTCAAAGAGAATGCACGAATCCCACGAATGGGAGGAAGCTAATCAAAGAGTAATACAGGAATTGAGAGATCAGGAAGAGAATACACAAAGAACACTAAAGGCATTCATGGAATCCATTAACAAAGAGCTGAAGGAAGTCAGGGAGGCCACAAAGGGAATGCTGAATGGAACCCAACAGAAGGAATGGGAGTCCAAAGAAACCATAACCAATCAACTAAGTGATTTAAGAATAAACACTGAACACCAAATGAAGGAAGTAAAGAAATTCATACAAGACCTAAAACAGAGCTTCAACTAAGAATTTGAAGCCATCAAAGCTCACCAATTAGTAGCAAAAGAGATAAAAAACAAAGTAGAGAGTCTTGACAGCAGGTTAGACCATGCAGAAGATCGAATCTCAGGGATTAAAGACAGCCTAGATATTATAGAGAAAGCACATACAACCATCCAAGACAAGTCCAAGAAATATGATAGATCTATCCAACATTTGCAAGAAAACATCAGAAGGCCTAATCTAAGGATAATGGGTGTAGAGGAGCACCTAGAAACAGAAGTTAATGGTCTAGTAAATTAGTTTAACAGGATCCTAGCAGAGAACTTCCCAAACATACAAAAAGATAGGCCTATTCAGATACAAGAAGCTTTTAGAACCCCAAATAGACCAGACCAGAACAGGACATCCCATCATCACATTGTAACCCACACAGGATCAAGTCAGACTAAGGAAAAGATCCTTAAAGCTGTCAAGGAGAAAACATTAATCACCTATAAAGGGAAACCAATTAGAATCACCTCAGATTTCTCAGCAGAGACAATCAAAGCAAGAAGAGTCTGGAATGATGTATGCCATGCCATAAAAACAAACAAATATCAACCAAGAATACTGTACCCAGCTAAACTCTCCTTCATAACTGAAGGCCAAATAAAAACCTTCCATAGCAAAGAAAAATTGAAACAATACATCTCCACCAAACCAGCCCTACAAAAGATTCTTAAAGATGTCCTACACATAGAAAACCAACAAGACCAAAATAAAGGCCAAGAAACTGCACCCAAACTGAGAATCCAAGATCCATAGGAAGAACCCAGATTTCGCAGCCCCCAAGAAGGTGGATAAAATGGCAGGAACTCCCAAATACCTCTCAGTCCTATCTCTTAACGTTAACACACTGAACTCTCCAATTTAGTGACATAGACTGTCTAGTTGGATTAAAAAACAAGACCCTTCTATATGCTGCCTGCAGGAATCACATCTTGCCCGTAAAAACGAACACATTTTCAATGTTAAAAGCTGCAACAAAATCTACCAAGCAAATGGCCCTCATAAACAGGCGGGAGTTGCAATCCTAATATCAGATAAAATAGACTTCAAATTAAAATTCGTGAGAAGAGATAAAGAAGGTCGCTACATACTAATTAAGGGATCTCTCCTTCAGGAGGATATTATAATTCTAAATATCTATTCGCCAATTAAAGGATCACCCAAATTTATCCAAGTAACACTACTTTCCCTCAAATCCCATATAGAACCAAAGACATTAATTGTTGGGGTTTTTAACACACCACTCTCCCCACTAGATAGTTCAACTCGGCAAAAATTCAACAGAGAAACCACACATCTAAACAGCTGCATAGATCAACTAGACTTAACCGACATCTACCAAACATTTCACCCAGCAGCATCAGAATACACGTTTTTCTCAGCAGCACATGGAACGTTTTCTAAAATTGACCACACTTTAGGCCACAAAGCAAACTTGTCTAAATTCAGAAACATTGAAGTTATACCTTGCATTCTCTCTGACCACAGGGGAATAAAATTGGAACTCAAGACCCAAAGGCACCAAAGAAAGTCCGGTATCACATGGAGGCTGAACAACACACTGCTGAATCATGAGTGTGTCATGGAAGAGATTAGAAAGGAAATTCAAATGTTCATGCTATTCAACAAAAATGAATACACAAATTACCAGCTCATCTGGGACGCAGCAAAGGCAGTACTCAGAGGCGAGTTTACAGCTCAGAGCTCCTACATCAACAAATTGGAGAGATATGAAACAAACAATTTAATGACACATCTAAACCTCCTTGAAAAAGAGCAGCAAGATAAACCCCAATCCAGTAGATGGAAATAAATAATCAAAATTAAATCAGAATAAAATGAATTAGAATCCAAAAAATCTATAGAAAGAATCAACAAAACAAAGAGTTGGTTCTTCGAAAAACTTAACAAAATTGACAGACCCTTAGCAAATCTTATCAGAAAAAGAAGAGAACACACCAAAATTAATAAACTCAGAGATGAAAATGGAAAAATCACCACGGAAACAACCAAGATTCAGAACATTAAAGGGAATACTTCTCAAACATTTATGCTAATAAGTATGAGAACTTGACAGAAATGGACCATTTTCTAGCAAATATTGACATGCCAAAACTAAACCAAGATGAGTTAAAACATCTTAACAGACCCATATCAAGCATTGAAATAGAAACAGCAATAAGAGACCTCCCAGCTAAGAAAAGTCCAGGACCAGATGATTTTATAGCGGAATTTTACAAAGGCTTCAAACCAGAGCTCACACCAATACTCTTCCAACTCTTCAATGAAATTGAAAGAGAAAGCTCACTACCAAACACATTCTATGAATCCATCATAACCTTCATCCCAAAACCAGGCAGGGACTCATCAAAGAAAGAGAACTATAGACCCATTTGTTTGATGAACACTGATGCAAAACTTCTCGACAAAAATTTGGCCAATCGACTTCAACAATTCATCCAAAAAATCATACACCACGATCAAACAGGATTCATTTCAGGGATGCAAAGCTGCTTCATTATACGCAAATCAATTAATAATATTCATCACATCAACAGGAGCAAGAGTAAGAACCACATGGTTATCTCAATAGATGCAGAAAAAGCATTCGACAAGATCCAACACCCCTTTATGATGTAGGTTTTGGAAAAATTAAGAATCCATTGAACATTCCTCAATACAATAAAGGCTGTATATGACAAACCTACAGCCAGCATTATACTCAATGGTGAAAAACTAAAGCCGTTTCCTCTTAACTCAGGAACAAGACAAGGATGTCCACTCTCTCCATTTCTCTTCAATCTAGTATTAGAATGCCTAGCTACAGCAATAAGACAAGATGCAGACATAAAGGGTATCCAAATAGGTAAAGAAGAAATAATACTCTCCCTCTTTGCAGACGACATGATCTTGTATTTAAAGAATCCCATGGACTCCACTCCCAAATAACTCAAGCTGATTCAAAACTTTGGCAAAGTAGTAGGTTATAAAATTAACCCCCCAAAATCAATGGCTTTTCTGTATGCCAACAATGAGAAAAGTGTGGCTGAAATTAGGAAAGCAACTCCATTTGTAATAGCCACACAAAAAATAAAATACCTAGGAATTAACATAACCAAAGAAGTGAAGGACCTCTATGATGAAAATTTAAAATCTTGAAAAAGGAAATCAACACAGAACTTAGAAAATGGCAAAACCTTCCATGCTCCTGTATTGGAAAGATTAACATCGTGAAAATGGCCATACTTCCCAAGGCTATCTCCATATTCAATGCGATACTCATCAAAATTCTAACCTCATTCTTCAAGGAAATAGAAGAGGCAATCCAAAAATTCATGTGGAACAATAAAACACCCCGAATAGCAAAAACGCTCCTCAACAGAAAGAACACGGGTGGAGGAATATCAATACCAAATTTCAAACTCTACTATAAAGCCATAGTAATCAAAACAGCTTGGTATTTGCATAAGAACAGACCTCAGGACCAATGGAATAGAATTGAAAACCCAGAAATGAACCTCCAGACCGAAAGCCATCTAATCTTTGATAAGGGAGCTAAAAAAAATAGAATGGAAGAAGACAGGGTCTTCAGTAAATGGTGCTCGCAAAATTGGTTAACTATTTGTAGAAAACTAAAGCTAGATCCTTATATATCACTCTGCACCAGAATCAACTCCAAATGGATCAAAGAACTCGAAGTCAAAGCAGACACTCTGAAAACATTACAGGATGGAATAGTAGAAACCCTAGGTCTCCTTGGCGGAGGCCGAAGTTTTCTGAATAGAGACCCAGAAACACAACAGATCAAAGAAAGGTTGGACAAATGGGATTGCATGAAGTTGCAGGGCTTCTGCATGGCAAAGGACATAGCTAGCAAGATCAATAGAAAGCCCACAGGTTGGGAGAAGATCTGTACTAGCCATATAACGGACAAGGGTCTCATATCTAAAACATACTTGGGACTCAAAAAAAAAATCCCCCAACAACAAATCCTCAAGAAACAACTGCTCAATAAATATGTGGGCGAAAGACTTAAAGAGAAACTTCTCTGAAGAAGAAAGAAGGATGGCCAATAGACACATGAGGAAATGCTCAACATCCCTAACCATAAAAGAAATGCAAATCAAAACAACATTGAGATACTACCTCACGCCAGTTAGAATATCAAAAATCAAGAACTCTAATAACAACAGGTGCTGGAGGGGATGTGGACAGAAGGGAACCTTACTTTATTGTTGGTGATAGTGTAAACTTGTTCAACCACTTTGGAAAGTAGTATGGAGGTTCCTCAAAAGACTCCACATAGAGCTCCCCTATGACCCAGCAGTCCCACTTTGGGGCATTTACCCAAATGTTTACAAACAAGACCACACTAAAGCTACCAGCACGACGATGTTTATTGCAGCATTATTTACCATAGCTAAGATATCGAACCAACCCAGATGCCCCTCAGTAGATGAATGGATCAAGAAAATGTGGTATATATACACAATGGAATTCTATGCCTCCACCAGAAAGAATGACATTGCCCCCTTTGTTAGGAAATGGAAAGACTTGGAAAAAATTATATTAAGTGAAGTAAGCCAAGACCAAAGAAACATATTTGATGTCAGTATAACTTGTGGAGGAGATGGGGAAAAACAAGGTGTTTAAGGATTCAGGTGGACCTGTTGCAACAATGAGAAGTACAAAATGTCATGTCAAAAATGAGCTTTACAATGTCGGTGGGAGTGCGGAGGGGGGGAAGGACTAGGTGGGGGGGAGGGGGAGGCTGGGAAGGGAGGTAAAGTGTAAACAAATGAGGAGGCTGCAATGCTCAGTAAGAAATGTATGCATTATCCTGCCCATGTAATTTTAACCCCTCTGTACAGTATGTTCACAAATAAAATAAAATAAAATATATAAAAATAGAAGATTGCAATCATGCCTCCATAGATGTTGTTAATTGGATAATGTTTACTTCAAGGTCTGCCTGCCTGCTTCCTTTTCACTGTTTGTTTTTCAATGTAGCTTTTTCTTCTGGAAAGTATTTATGGGCCTAGTGAAGATCAATTCCTACTGTAATTAGTCATTAATTTTATTCCAACATCATTTCACAGATCCTTCTGAGTTTCTTCAGGGTCTGTAGAGTAAAGCTTCACATTCTTAGATATTTTTTTTTCTTTTTTTTTTGGTGGGGTCCGGTCGTGGGGCCTGAACTCTGGGCCTGGGAGCAGTCCCTCAAATCTTCAGATCAAGGTTAGCGCTCTACCACTTGAGCCACAGCGCCACTTCTGGCTTTTTTCTTTTTGCGTATGTGGTTCTGAGGAATCGAACCCAGGGCCTCAGGCATGCAAGGCAAGCGCTCTACCACTGAGCCACCTTCCCAGCCCTTAGATATGTTTTTAACATTGATGCATCTGATGATAAAGACACATTACTTAAGTCACCATTTTGATGATTGAAAAGAAACCATGCTGCAATCTCACTATATCGTAATTTTCTGGTTTTAAATTCTTTTGGATTAGAATTGATGCTGGAGAATTAACATTCTGTGTAAAATTTTATATTTTCCTAATTATTTTTAGTATACTTTCCAATATTGTATAAAGTTAGAACATTACTACTTACTTAGTTTTAGGATTTCTAAAATGGTTAGAGTAAAAGTTGTATTCATTCACAATTGTAAGATAATATTGTCCATTATGACCAAGTGAGATATTTTAAACTTTTTATTTGTGGTCCTTAATAGTGGTGCTGGGAAATCAAGTTCATGGCTTCATGTGTCTTAGTCTACTGTGTGCCTCTGAGCCTGATTTAACCTATGGTTTTATTTTCAATCAACTGGAATAAAGAAAAATTTCCCTAGGAAGGAATTAACACTTGGTTACTTTCTCCAGTATCTCTCATACACATAAAAGTAATATAATTCTATACTGAATGAAAATGGTGTTATTATATTGTATTTATTAGTAGTAACTTTATATTTTTTTTAGCCCCACTCTTCACTAAGTCTTGCCCATTTGCTATCCCTCCTTCCCATAAAACTTGACTAGATCAACTGGAAACCCACTTCTTCTCAGCCTCCTCCTTAAAAAGATCAACCTAAGTAACCTACCCCCTGGTAGCCCTGCTAAAAACTTTCAAAGGCCTGACTGCAACCAGACTCCTTCCTGAGAGCCCTCCTCTGCTTTAGGGAAATCCCTCTTCTGCTCCACCCCTTCCTGGAATCCCTGCTCTGCACTACCAGAAACCAGACCACATTCATATCTCCTTCTGTGTCCCACCTTGCTGCAATAGAACCCCACCTACACCAGGCTCCTCCCTCAAATCCCCACTTCATCCACCAGATGAGGTCCCCCCCTAACTACTCTAGTCCCTCATAGTCGCATTGCTCCCATATCCTAGTACCTCCAAACTCCTCCCTTCACTTTCATACCCCACCACCAACCAGACTTCTCACTCCAACCAAGCCCCCCCCCCCCGGTTTCATCAGAAACTCTGCCCATAACTACCCTACTTGAAAGAGACCTAACCTCTCAAACACAGCCCTGAACCTACCTCTTCCCACAAAGCCCATCATGCTATACCAAAAACCCTTCACCTTCCTATAACTGCCATGCAGCCCTGCCTTGCTTGGCCAGAAGCTTCTTACACAGCCCATCTCCTGCCTGGAAAGACAGCCCTGCTTCAACACAAGCTGCTCTACCTCCCACATCTACTCTCTCAATGCCCTGCCTTGCTCTCCAGATAAATCTGCCTCCTATTGGCTCCTCCGTCAATTTCACATCCTACTCCACCAGATACCCTGCCCACAATTATCCTACACCATTTTAGCTTTTCCACTCCTTCTCAGAGCCCCTCCTCCAACTAGCCCCATGGCTCCAAACCCTGCCCTGCTCCTGAAAATCCCACAAGAAAACCCCCACCACACTATGACATTTCTAGACATCCACATTGCTTCCACTGGAAGCCACTGTTCCAGTTGGCCTCTTTCTGGAAGCCTAGAAAACCTCCACCAGACACTCCCATCTCTCGACACCCACATTGCTTTACTGGAAACCACTGCACCAGTTGGCGTCCCTTTGGAAGCCTCACTAGACTCAACTGTAAATCCCAGTCCCTCCATAGTTCCTTTAGGAAGGTTGTTTTGCCCTACTGGAAATCCTGTCCATAGTCCATGTCCTGCCTTACAACACTGAAATACCCATCCAACCTTACTTCTCTTTTCGAAGTGGTGACTGGCTACACCAGAAAAACTCATCCTAACTAGTTTAGTACACTGGATCTTATCACTGCTCTCACAAAGCCCTGGTCCTGAAAAACGCCTCCATACATTGTGACTACATTGTGCTCTGCTGGAAACCCCACCTCCACCCTAACACACTTCCTGAAGGCCTGCCATTCTCCATGAGAAACCCACCCCTTACTAGTCTTTGTCTTCCTAGTACCACCCTGCCCTCTCAAAGCCACACTCTGAAAAGCAACTCCCTCATAGCTCCGAATTCCTGCTCCAGAATCCCTACATTCTGTCAACCTCTTGCCTCCCTTCCCTGCCCTGCGTTAGGGGAAACCTAACCCTACATATCCCACAAGGGGTCACAGTGTTCCACCAGATCCCCTCCTCTAAGTAACCTCTTCCTTTGTAGCCTTGTTCTTCCTTTTCAAAGCCCTGCCCCAAACAGCCTCTTCCCCAGTGACCCCACCTTCTTCCAATGAAAACCTGTCCACCTGCCAGCCTCCATCCTAAAACCCGCCTACTCCACAAGAGACCCCTCCACTAACAAGTTTAGTCCTTCCTGTTTCCTCCCTGATGTCTCAAATCCCTACACAGATTGGCCTTCGCCCTCAACGCCCTGTCCTGTTCCTTCATACAGGCTGTTCCAATACCAACTCCTCCCTTAAAACAGACAGAGCTCCACCAGAAACCCCGTAACACCTCATCCATGAAGGTCTCGTCTAGTAACTGTTATTACAAATGTGATTTTGAACATATCTGGGGAAATAATAGTTCCAGCCTCCAGCTGGCCTCAGTCACAGAGAAGGATTTGTGCCTGGTTTTGGGTTTTCAGGTAGTCCTGAAAATGTAAAGTGCTCTTGTCTAAAATTGGATAAAAATCAGGCCAGTTTAATTTCAGGTGAATCCCACCCCCAGCCTTCATCCAAAAGAAGGGATTCAAAAGACCAATTTTTGAAATGTCTTCCTAAATAAGCAAGCCCTGGGAAAATGAAGCTCAACTAAGTTACTTAGATTAAAATAAATACTGTCTTAAATTTTTCTTTCAAAACTTTAAAATGTACATATAACTGATTTTGATTTTTCCGTGCTTAAAAATCTGAGTGTGTTTTGTATGTGCTTGTGAACATTTTCATGATAGAAATTGTCAGCATGCTGTAACAATTGGCTGAGTTTAAGTTTAAAGTTCAAAAGGTTATGAGATTTGATCATTACTAAAAATTTTTTAAAGCATTTTCACATCGTTTGAAACGGCTTTTTAAGGATTCTTTAACTTAAAAATTAGAAAATCTGGTATTTAAAATGCATAAGGCTGTTTATACTGTAATCAAGTTATATGGCTTAACAAAAAGGAGAAATTTAGAAGCCAAGAGAAGACCTATCTTTAGAAGTGAAGGGTGAGTAGGCAGAAGTGCAGTTCAGCTTGTCATGCATGGTGGAACAGGCCCCGGGAAGAGTCCACACATGGTGAAAGAGGCTCATCTGGCACAAACGCAGTTCAACTAACCCTAAAGAGTCGGATTGGGTGTGTTCCCATTCCACAGGAATGGCCAAGTGAACCATATTTATTCTGCCCCATTTCCCTGCAGAGAGACACTGGAAACATGATGGTAAAAATGAGTGATGTGAAGATCTGATTAACATTGCTAAAACTACCCCTTGGATGTGTTAAAATTAAAATTAAGAAAGCCTTAAAAAGAGGATTAAAAAGTTTATTTGTATAATGTGGTTTGCTCTCAATGATATTCTGCCATTGGATATGTTATTTTTAAGGCATAAAGGTGTTAAGTCTAGCTTTTGGTACAGTGATGGTGATTTTAATTTTTGAATTAAGAAAAAAATGTTATTTGAGCATAAAAGTTTTCATGTGTATCTGTTTTAAAACAATCAGCCAAAGGAAATGAGTGACACCTAGCCTCGAGAATTTAAGGGGTTTTTCAACATGCAACTAGAAACTAAAGTATAGAATATTTAAACAGAGATAAATAGGAGGCTTACATATTAGGAATGGATTTCTGTATGTAAAGTTTAAAAGTAAAATTGTTCTAATTGTTTAATTGGAGTAACATGGCCTTTTATGAGACTCATTGATGTGAAAATTGGTTCGAATCCAGGCTGGGCAGATAAAGGTCCCTGTGAGAATGTCACCTCTACTCAGCCAGCAGAAGGCAGAATGATCAAGCAGACCTGCTTTAGGATTCAATGTGGCAGAGTGCTAGCCTTGAGCTTTAGAGCTGAGGGACAGCACTCAGGCCCCAAGTTCAAGTCCAGCAACCAACTAAGGGAATTGCCAGTGAGGCATTGTTCCCAGAGTGAAGAAGACACTCCTTGGATGAAAATAATGGGCGAGCATCCACAGACCATAAGCCACTGCTTAGATGGCAGAAATAATGTCAGATCCTTGAGTCTTTTGTGCATGGCCCTTCACAAATTAGTCAGAGCCAGGAGGTCATGGGAAGATAGTTTGTAAGCATGCCTAGTGTCTATGACTGTAAGGGACAGGAACTTGTCAGTCATCTGTGATAGTAGTAAAAAGCTAAGGTTGTAAAATGTGGAGGATAATTTAAGTCTCAACCCTTGTATGTGCCAAAAGCTCTAATTGGCAGTAACTTTTGAATTGGCACCAGCTACATGAAATTCATCAGCTCAGGAAAAGTTTGTAAACCTGAGAGTGTGTCCCTATTGATATCTGTCTGAAGGCCTGCATAGGTATCTCAGACATTGTTAGGATTACTAGAGATCACTTTCCTAAGCCATCCAAAAAGATCCTTTTGCAAACCCGAAGGCTAAATAAGCTCCACTGCTGTAGCCAGAAAAATGGTCTGTGTATTTGTCAAAAGTTAAAATATTGTTCTTAATGACATCTAACCCTGGTAACCTCTTTGTAAAATAAGCTAAGTTTATAGGTTCCTGGCAAGGTAGGATCAACACTCCTAAGTCAGCTTGAAGAAGTGACAGAAGATGAATCTTTGCCCATCATCCCCTTTTAAGAACAAGGGAAAATATTCATTTTTTAAAAAATGTGGCAAAATAGACAGAAGGAAAAGGCATGGGAAATAGTAGTACAGGCCTGAGCCCTCTATATCTGCTTAGAAAATCCAAGCCTTATTAAAATAATTATTGTTTAAAAAGTTGTCATCTTGGTAAATTGTCCTTGACTATTATATAAATTGTCTTAAAAACTAGTGGGGTCACAGCCTGCCAAGTGTATACAATGCATCCTTACCTGTCTATGTAGTAATTTGCAGGTCAGCACGAGGTGTGACAGTCCCTTGGAACCACTGAGAGACACTGCTGCTGCTCCTGCACACCCTAATGGGTAAAGTTCAACAACAGCCTGACAGTTACCTGGACGAAATCTACATCATCACCCAGACCACTTCCACCGTGGTAAAAGTATACTGCACTCCTGCCTGATTCCATCACCTGAAAATGTTTCCCGGTTGAAAGCTGCTACAACTAAGATCTTGTGGGACATTCTCTTGGTAATATGCAGTAACCCCTCTAAACTCCCACAGTAGATATTGGGAATGAGGATATCACTGGCTTGCCTTAGGCACTTCAAGATCACAGCCTAGTTTGGTTCTGATATGGTAATAACTTGCTTCCTTCTGGGTGTGTTTTTAAAGATAAAGGAGAGAATTTTTTAATCAATGGAGGTAGTATGAGGAATGAGACCCAGCCCTAATCTTACCCTTAAAATCTAGCAAGCTTAGGCTGGGAAGTTAGCTCAGTGGTAGAGCGCTTGCCTTGCATGCCTCAGGCCCTTGGTTCGATTCCTCAGCACCACATAAGCAAAAAGAAAAAAGCCGGAACTGGCGCTGTGCCTCAAGTGGTAGAGCATTAGCTTGAGCCTTGAGCTGAGGGACACTGCCCAGACCCAGAGTTGAGGCCCCACAACTGGACCCCCCAAAATAAAAAATCTAGCAACCTTTTCATCCCACTGGTGCCTTGAGGCTTTCTGAGATAACTTGGTTCCACAAGTCAAAGGAAAAATGGGCAGTTTTAAACTTTCACCACAAAGAAGCTTAAGGAATTGTAAAGAAGAGGAGGGTGGTACAGAAAGCCTTAGGAAAGGAACTGGGGGGAAATTGGTATCCTCTGGATAAGAAAGGATTTTAAAAGTAAAGATTGTCTTAAAATGTTTGTAAAGAAGACAAACCTCAGAAAGTTTAAGTATGTAGCAAATGGTATGAATATGACTTAAAATTGGAGCTTACGAGTATAGCTGGTATAAAATTAAGTTAGCTGTTATATACAGAGTCAAGATTGTTAGAAGAAAAAGTCAGGGCCTTTGGTACTGTTAATTTTGTTACTCACAATCGGACCTTGTAGACTGGTGTCCTTTGTAAAAGAGAGGATCAGCACAATCCATCTATTAGTTCTGAGATCCCAATACCAAACTGTAAATATAGAAGACTGTGCCAATTAGGGGAACATGAGTGGTCCTCGATGCTCTAGAAGAGGAGGGAATGAAGAGCCAAAGTAAATTCAACTTGAGATTAACTCCAATATCTTGTGCTAGGCTGCCCTCAGAGTAACCCCAAGAGAGAGAAAAAACACAAAGGTTGCCACCAACACTGTCCACCCTTAAGAAAGCAGAACAGTAGCCCAAGTGTTCGAGGAACAGAACATACCAACAGTTCAGAAAAAGGGCAGTATGTTTAGGGTGGACTCAAATCAATCATGTAACTGCTTGTGTGGAAATTCCCTAAAGTTGTTTGTTCCATACTATAAAAGCTATGCTGATTTTGTGCTTGGGGACTCTTACTGTCACCGATTACCAGTGCGTGGAAGACCAAGCTTGAGCTTGCAAATAAATGACTCTTTTGCTGTTGCATTGGTCGTGGTCTCTGATGGTCTTTTGGGGGTCCCAAGTCCATACAACAGGGCTTGATATAAAATGTTCCTGCCCAGATATTTGAATGATGACATTTATAGTTTAAATGATTTAGGGTAATTATTAACATCTAACACATGCTGAGGTTTTTTATACCTCTCTTTCACCCTTTCTTTCTTCCTCCCTTTCTTTCTTTTTTCTTTTCCTTTCTTTCTTTTAATTCCTTTATTTCTCCTTTTCTTTCTTTCTTTCTTTCTTTCTTTCTTTCTTTCTTTCTTTCTTTCTTTCTTTCTTTCTTTCTTTCTTTCTTTCTTTCTTTCTTTCTTTCTTTATTTCTTTCTTTCTTTCTTTCTTTCCCTTCCTTCCTTCCTTCCTTCCTTCTGTCCTTCCTTCTGTCCTTCCTTCTTTTCTTCCTTATCTCCATCTTTCCATCCTTCCTTCCTTCTTCCTTCCTTCCTTCCCTCCATCCTTCCTTCCTTCCTACTTTCCTTCCTTCCTTCCTTCCTTCCTTCCTTCCTTCCTTCCTTCCTTCCTTCCCTTCTGTCCTTCTCCTTCTGTGCATTATTTTCTTTCTCTTTCTTTTCTCTTTCTTTCTTTCTTTCTTTCTTCCCTTTTCTTTCCTCTTTTATGAAATGAGTATGAATTTAGATATTTTGTTTGCTGAACAAGTATTATGCCATTAGAGCAATCCTTTTTTAATTTAGTTACTTTGCTCATAGGTTATCACTTTTGCTGAGGACTGAACAGAGGCTAAGTTCCTCACTTATGTCTGCCAAGTAACTGGGATCACAAATGCATTCCAGCTTGCTAGGCTTTAGGATAATATGAGAATCATATTATTTTCCTGGCACCCTGGTTCTGAAGTGAGATCCTCTCAAATTCTACCCCTTTAATTAGCGATGTGAGCTCCAATAGCTTGCCCTCAGTATAGATTATCTAAATGAATGATTGAAGGTAATTTCACTTTAATCTCTTTTTTGCCAGTTCAGGGACGGCTATAATTTTATTTCTATATAATTTTTGTGTATATGTGCACATTACTTTTAAAATGTTGTTTTCCCGGGGCTGGGAGGTGACTCAGTGGTAGAGCACTTGCCTTGCAATGCATGAGGCCCTGGGTTCGATTCCCTAGCACCACATAAGCAAAAAGAAAAAAGCCGGAAGTGGCTCTGTGGCTCAAGTGGTAGAGCGCTAGCCTTGAGCTGAAGAGCTGAGGGACAGCACCCAGGCCCAGAGTTCAGGCCCTACAACCAGACCCCCCAAAAATGTTGTTTTCCCTCACTTTTTTTCCTTTTTTATTTTTGTTGGTCATGAGGCTTGAACTCCAGGCCTGGGTGCTGTCCCCAAGTTCTTTAGATCAAGACTAGCACTTTACACTTGAGCCACAGTGCCATTTCCAGTTTTTTGGTGTTTAATTGGAGGCAAGAGTGTCACAGATTTCCTGCAAGGGCTAGCTTTGAACTACCATCTTCAGATCTTAGCTCTTACATAGCTAGGATTACCGGCATGAAGCACCAGCTCCCAGCTAAAATGTTACTTATTTTAAGTTCTATGATTTAGTTGAGAGAGTAGCATGAGTGTGTAGAAAGGAAACTTCCAAGTCATCTCTATAAATAATTTCAGAGTTCCATATTCATAATATTTATGCAGTGATTAATAACAGAAACTCCCAAAGTAACAGAATGATCCTTCATTTTCTCCTTCCCATAGGTATTATTGGAAGATGAGTGAAATCTAAGTATACGGCAATATGTACTTGAAGTTATAAAAAATATTTTGATGACACATAAAGAGCAATATTACACAGCATGCTTTTCATTTCATAAAGAAAAGAATGTCATACAAGTATATTTATTGGCAGGCTTTTTCATCTGAAAAAAATATCATAAAAAAGCTGAAGGGGATCAGCAACGATTTAAGTGTGATATAGCACTGGAGACTATAAGACATGAATTTATTCATTAAATGATTATCTAGGAAAGGTATCTGTTCACTAAATTTATTCATTGTAAATTTTATTTTATTTACATGTCACTTAATATATAAATACATACAAGTGTTAATATATATATTATATATATATATTCACACTTGTATATATATATATATATGTATATATATATATATATATATATATATAGCAGCAGTATCTGTCCAGTGAACTGTATGGTTAGGTAACTTCATCATGTCAAGTTCATCTAAAGGATGGACTTCCATAAACCTTAACAACCCTGCAACACCACTGCACATGCAAACATAAGTTTTCACAATTGTAAGCCAGACCTGTGTTTTACCAAAGCTTTTTATATAATGTGTTATTTTTTTCATTTAGGCTTGACACTAAATGCGTTTGCCCTAGAAATAAATGATGGCATTATAACTACAATAAGTTAGTTTAAATCATTACATTGAAAACATATTCACTACGAGTTGTTCTTTCTTTCCTTTTCTTATTTTATCTTTAGGAAATTGATTTCAGTTTTTGATGTAGTGTTTGCCAGACAAGTACTCCAACACTGGAGTCACTCCACTAATCCTTTCTTGTTTAAGATTCTTTACTCATAGAATAGCAATTTTTGCACCCAGCTCCAAAAGCAGGGGCCATGATTTCATTCCAATATACCTACCTACCTAGTAGGTTGATATGGGTGATACTTTTCTTCCTAGACTGATTCAGAACTGTGATCCTCTCAAATTTCTACCACTTTAGTTAATAGTGTGTGCTCCAGTTCTGCCTACCTCTAAAAGATATGACAGAAATAAATGATTACAGCTAATTGGAGTGAATCATTGGCTCATAGATGATTTGATATTAAAATGTAGAGTAAGTTTGGAAGTATAATCACAGTAGTCAGACATTTTGCTAAGTAAATTTTGCTTCATATTAAAAAAGATCTCGACCAGAATTCAGGATTATTTTGCTGTCTGTCAACTTGTATGTCATCTGGGAAAATAAGCTTAATATCTTCCATGCGTGGTAAAGATCTTTGAATGGTCTGATGTGCTGGTTCACATCTATATTCATGGTAAGCAATCAGAAGTAAATAGATCACAATTTGAACATAGCCTAACCAAAAATTTAGGAAGTCTCAATCTCAACAAACTAGTGGATAATGTTGAATCACGTCATTAATCTCAACACCACAAGAGGCTAAGTCTCTGCCCAGTACCTGTGTCACTTAGGTAACTGGCTCACTTGGAGGCAGTCACCTCTTCTTATGCAGAAACTGGGCTGAGATTTAGCCAAGAGGAGGGAGGAGTCTCCCCCACCTTCCCAGGGTGGGCCTCCAGAATGCATTGAATGTGCTTGCTTTCCTCCTCCAAATGGCTTGAGATGCCATGCTTCTGAGTGCTCATTATTTGATTTCAGTGACCTGTGGTAGAGGTGTAAGGTAACAGTAAATTAAATTTCACATTTGCCAATTGAGCTGTTCTTCACAGCTTGTGAGTTCAACTCACAATTGAGAATATTGAGGTAGGGGAGAGAGGGAGGGTGAGTGAAAGAGAGGAGAGATAGATAGAAAAAAGGAGAGGAGAGAGAACAGAAAGAAAGGAAGGCAGGAAGGAAGGAAGGAAGGAAGGAAGGAAGGAAGGAAGGAAGGAAGGAAGGAAAGAAGGAAGGAAGGAAGGAAGGAAAGAAGGTAGGAAGGAAGAAAGAAAAGAAGGATGAAAGGAAAGAAAAAGACAGACAGAAAGAAAGAAAGAAAGAAAGAAATGGGGCTGGGAAGGTGGCTCAGTGGTAGAGCGCTTGCCTTGCATGCCAGAGGCCCTGAGTTCGATTCCTCAGCACCACATAAGCAAAAAGAAAAAAGCCGGAAGTGGCGCTGTGGCTCACATGGTAGAGCGATAGCCTTGAGCTGAAGAGCTGAGGGACAGCGCCCAGACCCAGGGTTCAGGGCCCCATGACAAGACTGAAAGAAAGAAAGAAAGAAAGAAAGAAAGAAAGAAAGAAAGAAAGAAAGAAAGAAAGAAAGAAAGAAAGAAAGAAAGAAAGAAAGAAAGAAAGAAAGAAAGAAAGAAAGAAAGAAAGAAAGAAAGAAAGGAAGGAAGGAAGGAAGGAAGGAAGGAAGGAAGGAATAAGGAAAGAAGGAAAGAAAGAAAGAAAGAAAGAAAGAAAGAAAGAAAGAAAGAAAGAAAGAAAGAAAGAAAGAAAGAAAGAAAGAAAGAAAGGAAGAAGAAGAAGGAAGGAAGGAAGGAAGGAAGGAAGGAAGGAAGGAAGGAAGGAAGGAAGGAAGGAAGGAAGGAAGGAAGGAAGGAATAAGGAAAGAAGGAAGAAAGAAAGAAAGAAAGAAAGAAAGAAAAGAGAAAGAAAGAAAGAAAGGAAGGAAGGAAGGAAGGAAGGAAGGAAGGAAGGAAGGAAGGAAGGGAGGAAAGAAGGAAGGAAGAAACGAAGGAATGAAGGAAGGAACAAGGAAAGAAGGAAGAAGGAAAGAAAGAAAGAAAGAAAGAAAGAAAGAAAGAAAGAAAGAAAGAAAGAAAGAAAGGAAGGAAGGAAGGAAAGAAGGAAAGAAAGAAAGAAAGGAAGGAAGGAAGGAAGGAAAGAAAGAAAGGAAGGAAGGAAGGAAGGAAGGAAAGAAGGAAGAAGGAAAGAAAGAAAGAAAGAAAGAAAGAAAGGAAGGAAGGAAGGAATGAAAGAACAAGGAAAGAAGGAAGAAGGAAAGAAAGAAAGAAAGAAAGGAAGGAAGGAAGGAAGGAAGGAAGGAAGGAAGGAAGAAGGAAGAAAGGAAGGAAGGAAGGAAGGAAGGAACAAGGAATGAAGGAAGAAGGAAAGAAAGAAAGAAAGAAAGAAAGAAAGAAAGAAGGAAAGAAAGAAAGGAAGGAAGGAAGGAAGAAAGAAAGGAAGGAAGGAAAGAAGGAAAGAAGGAAAGAAAGGAAGGAAGGAAGGAAGAAAGGAAGGAAGGAAAGAAGGAAAGAAGGAAAGAAAGGAAGGAAAGAAGGAAGGAAGGAAGAAACGAAGGAAGGAAGGAAGGAACAAGGAAAGAAGGAAGAAGGAAAGAAAGAAAGAAAGAAAGAAAGAAAGAAAAGAAAGAAAGAAGGAAAGAAAGAAAGAAAGGAAGGAAGGAAGAAAGAAAGGAAGGAAGGAAAGAAGGAAAGAAAGAAAGAAAGAAAGGAAGGAAAGAAGGAAGGAAGGAAGAAACGAAGGAAGGAAGGAAGGAACAAGGAAAGAAGGAAGAAGGAAAGAAAGAAAGAAAGAAGAAAGAAAGAAAGAAGAAGAAAGAAAGAAGAAAGAAAAGAAAGAAAGAAAGAAGAAAGAAAGAAAGAAGAAGAAAGGAAGAAAGGAAGGGAAGGAAGGAAAGAAGGAAAGAAAGAAAGAAAGGAAGGAAGGAAGGAAAGAGGGCAAGAAGGAAAGGAAGAAAGAAAGAAAGAAAGAGAAAGAAAGAAAAGAAAGAAAGAAAGAAAGAAAGAAAGAAAGAAAGAAGGAAGGAAGGAAGGAAGGAATGAAGAAACGAAGGAAGGATGGAAGGAACAAGGAAAGAAGGAAGAAGGAATGAAAGTAAGAAAGAAAGAAAGAAAGAAAGAAGAAAGAAAGAAAGAAAGGAAGGAAGGAAGGAAGAAGGAAGGAACGAAGGAAGGAAGAACAAGGAAAGAAGGAAGAAGGAAAGAAAGAAAGAAAGAAAGAAAGAAAGAGAAAAAAGAAAAAAAAGAAAGATAATGATTGAGAATGAACGGTTTGGAGTCAGGAGTTACATGGCAGAGGTGCTACCTCTATTTGGTATTAGGTCTGCCCTAGCCATGCAGACCCTATGCAGACACTTCCCCTCTTCTTGGCTAAGTTTCCATCCTTTATGTGTTACCTAGGTATCTGCCATGCCTGGAGGCAGACACCTCCCCCTCCTGCTAAATCACAACCTGGTCAGCCTCTGGTCACACTTTCCATTTGGCCAGAGGAGATTCCCAGGCCCTGAGGTCACAACTAGTGTGGCCAGAATTTTCCCCCCACCAGGCCATATCTCATCCGGGCCTTGGCCTAGATATGTCCATGGCCTGAGGTTGGGTCAACCCCCTTTTTTTCACATGCCTCTCCACCATATATGGCATGGGAAGCAGTTCAGTAAATAAACTACTTTACCTGACTGAATACCATGTGGTGTTCTCTTCATTGGTTACCTGATGAAACTTACCTAATTAATTATACCTTACACTTCAGAGTTTCTAGTTATGAATTCATGGATATTTTTTGACATATGTGAGATCAATATCTACAAAACATATGTACTTACTCATCATTTAACAGTATAATTCTGACTGGAATCTTTTTTTCAATTTTTAATTTTGAAAATAATGTACAGAGAAGTTGCAATTACATTTGCAAGATTATGAGTACATGTCTTATTAAGCATTGGTGCCTCCTCCTTTGTTTCCCCTTTTCATCCCTTCCCATCTTCCACTTCCTCCTCCAAAGTTGTAAAGTTCGTTTTTTTTTTTTGTTTTTTTTTTTTTTAAATTTAATTTAATTTTATTTGTGAACATACTGTACAGAGGAGTTACAGTTACATGGGCAGGATAATGCGTACATTTCTTACCAAGCATTGCAGCCTCCTCCTTTGTTTATCCTTCACATCCCTTCCCAGCCTCCCCCCTCCCCCCCCTAATCCCAATCCTTTTCCTTCCCCCCCCCCCCCGCACCAACGTTGTAAAGCTCGTTTTGGACATGACAACTTGTACTTCTCATTTGTTGCAACAGGTTCACCTGTATCCTTAAACAACTGGTTTTTCCCCATCTCCTCCACAAGTTATACTGACATCAAATATAGTGAAAGCAGGGGTTATACTGTGGAGGACGGACATACAAAGCAACAGAGAGATAATCTTATAAATGTGTTAGAAACACATGCATGAAAGAAAAAAAACATTAAAATACACATCTAAGGGTTCATTTTCTTGACATCACATTATCTGACCTTTTCCGCTTGACTCATACATATACTAGATATTACAAATAAGGGAAACCATGGGACCTACGTTTCTTTGGGCCTGGCTTACTTCACTTAATATAATTTTTTCCAAGTTTTTCCATTTCCTAACAAATGGGGCAATGTCATTCTTTCTGATGGAGGCATAGAATTCCATTGTGTATATATACCACATTTTCTTGATCCATTCATCTACTGAGGGGCATCTGGGTTGGTTCCATATCTTAGCTATGGTAAATAATGCTGCAATAAACATAGTTGTGCTGGTAGCTTTAGTGTGGTCTTGTTTGTAAACATTAGGGTAAATGCCCAAAAGTGGGATTGCTGGGTCATAGGGGAGCTCTATGGGAAGTCTTTTGAGGAACCTCCATACTGCTTTCCAAAGTGGTTGAACAAGTTTACATTCCCACCAACAATGAAGTAAGGTTCCTTTCTGTCCACATCCCCTCCAGCATCTGTTGTTGTTAGAGTTCTTGATTTTTGCCATTCTAACTGGAGTGAGGTGATATCTCAATGTTGTTTTGATTTGCATTTCTTTTATGGCTAGGGATTTTGACATAATGTGTTGTACATTTCATTGTCGCTATGGATCCACCTGTATACCTATTTACATAATTTTTTTCCCTTCCTCTTCACAAAGACTACCAACATCTGAATTTTTAATAGCAGCCTAATTAACCTTAAAGTCTATTTTGTTTGCTTTGCTTTGCTTTGTTTTTAGCTTAAAGTAATCAAAGATTTGGTGGGACAATCTGAAAAGATCTCTGCTTTCATATTTTATAAACACCCTGGGCTACAACATGTGTGCTACCAGGTCAGATGATGGGACTTTGAAATACTAGAAAGCAGATGCACATCATAAGGTCCACGGCTTTGGGATTTCTCAGATTCTTTTTTAAATGTAATTGTTACTAAGGTGTGTAGAGTGAGTTTACCATATCACAGTCCATGTAATGTGTACATTTGCCTTGTAGACAATTCCATCCTTTCCTGAGCTTTCCCCCAGTTTTTGCTTGTTTTGTTGTTGTTGTTTGTTTTTGTTTTTGTGCCTAACCATCAGCTTCAACTCAGGATTGGTTGCTGCACCTGAGTTTTTGTAATCAAGGCTACTCTACCTCTGGAGTCCCAGCTCCCTTTATGGCTTTTTGGTTGTTAATTGGAGAGAAGAGTCACAGATTTTCTCACTCCTGCTATCTTTGAACTGTGATCATCAGCCTCCTGAGTAGCTAGGATTATAGGCCTGAGTCCCCAGTGTCCAGCTACTAATGTGTTGGTTTCATGCTTCCCTGGTTTTGTTACAATTTTCTTCGACTCTTGGCACTAATACTACATATTGCCTGCTCAAATCTGAATTGGTGGAACATGCTTGTATTTTGAGGAAGGCAGGAATAGGAAACTATAGGCCATAGGGACATATAAGCTAAACAAATCATTTGGAACATGGCATAAAGACAAGTAAACTTATTGCCAGTTGACTGTGTCTTGTCTTTACTTTTAATTTTACATGGCCTTTGAATGATGATAGACATATCCAAATGACAATTGGCAGAAATAAGGTTTGTCATCCTGTTCTAAAAACAAAACAATAAGCCACCCAAAAATATAACCTATGAGTCCAGCAGTTTCCTTGAATTAGAGATCAATATGCCCTAGTTTATGAAAAAATGTCCTTTATTCAAGTGCTGCTACTTTTTCTAACTACAAATATAATGAAATCTGTAGTAGTCTGTAGAATTGTATACCACAGCTGTCATTTTAATTTACAAGAAATTCCGACTTTAAAATGTTTATTTATTCATTTTTTGACAGTTGTGGGGCTTGGAATCAGGGCCTGGGCACTGTCCCTGAGACTCTGTGCTCAAGGTTGTTAGCATTATACCAATTGAGCCACAGAGTCACTTCTATTTTATGAGTTGTTAATTGGAGATAAGAGTCTTATGGGGACTTTTCTTCCTGGGCTGGCTTTGAACTGTGATCCTCAGATCTCATCCTCATGGCTAGCTGCGATTACAGGCATGAGAGATTGGCACCTGGCTTTAAATACTCATTTTTAAAATGAACCGCTTGTTGCCTCTGGCTCACATATATAATCCTAGCTAGATTTAGGATTACAGTTATAAGAAACAAACACTAGGTAAGATTTTTTCATGATGGTTTGTATTGCCATGTTTTAATATTGTTTGTTTCTTACACTACAATGCTCTTATTTTTATTTTCACATAGGTGGGGATGATAAGTGCTAGCCAGTGTTGAACTTTCTTTTGTTGAGATGGAGGCATGTGCACGGTCTTTCCTAGAATGGCATGGAATTGAAATCCTCCTATTCTCAACTCCCCATGGGCCTGGGATGATAGAAGTATTCCATCACGCATAACCAGGGGTTGAGGATCATTGCAGGTAACTCTACACTGGTCTGGAACTGATGTCCCAAATACCTAGCTTTACAGGCAAAACCATGTTATATTCCATTTCACATTGAATAGCTTATGTATATACTTAGAGAGTACAATGATAACACATTACGTGTTAAATACATAAAATAGTCAATATAATTAGCAGGTTTATCTCCTAAAACATTCAAGCTAATGTATTTTGGTAACCTCCTGACCCTGTTAGCTATTTTGGAATATACCATAAACAAGAATACACTGACAATGTGAAGAATATTGGAAGTTGATAAAGATAGAGACAAGTTAGAATATGTGTAATAAATATATATTTATCTATTGCTCCTCTGAAGAATATTATCATATATTCAACATGACAATACCACCAAACATTGAAATGACAATAATTTTCCTACAGTGTAGAATTTCCCATTTCATAATCGGCCATCTTCAACTTTTTACATCTTTTTACATTATAAGTATGAATGTTTTCCTGTTTATTTTAATGTTTTGAAATCATTATATGATGGAATTAAAAATTTGTAGTTTACTGAAATTATCTCATTTTGTATGGATTTGTGATGCTAAATCATTAATACCATGGTTTCCTGAAATTTATGCTAACAGACTATATCACTAAATTATATTCTAATTACATCTTATTATTGTATTTTTATATAGGGTTCTACTGTTGCTGTTTTATGATATAGAATGTTGTGAAGCTAGACTGAAACTTGCAACCCCACTGCCTCCAGTTACACTGTTTTATCACCAGGTTATGGAGGCTGATAAATATAACTCTAACTAATCAGGAGTTTGAGACCTGAGATTTAGTTCATACAGGCTGAGCATGAAATTTTAAGAGTCTCTCCTCTCCAGTTCACTATAGAAAGCTTGCAGTGGAACTGTGGCACAATTGGTAGATCACTACAGTCACCAGAAAGATACTCAGCCTTGTCATATAGCCCCTGAATTCAAGACCTAAAACATAGATATGCACAACACACCCTCACACATACACACACACACACCAACACACATGTACACTCACAGATTCTCTGGCAATGTTGTATCTTAAATTCTTTTCCAGAGATTGGGCAACAGCCCACTCATTTGTAAAGGTTTTTTTCCTGATTATTTTGAAGGAGGAGGATAGTTCATGGGACAAAGAAGACAAGACTTTAGTGAGGAATTCTTTATAAGTGACTAGCTTATAAAAAAGAACAGGAGCACAGTTTTTATATTTAAAGCTTACATTCCTTCAACTATAGTATTTTTCTATAATAATCATTGAATTATGAGAAGACAATACAGCACCTCTTCCCTCCTCCCCTTCCCCTCTGTCATAAAATATGACAAAAGTATAAAAAATACTCTATCTTAAAAAAATGAACATCTATAAAAAGGTCTGGCAATAAGTGCAAGGTTTATTTTTCAATAATTGTATGATTTTCCACCTCTAAGTACTTACCTTTTTTCCAGATGACAGCACACTGGGGATTAAAGGGCAAACAAGATTAGGAAACAAAAAACTAACAAAGTCCTAGGATATAGATGTCAAAAATTGATGCAAGAAGTACATGGTAGGCTGAGAGGGCCCTGAGTGGCAAAATGATTTCTGCAGGATGAGAGGAATAGTGACAAATAAGGCATGGATCTGACCTAGAAAGTGTTCCTTGAGGTTGAGAACATGCTGATCCCAAGACCTAGCTGAGGATGTTGGGATTTGACAATGTTCACATGTGTATAGAGTGATGTGGGAGGGGAGATTTCAGTCTCCACTATGTCTTTGGGATTGTCTTATGTGAGCAAGCAGTTTAGATCATTGGTCTCTGAGAGATGACACTCTCTACCTCACAATGGAATAGAATATGGAACCCTGAGAGCCAGACAACTGTAACTGACAGTTAGCTCAAGCCAGCTCTAGTGGCCTGTTGCTCAGGAACAAGAAAGTTCAAGAGACTCAGGTCTCAGGCGTGAGAGGTGTGAGTGCCTCACTCAATGCTGTAGACATTGCATCAGTGCCAAAACACGAATCCATATTCTCAGGCCTTTCTATAAGACGAAACCAAGGAAATCACAAGGAAACTCATGCCAGGTATAACTATGACAGGAAACCTATTTAATCTCATCCTAGGCCACAGTACAACCTTCTTCTTGTGTGCTTTTATATGTGTATACTGAGAAAATATTTACTGTGTACTTTTCAAGCCACGCTATTAATCATTTTGAAGTGTACTCCCAATTCCATATTTCAAAAATCCATTCTTTTTACCACCTCAGTATGACAATGAGTCAGCCCAAACCCTGAATATGCCTTATAATATAGGGAGCTTGGACTCAGGCTTGTTGGAAATGCTGGTAATGAACCTTGTCCCTGCCTACCAGAAAGGTGATCTTTTCTATGTTAGAAACATTCTTCAACATTATAGAGTAGGAGACAATGGAGCAGTTGCTGGATATTGTTTAAAGAGTGAGTGTTCCTCTTTCAAACAGGGATGAGACAATGAGACATCCTGGCAGATTATTGGAATACTTGGTACCTCTCTGAGACTGTTTCACTGGGGTCTGATCACAGGAGCTTGTCTTGAGACAAAGAAGTTCACTTCCTGGCTAACTCCTTAGAACTGGGCTGCCAGAACATTTCATTTTTCACAGAAACTAGTGGAGCCTTAGCAGTTTGCTTGCTGAGAGACTAGGATTAAAGGAATGAGCCAGTGGCAACCAACGTCCACCCTAACCTTCTTGGAGGCCTTTGAAGGAATATCGACAGATGAAAAATGCAACTTGAGCTTGAATTCCGGGCCTGAGAGTTGTCCTGTTCGTAGCACTCTATAATTTGATCCCCAAGTCCAGGTCTGGCCTTTGGCTGGTTCACTGAAGTATCTTTAGAATTTTACAAATTAGACTGTGTTCAAACTGTGATCCTCAGATCTCACACTACTAGTTAGTAAGATTAGAGGCATGAGCCATTGTGCACTTATTTGGACAGATGCATATAAGCATCCTCACAGAATTTACTTGAAATTTTGTAGTCATATCTCCACTTTTTGTTGGTCATGTTTACATTACTCTGTGGGACTTAACCAGTCCCAAGTGTGTCCTGTTAGTTCAGAAAAAGGAGAAGCACAGAGTTATTCTCCTTCTCTCCTCCCATTGGTACAGATCCTTCTACCGTAACTGGGAGGAAGATGAACAAGATGAAGAAGAAAGTGGATGTTGGGACAAAGAGAAATTCTGTCCTTGAAAAATGGATATCTTTGAGGTTTCTGATTGAAAGTCAACATTCTTCTTTGCACACCAGTTGTGATTTTCATCAGGGAGTTGAGGCTTGGCACTTCAGTGGATAGCAGATTACACATTGTGGATGCGGTTGTTGTTTTGGACTCTCATGGATGACAAGGAGGTCTGTGTATAACAAGTCAGATTCAGTGGAGAAACAAATTTCTCCTCCTATCACAGGGAGAATTTTAGAGTATTGTAATTGAGAAATTGTGAGGAGCATCCTGCTTGCACGAATCTCTTCCCACCTCCCAACATGCATGTCCTGCCAGAAAAACGCTATAGCCTCAGGATGTGGAGGGCGGGCTCTCATTTTCCTTGTCTGCCCACAGCATGGTTTGTTCCATCTTTCCTATGTGGATGGACTTCTACCATGATGATTTCTATGAGCACAAGTACCATGACACCATGAAAGAACTTACACAGTATGTCAAGCTCAACATGCCATCTTCAGACTTGCTCTTATGCTCACATATTCTTCTGGAGCAGCTGGAGGAACTCATGATCCTTGAGACCAAGGAAAAGAAGAAGTCCTTGTTTATATGCCTCAGATCTGGTGAGTATGGATGGAACCTGAGTCTCTAGGTCTGTGCCTGATTGGCCAAGAGCCCTTAGTACGCCCCAGCTTGGCAAAATGTCCTTTTATAGATATTCTTTGCCAGGTAATATCTGTTCTCCTTTTAAAACAACTTGGAAGTAATCACTCATTAGAAACATCCTTCCTTCTCATCAGTGTTCAGTCCAAACTCAAGTTCTACAGCTTCCCCCATTAGATCCTCATGAAAGTTTAGTCACACCTTAACTTCTACAGTTCTAAGACTCCTGAACCTATTTCCATGCTCAGGTTTGCATCACCGTAGAACAACTCTTGCAGAACTCCAGATAAAGAACCCATCAGTGATGTCATCTATGGTGACTGATAGAGATCGGAAGCCATCACTAATCTCCAGAAAGCATGTGAACATAGAGGGCTTTTTTTTTTAACTTGTGGAAAGGCCCAAACAAGTTATGAGTCTTGTGCACATCTCACTGGTTCTGAACACCACATGTGATGCAAGTACACCTGCACATACAAGCAAGGAAGAAGATGATCCAGAATGTCTCCTATTGATATTCACAATCCACCTAGATCGGCGCCAAACCATTCAAAAAGACTCGTCTTGGTGTGCAGGGTAAATGTGTGCTAATGGAAAATGATCCCAGTCTATGTTCAGCAAAACAAATAAGAGAGGTCCAAACTCTAGATTCAGTTGAGGAAAGAGAGTCTTTCCTCACAGAATACCCAGACCAATCTGTCCTCTTGCAAGAGATCCAATTTCCAATTAAGAAATTAGAATTTGTCCCTCCTTGGACTCAGGAAGAAAATCCTGTCTTTAGTGATGAAATAAATCCCTTTGAGGACTCAGAGGCAGAATTTCTGCCTGAAGGCAACTTAGAGACCAATCTAGATTTAGAGATTCCATTCCCCCTTCCTGGAAAAAAATCTTTATTTTTCTTTTTGTTCTGCTTGTTGTAAAGTGTTAATTCTATTTATTTTTCTAACTTTATTAAAATATCAATGCTTTTGATATATTATAGATTCATGAATCTTAAATACGTTTCTTTTTAAGCCTACAATCTGAAGCATCATGCATATGTGTGCTGTTGGGGGAAAACACAGAATGACAGGGGGCTGTACAAGAGAGCCTACTGTGTATACAGGGAACTGTTAAATGCACAGGGAGCGGCAAAGAAGCCAAGCCATGCCTGGATGGGTTGATAAGGTGGCTAGAAAAGGTCTTGGACAGCAGATAAGATGTCCTAGAAAGCTATTCTGTCAATTGGGACAAATGACACAATACTTATAGTGGTATGTGGGACACTCTTCCAACAGTTAGCTCAAATCTGTATATATTTTCTTTGTGCTTTGGGTAAATATGGAAGAAAAATTTACCTACAATAATATAAAAATCTCCTTATGTTTGATATTTGACAAAATATATAGGAAATATGTATACTGGAAAGTAAAAACTATCATCAATAGAAGAAAGAAGGGTTACATAGATGAACAAACACAAAATCAGGCAGGAAAATAACACAATTAAATCAGATGTATGTAAATACATGTTATATTCTTGATGTTATATATAGTATATTATATAATATATGAAATTGAACATGATTTTTCAAACTACAAAGGCATTTAAATTTTTAGTCTTGAGTAATTATTTCACAAAATATTAGTGTAAAATATTTTGGGGGAAACACAGCTATAATTTGATTATAATTATATGAGTATATGAATATATATTTGTGTGTTTCTAGATCTAACACTGATTATAAATAGATGAATAAACATATATATATATATATTTATATATATCTGTCTAAGAAGTGAGTATAATGAAACTGACTACACTATGTATAAAAATGAAGCTATGAGTTGAGTCCATGAGACTCAGGCCTGTAATCCTAGTGATGTGGGAAGCTGGGTTCTGAGGTTTAGTCTCTCTTACCCCAAAGGCCTTAGATTTTCAGAGGAGGCCTGTGTCCTTCAAAGAGACACATATAAGGTGGGATCACACTCCCCAAACCCAGAGAAAGGCAGCAGAAATCAGGACAACCTCTTATGACACTCTACTCAGTTTCTGTACCAAGATTGCCATCTGTAGAACATCCATCCGATAGAAAGTAGGCATTTCCTCCAAAAGGGTCTAAAAAGAGCCTTCTGAACTTTAATCTTTGACTATACTGAATTAAACCTTATTTCCCTTCCCAAACTGCAAACACATAGAAATATGGCAAGGGCTCAAGAGAGATGGACAAAGACTTACAAATACATAAAATTATATACTCTGTTTCAGTAATTCAATGACAAATCACCAAAGCATGTCTTGGATTTTTCTTTTTTTAAAGGAAATAGAAACATACTCTGAGTGTATCAGGAACTAGATGATAGTTTTGTTGTTGAATTGTTGAATGCACTCCTAGGCAAAGGAGACACATATATGGAAGAAATTATGTGGGGGAGAATGTCCTCACACAGCTTCACAAAATAATGGCTATAATTTCTATGATGTCACAGCCACCTATGCCATAGCAACAAATAGGTGTCAGGCACTCGTTTTGCCCTGAAGTGGACTCAACAACACCAACAGGCACAAAGAATGAAAGGGAATGATTACTAGCCACCAGACATCAGCTTGAAGAGCTGTCCTGACCAGAAGTTAGGATAAATCGAGCTGGGGAAGGTTGATCTCCATGTAAGACTCCTGAACACTAAGGATTAGGCACTATTATAGATATTGGAAAAACAGAAGTTAATGTGGATCTCTCCTCAACAATTTCATGCTGAAACGAAAATCAGAAATCATAATGATAATTCCTATAAATCAGAGACATGACATTGGTGATTTTGTAGCAACAACTTCACAGTGAGGATGGGAGGAGACAACGCTGAACAAGAGATAGTTGATATGGGAGCCATCATCCAGGCAATTATCTAGGAGCAGATACTCCAGGCAATAAGAACAGCAAATACATCCCCCATTGATGGGAATGGACCTGACTTGCTTCAGAAAAGGAAAACAGCATTGACATGCTTGCTTGTGAAGTAAGAATGGAAATGTACAATGAAGAAAAAAGAGGTCTGAAATGAAGATAAGAATAAATTAGATAGATATTGGATACTGCAGATTACAAGAAGGAAAGTTCTGATTTTATTATAAAACTGACATGACCCACTGGAACCAAAGTGCTAAAATAGCAGTCAGACACATCTGATTCACCGAAAGAATACTTCTAAAATGTGATTCTATCTGGGCTCTGGTGGCTTACAATTGGAATCCTACTTACTCAGGAGGCTGATATCTGAGGATGAGATTTAAGGAAGCCCAAAGAGGAAATTTGGTAAGACATGTCCAATTAAACACCAAAAATATGGATATGAAGCTGTGATTCAACTGGAAGATCACTAGCCTTGAGGAAAAAACTAAGAAACAGCACCCAGGCCTTAGGTCCAAATCCCAGGACGTCAAAAACAAAGAAGCCAAAAAATAAAATTTGGTGCTCAGTCATTCATCACTTAGCATTCTAGTTCAATGTATTTGGTATGAGTCTTGGAAATTATATCCTTAGCAAATGCTCTCCCAGGATATTTTGCTTCATTACCAACTTTCAAATCCCTGGCAGCACCAATGTCTCCTCCCAGTTAGCATAGCAGTCAGCCATTGGAAATTTGAAGATATATTTTATTATTCATAAGAATTCTGATCATCTTTCCACATACATCAAATGAGTAGTAGCCCCATTCCACTATTCTGAATGTTTATAATCCTCCTTTGAGTTAATAAGCATTAAAGCTTAAAAATTCTAGAGTGGTTATCCAATTAATTCAATAGTCATCATTCTTCCATATAAACATATGTTTATAAAAGGAGAGATTATTTGAAAGTGTGTACATGATACCTTCTATCTCTAATAATCTCAAGAAATAGTTTTACAGAAACATCCTGATTGTTTTGCCAAAGGAAAAGATAAGAGATTTAAATAAGAGACCTAACTTCTCAGAAGGAAAATGCTATTGGCTTTAGAACAATTTCATTTGTCTAGAACTGTGGATATCAGTTTCAGAAATGCCAGAGCCTAAGGGTATTATTCAAATCACATTATCATGAGGTACAAGCAGTCTGTCTATATCAACCTTCCAGGAAAAAAAAATCAATGAAGGAAAAGCAATGCTTCTAAAACAAGGAGGTTGGTGATGATTCATGCTTGTTATCCTAGCTAGTTAGCAGTCTAAGATGAATGGATCCCATGTCAAAGCCTGGCCAAGAAAATCCTTCCTGTCTCCAACCAGCAGACAGGAAACATTAGCTCTGTTCCTGAAGCCCAGATGGACAGCCTCTGACAACAGACATCCAGACACACAATAACATCCCTATTTGAAATATTATCAAATATATTCACATAATATCTTCTGTTTGGGAGATAATATTTAAAAGATGTATCAAAGACAGTTCAAAATGGCATTTAAAAAAGGCAGAGTGAAATTAGAAATATGTACTCACTGACTGAAATGCAAGTAACTGCCAGAATGATGTTAATGGGGCTAGAGGCCCATTTGGTAACTTATCCACTCAACCATCTTTCCTCACCTCTTGTCAGCCTGAACAGTGAGACTTTTGAAATTCAAGGAATGTGTGTGAGCATATAGCTTGTAAAAGTAATAATGAAAAGCTAGGCATTGGAAGCACAGGCCTGTAAAACTAAGTACTCAGAACTCTGAGATATGAGGAACTCAGTTCAAAGCCAACTGATCAAAAAAGATTCTTACCTCCATTTAAACAGTAAATACAGAAAGATGAGCTGTGCTTCAAATGGTAGAGCATATAAAAGCTAAGCAAGAGTACCTAGGTCCTGAATTCAACCCCAGTACTGCCTCTCATACACAAAATAATCATGATTACACCACAGTATATATGTGCATACATGTTGACAAGGGATGTAGATGAATGGGATGATGACATCAATTACCTCACCTTTAGTCTCAATCTTTCTGTACAGCGTAGCCCAGTCTGTGAAAAGCCATAGGTGAAATCTTTCCTCAAAATCAGCAGATACATCCTCATTGCCCTCTGCACATTTATATTATGTATACACACATATAAGGGCTATATTTTCTAACTAATTTTCTTTTTTTATTGTGAAAATGCTGTACAGAGAAATGCATAATCTTACACACATGATTCAGAATTATGTGCCCTTGTTTAGGTTTCATAGGGAGCACAATATATCCAGCCTCTGGATCATTCTTGTAATCTTAGCGTTCACAAGGATGGGATCTGAGGATCACAGTTTGATGCCAACCCAAGCTAATAAATCCTCAATTTCTTATCTTCAATTAAGTAGAAAAAGCCAGAAGTGGAGATGTGGTTTGAGTGGCACAGTGACAGCACTGAGTAAAGCAATCTAAGGAAGAGCTCCAGACCCTCAGTTCAAGCCTGAGTACTGGCCCACTAGTACTTCAAACGCCAACCTTCCCCCAACAGGAAACCAAAAATACGTCAAAATATTTTGTAACTTGTGAAGCAAAATCCAATGAGGCAACATAGTTACTAGTTTGTTGATGGGTTGGGGGGGAACCCCAAATTCAACATGTGTTCAAATAACATAAAGAACAAGCAATCAAGTAAAATTTCCCAGTAAAGAAACTTCCTTAGTATTCATTGGGACCCCTGACAAAGATACATTTTTCTATATTTTTTCAAAATTAGTGTTTTTTTTCAGTAAGGTAATTAGTACAAACCTTTGTTTTAAGTTATAGGAGTTATTGGAAGCTCCAAGTGAAGGTACAACAAAAAGCATACAATATTACAAGTTTCTATGCCTCTGTTGAGACATTAGAAACTTGTTATAGTGTGGTCTCTCAGAAACAGAAGGGGGATGCTTAGCATCACTGGTCATAAAAGAAATGCAAATCAAAACCAAAACCACATTTAGATCCCATTCACCACAGTTAGAATGTCCACTATCAAGAAAACAAATAATAACAAATGCTGGGGTGGATATGCCTAAATGAGAACCTACCACACTGATGGTTCAACCACTCTGAAGGCAGTATGAAGGTTCCTCAAAAGACTAAACATAGAACTCCCTTAAGATCTAGCAATCCCACTCCTCACAGTTATCCAAATGATCTCAAATTAGTGCACAATAAGCTACCAGAACAACTATGTTCATTGCAGCATTGTTTACCATAGCTAAGATATGGAGCCAACCCAGTTGCCCCTCAATAGATGAATGGATCAAGAAAATATGGTATATTTACAGAATGTAATTTTATGCTTCTATCAGAAAGAGTGGCATAATCCCTTTTGTAAGAAAATGAAAAGACTTGGAAGAAATCATACTAAGTTAATCAAGCCAGGCCCAAAGAAACATGAGCTCTATGATTTCCCTCACTTGCAATGAGTAGCATTGGCCTATTACTCCTGAAAGTGGATTATAGTAGCACAGAAGTTATGAATATATACATGACCATACGAAATGATGCTAATTGAAATGAATGCCAATACATAGAAACGCAGGTCTTCTTTTGTTTAGTTGTCAAGCTTGATGTTACTAATGTACTGCAGATAGTTCATTCTTCTTACTTTATGTTATTTTTCTTCTCCTAGGGTTTTATCCATGGCAATTCCCATCTGTGATTCTGGTACCCTGAATTCTGTATATTCTGTTAATGAAACTGGGAAAGTTAAATGGATTTCTTTTTTACTATGGTTGCAACTGTCTTTTACATTTCAAGTACTTAACAAAAAGAATGTAAGCCAATCACTGCCAGTGGTACACACTTGTAACTCTAGCTGTGATCTGAGGAAAGTGGATTATAGCTAGACCAGGTTAGAAAAATCTGTGAAATTTTGATCTCCAATTAACTATTCAAAATCAAGAAGTAAAGGTTGGCTCAAGTCGTACTCGGCTACCCTTGAGTTAAAAAACTATAGGTCAGCTCCCTAAGTTCAAGCTCCATTATTCACACACACACACACACACACACACACACACACACACACACACACACACACACACACACACACACAGTTACCCTTGAAAGAAAAGCTAAAAGTCAACTCCCCGATTTCGAGCCCAAGTATTTACACACACACACCCAAACACACACACACACACACACACACACACATACACACACAAACACATTTTATCTCAAAAATAGCCAGTGACCAGGAAACAAACAAGATGATATTTTTCTTTGTTTTCTTTCATTTTTGTCATGTTTATTTATTTATCTCTCTTTGAGAAGTTAAAGGGGTCATTTTATAAGAGAGACATGATGAACATGTTCAACAGTGGTATTCAATTGGTACTATATTGAAAATGACTTATGCAACATGTTTGTGGGGAAAGACGGGAAAATGAAGAGATGAAGGGAAAGGGTAACATTATCCAAAAAAAAAATGCACTCAGGGAAGTAGAGCTGTGGCTCAATATGAGTGCTAATCTCAGCAAAAGATCTCAGAGACAGTGCTAAGGCCCTTGGTTCAAGACTGATTACTGACTGAAACAAAAACAAATACAAAGGAAATGTAGTCATTACCACAGGTATGTAACTATCTCCTCTACAGCAAAATAATGATAAGAAGAAGGAGAAGAAGAAGAAGAAGAAGGAGGAGGAGGAGGAGGAAGAGGAGGAGGAGGAGGAGGAGGAGGAAGAGGAAGAGGAGGAGGAGGAAGAGGAGGAGGAGGAAGAGGAGGAGGAGGAAGAGGAGGAGGAGGAGAAGGAGGAGGTGGAAGTTAATAAAACCAAACCAGTGAGAGAGAAAAATTGAGAGAGCAAGGGAAGGGGTGATATTTCAAAAAAGAAATATATCCATACCTGACTTATATGACTATAAACTCTGTGTAGCACATATTTGTAATTATAATACAAAGAAAAAAACAGAAATATAGTTCTGGAGGCATAACTCAAATGCAAGATCTGACTAATAAGTATGTGATACCAAGTTCAAAACCCATTATCAATTTCCCCTTCAAAAATGGCTCTTCTCATCATGTGTGCTTTCCCTAGCTTATGAAAAGGGGTGCAAACAGTTAAAGAGAGAGCAAAATAAGCTATCTGACACAGAACTGTGCTTTTAAAGAGCAGTACTTGCTAGAACACGTGTTGACTAGAACAGACGATGACTCCATGTTTTCTGAAATAAATAGACCTAGTCGAACTTGAATACAGGCTCCACTGTACACGAGATAAGGACTCAAAATTAACTAAACTCTCTGGGGCTCAAAGTCTTCATAGTTAAAGTGAGCATAACAATACAAATCTCACATTATGAGATCTGGATGTCATCAAACCTGGAGTGGGTTTTATCTTAGGTGTGTGTGAAACACTCAAAAGCTGCTGGAAGGAGTATAAACTGGCCTGATGTTTACTATATTACTTAACAGTAAAACAGCAACTATACAGACTCATGGCTGTTTTCTCATGCTGAGAAAAGAGGATCAAGGTTCTAAGCCAGAACAGGAAAATGGATCAAACTCATCTCCATTGACCTCTAAAAAAGCTTGAGGTGGAGTTTGGTTCAAGTTGTAGAAAGCAAAAATCTCAGGAACAGCGTCCAGGCCCTGAGTTCAAACCCTAGGACCAGCACAAGCACACACGCACACACCACACACACACACACACACACACACACACACACACACACACACACACCACAAAAACACATACACAAACACACACAATTTTGTATGTTCCTCTCACTCCACTTAACAATACTTTCCCACTTCCAAGCTCACAAGTTGTTGTTGTTTTGTTTTGTTTTCAAAGGGACTTGCTGTGTAGCTCAGGTTGCTCTTAAGCTTACAATCCTCCTGGGTGCTGTGATTACAGGCATGTCTACCATAATTGGCTTCACTCAGTAACTCTATAATATTTTTTGCAAGAAATTCATTCATACTCATGAAGATATGTGGCTTAAAGCTGTTCATATTAATATTCTAATGTACAAAATGTAAATAATATAGCTGGACATGGTACTATACTACCACATGGTAATGCCAGACAGAAGTAGGAGTTGCGGAAAGCCAGATTTACACTGCAGAATCTTGTCTCCAAGGAAAGAAATTCTGTAAATATAAATCTACTCTGAGACATACAATATGTTAAATTTATATAATGGAAAAAATAGATTATTTTAATGGAAATAAAATCTTGGCAGAAAATTTGAAAACATGTATATGTATATATATATATGTAAATTTGGAGAAATAAAATTTCAAGTGGTATTATCTGTATTTTTCAGTCTCTCACCTACCGATTTACTTACACATTGATTTCTGTTTAGTCTTCACAAAACACTGTTCTCTCACATAAGTACAAAAAAACTGCAAAACAAAAAATACAAAAAGTGCATTATCATAAATGCAAATGTAGTTTATTCCCTACCATAATAATTTGGAGAAAACATGCATTAAGTTAATGGCATTGAATACTGCTCAAGAAGGGGAGTCAACGAGAATGTAGATTATGTGTTTGTGTGTGTGTGTTTGTTCCATGAGTAAGTAATGGAGTCAGAAGTAGACCTAATATTCCTGTTTAGTCTTTTTGCTCAAAGCTGACACTCTACAATGAGAGCTACATCTCCACTTCTGGATTTTGGTTTCTCAATTGGAGAAATATCTCAGATTTTTCTGCATAGGCTGCTTTAAACCAGGATCCTCTGATTTTTACCTCTAAAGTAGCCAGGTTTTAAAATATGAGCCATTGGTGGACAGCAACTACATTAATATTTTTTGCATGTTTGAATGAATTTTAGAGTAAGACATATATGTTACTTTTGAGAATGTAGGAAAATAGTAATTAATATTTAAGAGATCATAAAACATACAAACCTGAACATAGAATTTAGCTGAGACTAGAATGGAATATATCAAAATTACCTATGATAGTTTTCAGTCTGTGCACAGAAATGATTGCATTGTTGGAGCCCAAGGCCATCAGATAGCTGAGCCCCAGCTGGCTGCTATGCTCATGAGGCCAGCTAGTGATATTCACAAGAATGTGATGTTATTGGATGGCAGGGATCAGCTTCAAGTTCAGAGATCAATACCCATTGATCTCAAACCCTGATATTTTGAAATACATTGTACTTCCATTATCCCAGCTTTTCCTGAATTCCTAGAACCTAAAAAAAGTTTCAGCTTTACTTAGTATTTAACATTTCTTTTTTTCTCTCTCTATTTGTCGGCCGTGGGGCTTGCACTCTGGGCCAGGGCATGCTCCCTGAGTTCTTTAGCTCACAGCACCACTTTTGTGTTTTATGGTGGTTAATTTGAGATAAAAGTCCGATGAAATTTCCTGCCTGGGCTACCTTTGAACTGCGATCCTCAAAAACAGCTTCCTGAGTACCTTGGATAATAGACACGAGCCACTAGTTTAACCCATTTCTTACTCTATCCTCAAACCCGGTTAACCAGAAATCTAATCCAAATCACATTCTGATTTAACACCAAATGGCTAATGTAAGGAAAATTGTCTAGATTCTATTCAATCGTACATTTTTTTTTGGCTTCTACTTCTTATTGGAAAACTAAAATTTACCTTAAAGCTTGTCCTTCCCTAAACCTAACCGGAACAAAAATGTACCTCACACTTTAAACCAAATTTTATCTGAATGTTTAAAGTAACTGGATTCATTCATTCTTGCCATTCATTCCTCTTAAAATATGTGGCAGTTTTACACAATGTCTTACATGTTTTTCTCATCCTAATCCGCTCTAACTGGCACACCTTGCCTAATCCTAAGCACATATATAACCGAATCATCATGTTAATAACAAGCCACTTTTTCATATTTATCCCAACTCTTGCTCAGCGTAGAGGTCTAAATTTTACTTGCATTTTGAACATAAATTTTAAGTGTTTTTCTATTTCTTGTCAGGTTTTATTGTTCATTATTTTTTAAAAATTTTATTTTGTTGAAAAGATGCTTTAAAGAGGGATTAGTTACATGTGTAAGGTAAGGAGTACGTTTCTTGTTGAGCATTGTTACCCACTTCTTTCTTGTTCTCTCACTATTCCATCCCTCCCCACTTCCCTTACCCCACCCTCCCCTGGTGTAAACTTTATTTTCAACTTAGTGTCATGTGAGTATCATTGTTGCAATGGGTCATCCTGTGATGAACCTAAATTTTCTATTTCTCTAATCCTAATTCTAATTGTTTGGGATCCTAACCATAACCATAATAATAATGATAGCTCAATTCAAAAGTTAACAAAAAATATTTGGGTTTTTATTCATCCTATTAATTCAATGTATATCTTGAATTAACTTGCAGTTTAGCTTAAATCTTCCAAATTAGTTTATATGTGCATATATAAAGATGTAATTTTATGTGAAAAACAGAAGATCTTTGGAGGAAGGAGTAATGAGAAAGAAATAGAGGGAGTATAATCAAATACCGTTAAAGATTTTATGGAATTGTCACTTCTGACAATTAATATCTATTAACAAAATAACTAAAAATTAATAAAGAACACACTGCCTTCTAATGTTCTTTAAGAGAGCCATGATCTATCTTCTGAAAAAAAAAAAAACTCGTGTTAGATAAACTTTGTCCATGCATAATTTATAATGTTTGCCAATTATTTAACTTAATGAATAAAAATTTATCAAATAAGATTCCATGACAAAAATATAAAACAGTTACTTAGCAATTGTTTGAGAAAAAGTTACTGTCATGAGTTTTAAGAAACAGAATTGCTATTTCCCTACAAAGCAATGACTTAGGTTTACTAATCTAGTATTTGTTGTAAGTTTAGAGAACATAATTAGCATGAAAAACAACTAACTGTACATCTTGTTTCTTGAATGAGTGATATTTTAAACATTGTCTTTTATTCAAATAAATACTTAGGTTTACATTTCAAAATAAGTTCAATTTTATCTCCTTTCAGAACAAGTACTTACCCTGCAATTAAAGGTACTAGCATATTCAGGTATTTAGAAGCTAAATTTTTTATGTTTTATATGTAGCTCTACATATTCAGAATGACATGATTTTTTTATTCATAAATGTCTAACGTCAGATTTTTGCTTCATCAATATAAATTGGCTCATGAGGTTGTAGTGAAGGCTCCAGTAACCAGAGTGGTCAACACCATTTCCTGAATTCTAAACTTTAAATCAAATCATATTTAAGCTTTGATAATATCATTTATTGTCTCTTCAGAGCAATTAATCTAAAACAAATACTACTTTTAAACATTTCACTCACATTGTAAAGAATATTAACATAGGTCAAAAAAAGACTAATTATTCCAGACTCATCATATTTGGTGATCTTAGTGTGAAGAATGCAGAGAGTAGAAGGTCCTTATACTCAATAAATAGTTTTGGTTAAATTAAGTCATATATCTGGATTTCTAATTTGGAGGTTAATCACATGGAAACAGGAAAACAATAAAAAAAGTACTTTGGAATCAACAGAAAAGGATATTTGTGCATGTACCACAGTTGCTTTATTTGTTTGTAGGTGAACACTGGACTTCGATTTCTATCTTAGCAGTTGCTGTGAATAATGTGAATAACAATGAATTACAGATATATTTATGAGTTACCCAGAGAGAAATAATCACACGATTGGTGGGACAGATGATATTTCAACTTTGGATTTCTTTAGAAAACTGCATACTACTTTCTACAAGGAGAACACTAACCTGTATTTTGACCAAGAGTGTCGAAAATTTCGTTTTCTCCACACTGTCGCCAGCCAACATTATTACATTTTGAGTTTTTTTAAAGGCCAGGTTTTTACTGTGTGCAGTACCCAAGGCTGTCCTTAAACTCAAATCCTTTTACTTCAACCTCCAATCACTTGGAATTACCAGCCTTTACCTCCACACCTGGTTCCTGGGATATTTTTTATAAGAGTTATAATAGTTAAGAAGTAGTATCAAAGTAATTTTGAATTGCATTTCTCTAATGACTTCTGCTCACAAAGCATTAAGCTAGCACAGAAGTTGTATTAAATACAAATTTGTAAATCCGCAGGCAATTTTCAGGGCTTTTTGGAAAACATGTCTATTCAGAACTTTTGTCCATTTTTAATCAAGTTTCTTGTTAATCTCATCTTTAATCTCTCTATAGAAAATCAATAATTAATTCAAGGTAGTAGAAAGGAAAAAAATTAAGCAGCTCCTAAAATTTTTAAATTTTTAATTACATGATACTGCTTAAATCATTTTATGTTAATGCTTGAGACTATGTAACTCAATTTAGTTAGACCTTTTACAAGGCTATATATATTTTATTTATTTTACTTTGATTGTTCTTTCCAAAGCCTGTACGGCTAATTTCACTTGCTTTCTTTCAGTCTCATGTAGTTCAGATTTCAAACTGAAGAATAAATGGAAGGAAGCAAACAAAAAATACAGTTCCCCTCATCTGATGATGCCTCTACAAGAATGAGGAAAGTGTTCATCCTTCTAAGGACCTATGATAAAATATCAAAAAGACATTTTATTCTTCTAGGTCTTCCTTATCTTTGCTATGTAACTTAAATGATGTAAAACACAATATACTGCTCAGATACTTTTATGTTTTATCAAGTTTGCACATTTTTATATGGATTTCACCTCAGTCTACAACATTCCTTCATTGTTCTGTCTCTGATATTTTTACACTATCACGACATAAGATAACCAGTTTGATTTACAGCATGAGAAGTTATCCACCTGGCTTCCTTGGAAGCTGAGCATGGTCAATAGATATTACTTCTGGTTGCTAACACTACATGTAATGGTTTCTGTACTAATCATATTCTATTTAGTATTTAAAAAAGAATGCTGGCTAAACTCAAAGGTCATTCATAGGTTTATGTTAAGTGTTTCACAACTTTTATTCTCTTACTTCTTAAGATAACATTTGGTATAATGCTAATGTTATTACCATTGTAGTGTTGGGAAAAATTGTAGTAAAAAACTGTAAGTGCATGGCCCAAAGATACACACAGTGTGGAAGGAAATGAGTCAAAGTTTCCAAAAGTCTTTCAGCAATACCAAAAAGGTGGGTAAAATCTCTCCATTCTCTTATACTCTCAATTCAATATTCATATTGTCCAAGAAATAATAGCATAGCAAATATTTCCCATGGTGATTGTTTTCTGTCACATTTTGTCTTCAACACAGAGTGTGTTGGTGACCTTAGGTTATCATGCACAGAGCTGAGCTTACAAATTGAGGTCTGAAGACAGCCAAATTTCTTCTGTCCCACAGTTCCAGTTTCTTTTTTAAAAAGTACTAAAACTTTTAAATATCATCACTTACTATCTTTTAACAATCCCCAAGCGAATTAAATTGACATATAATCACTCAAAAGGCTTTCAAATTCGGTGATGATAAAACAGGCCCCCATGAAATAAATTTTCTTTTACTTTTAAAATTGTTCTAAAAGCCTTGTGCTGGCTCGTCACACCTATAATCCTATCTACTCTGAATATTTGCTCAGGAGACTGAGATCTGTGGATAACACTTGGGAGCCAATCAGGGCCAAAAAAAAAACTTCATGAAATTATTTTTCAAAATGTTTAATGAACTAGCAAAGAGCCAAGAATTGAGATGTAGCTTATATCGTAGCTCACCAATCTAGATAAGAAAGGCCTAGCAAGACCTTGAAGCCCTGATTTAAATTCTGAGCATTCCAATATACATGCATGGTGTTTGTTCTCATGCACTTGCGTGTATGGCGCTGCCGCACTCACACACACACACATTTATTCAAATTACCTTCATATCAGTGTTCTGAATTAATTTCTTTGTTAACAATATTATATCGGTAAAATAGAGGAAATAAACTCTTCCATCTAAGAACATTTTTATATGTTTTTTTATGGTAATAATACTGTGCAGAGGGGTCACATTTACATGATCAAGGAAACTAGTAAGTTTCCTAACAAGCATTGTTACCTCCTCCTTTATATTTCCCCTACCATCCCTTCCCTCCCACCTCCACAAGTACACTCCCCTCCCCCTTCCTTCCTCCGCCTAAATTGTAAAGTTCATTTTTCAACATAGTGTCTTGTGCATCTCATTGTTACAATGGGTCAACCTGTATCGCTATTTGAGCATTTTTTCCCTTCCCCTCCCCAAATTAGAGAAGTATACATACAAGATGTAAGTGTACCAACTTCAAATACAGAGAAAACAGGGGGTTATAGTGTGGGGAGAAACATACAAAAAACAAGAAAAATGACATCACACATTATAAGTACGTTAGAAACAATAGCAAGAAACAAAAAACCACTTGTGTCCCTATCTTGGGGTTCAATTTCTTTAACATCATCTTATCTGGTTATATGCACATATCTTTTGAACTTTTCTGCTTATCCCAGACATACATTCGTTATTGAAAATAAGGGAAATCATGGGACCTATATTTCTTTGGACTTGGCTTACTTCACTCAATAATTTTTTTTCCAAGTCTTTCCATTTCCTAACAAATTGGGCGATGTCATTCTTTCTGATGGAGGCAAAGAATTCCATTGTGTATATATAACACATTTTCTTGATCCATTCATCTAATGGGGGCATCTGTGTTGGTTCCATATCTTAGCTATCGTAAATAATGTTGCAATAACCATAGTTGTGCTGGTAGTTTTAGTATGGTCTTTTTTATGATCATTTGGATAAATCCCCAAAAGAGGGATTACTGTGTTATAGGGGATTTTTATGTGGAGTTTTCTGAAGCACCTCCATACTGCTTTCCAAAGTAGTTGAACAAGTTTACACGCCCACCAAGAATGCAGTACTGTTCCCTTGTGGCCACATACGTTTCAGCATCTGTTGCTGTAAAAATATGGAACGCTCCAAGACTTTGCATGTCATCCTTGCGCAGGGTGCGTGCTAATCTTCTCTGTATCGTTCCAATGTTAGGGTATGTGATGCTAAATTGAGCACAGAACAGTTTTTATATATAAAGTATAATTTTTAATTGATTTTATTAAGCTAGGCAATTCAACAAAAAGTAAGTTCAAAAGAATTGTTGTGAAATTATAGAATCATGTATTTCTTACATAAGCACACATTTAAGAATAAAATCAAGATAGACATGCCAAAAACAAAATAATTCCAGATATTTGTAGTTCAAGAGATGTGTAGGAGGAGAAATTCAATTATTCTATACAAGGCACCTGTCAAAATGAACATTGCAGCAAGTGTTAAGGTTTGTTAAAAGTTTTAATGTTTTAAATATGCTTAATTTTGGGATTTTGCTTATATATGCCCAAAATAGGACTGTTTGGCAGGTATAAAACTTTTCTGTAAAGTATTTAAGATTTATGATAGCAGACATTAAGTACTAAGTATGTACATTTCAGAGTTTATGGAAACTTAATGAGAAGTTGCAAAGTCTGTGTAAAGGAGCAGAGTGAAGAGTTACGACTTTACACAGTTTCTGTTAAAACTTTAGTGATTCCTTATTTTATTTGTTAGCAAGGAATAAATGATGATATAAGCCATAATGTACACATGTATGTTACTATTCACACACATACATATTCTCATGTATACATGCACACATGGAGAAAGACACATAATTACAGCCAACACAAGTTTCACCAGTTGTTGAATATGCCTTAAAAGGAATAATTGGAACAATATATGTTGAAGATGTATTTGTCCCTAAGAGTTCATTTTCTACTCTTCTTATCTCTTAAAACTGGTAGTTTTAGAGAGATTTGACTTTCAAAATGCAGTACAAGTGATAGCAAGTCACTTGGAAACCTCAGTAAGTATAAGTCATATGGTGTCTCCCTGCTCCTCACGGAATGCTTACTCTTGTAGACATTCTCAACATCCAAAGTAGCAGGAGAATAACCTGGTAAAGAGTAAAGTTATAAGGCTTTAAATGGCATCCTTACTTGAGCTCTTTTTCCAACAACCAGCATGAATTCCTAGGCAGATGAGTGAGTCCTCAGAAAACTGGACTCTACATATACATTTAACTAACCCATGTGAAAATTCCTAGGTGAGAAATGCTGACTGAGGTCTTGCTGATTTCCTGGCGAAGAAAATAAGAAAAAAAGAAAGTATTTTTAATGTTTTAAAGTTCGAGAATAATTTGTAACCTGTCAATAAATGTGTAGAACACAAATACCAACTGACAAAAAAATGATGGCATTTCATTTATGTGCTCTTGGACTTGGGCAGTGATTTTAGATGTGTCTACACAAGTAGAATCAGCATAAATCAAGCCAGCATTTCTTCATTTAAGATATAAGGAAAGGATACTGGTCGACCCATTGTAACAATGAAATATACAAGACATTCTAACAGAGGATGGGTGAAGGGGGGAGGTGGAGAGGTGTGAAGGGAAGGGATGGTAGGGGAAAAACAAAGGAGGGGGTAACAATGCTCAATAAGAAATGTACTCATTACCTTACTTATGTAAATGTAACCCCTCTGTACAGTATTTATAATAAAAATATATGTTAAAAAGATACAAGGAAAACTTCTGTACTTATATGAAGTTGTATTTGTCACTCAATATAAGTAAGGTATTGGTTTTAGGACCACAGGCTTATTACTTTGGATACTCAAAATCTCTACATGAACACAGTATATTATTTACATCAGAATCTGCCCACAATCTAGCGCAGTATAATTGTTATGAGAATTTTTACTACATTCCATATTTGTAATGAAAACTAAAAGTATATGCAATATAAACAGATACAAATTTTTTCAGATAAATTTTGTATGCAGTTTGTGGATGGAATTTGGAGAGCAATTTTGAAAAGCACAAATTTCTTCAAAAAGACCAGTCTGAAAATTGTAACAAGGAACTAATACAGCATCATTGAATAGTATGGAACTCCAAGGCGAAGTATTTGAATTGAGACAATATCAGAAAGTGTAACAACCCAAGGTCTTTTTAGAAATGCAGCTGCTAGATTTCTCATGGAGAGCTTTCATAACAGTTTGTGAAGCACAAATTAGAACCTCACTGAAGTGTAGATGGTTTTCTCTCAAATTTCTGTCATGATCAGTCATTATTAATCAACATATAGCTAATCTTGAATAATCCTCTAATAAAATGTTGATGGAGTGTTTATATGCAAAAACCTCAGAAGGCTGACTTTTTCAATTAGGACAGTCTGTATTCTATGATTCAGCCGAGAGAAAACTAGGTAAGCATCCATTTACAACCTTCTGAATAATTCTGATTCTGCCCACATCACTTATCTATCCATACCTGTGCAGGAGTGAAACAATTTTAAAAGAATTTATCATTTAAAATTTAAATTTATGGTTCCGGGAAGATAGCAAAGGAGAAGCTGGAAGCTTAACTAAGCCAAAGAATCACACCAAATGTGCCATCACAGTACAGAGAGTTAGGCCAGGCAAGTAGACAAATCTGAGCACTTGCCAGCAGCCATGGTTGCAGCTATGGCGGGAGCGGTGGCGGCCGTAACCACCATACCTGCAACACAGACAGTCTAGGACAAAGGCGCCAGATGCAGCAGGTGAGAGGATTCTACTCAACACCAGCAAGAACTGACAAGGAGCAGACATCTTCATCCTTCATATCGCAGATCAGAGATCACCCAGGAACCAGACTCCTGTGTGAGTAGAAGCCTGATTTCCTCACTCCTTCTCAGGGAGCAGAGAAGGGAAGGCCACCCCTCCCTGCCCACTACCGGAGATCTTCATCTTTGATACTGGCAAAGGCCTGGCTGAGCAGCTAGCTCCAACTCAGACCTTGGATGAAAACAAACAGTCATTTAACAGGTCACAGGAACCTAACCTGACCTGTCAGGCTCAGCTCCACTCAGGGAAAATTCACCCATCCCGGGCCTGCACCAGCCCCAGGAGTGGCTTTCTTCACTGGGTAAACAGAGGCAGAGGCTGATCCTCCCTAGACAATCAATTGAAATTCAGTAACAATAAACCCTGAGAATGGCTGCTGGCTAGGCCCTGTGACTGCCTCAGAAGCTAGGCCTCAGGGAAAAGCTACTGTTTGCTAAAAGGCCTCAACTCTACCCAGAACCAAGCCCCATCACAGCATCTCCAAACTAGAAGAAACAGCCATCTTTTGTGATACTCAAAGCAGATCTCCCTCCCATTGAACTAGCCTGGGAAGAGGATGACACAATCCTGGGTAAATCAAAGCATTTTTCTGCCTGCTCAAACAAACTGACTTAAGAAAACATCCAAGCTACAGGAAAATCAAATACCACAAGCAGACCAGAAACTCCAACAAGAGACTGGTTATGAACACAAGGGAGATACAGGATCTTCCCTTCTCATCCCCCAAAAGCAAAGAACTCTTTTTTGTCACCTTTTATTAAAATTGTTTTAACATTTTTAATTTTTAACTTTAAAAAGTTGTTTTCTATTAACTTTTTTCTTCCTCTTATAATTTTTATTTTACAGGTATACGTGTGTGTGTGTGTGTGTGTGTCTGTGTGTGTGTGTGTGTGTGTGTGTGCTTTTTTCCATTTTTGTTTAGCACTACTGACCTTTTGATCCTTTTTTCCTTTCTTTCTCATTCTTTTCACATTTTTTTCTCTTTCGTTCTTCTTTGTGTGATTTAGTCGCATTTCTGCTCATTCTCAGATATACCCGTAGTCGATTATTAGACCTTATCCCCGATTGTATACACACTTAATCCAGAAATTTATTAATGAATTCAAAACCTCTTAGACTTAACTTCTTTAATAGCTGTACTACCTCTATATATCTATATAAAATTTTAAGCATTTTTATTTTTTATTTTTTGATGTCTCCTTTCTATCCCTTCCCTTCTCTTATCATGTTCCCATCCTTCTCTGAATATTAAGTTCTTAATCTGCATAATTTTAAGTGTTTCACTTTTTAATTTTTATTTTACAATTTTTCCTTGTCTTTTTTTTTCTCTTTCTTTTTTCCCCCGTTGTCTACTATCATTCTATCGAACCTATTTCCTGCTTTGAGATTAGGACTAAGTTAGCTCTCCCTCTATCTTTCCACATCCCTCTATTCCTATTTATACCCACATCTCTCACTAAACCTAATAATTTCTTGTTTGCCAAATTCTTCTTTGCAGTTCATAGCCTATTAATACATAGTTGGTTGATGTTGAAAATGTATCTGTTGAACTAGATTATATCTGCAGGCTTTTGTAATATTTATTTATTTATTTTTATTGTGAAAATACTGTACAGAGCGGTTACAATTACATGGGCAAAATATTTGCTGCCTTCAGGAGTCACACCTTGCCCGTAAAAACAAACACATTTTCAATGTTAAAGGCTGGAACAAAATCTACCAAGCAAACGGCTCCCATAAACAGGCGCGAGTTGCAATCCTAATATCAGATAAAATAGACTTCAAATTAAAATTTGTGAGAAGAGATAAAGAAAGTCACTACATACTAATCAAGGGACCTCTCCTTCAGGAGGATCTGCAGGCTTTTGACTGTGCAACTACAGACTTTGTTGATGCTTCCCTTAAGATAGTTTTCTAGCACAAAATTGGTGTTACTCTCATGCCAAATGGGCAGAATAAGCCGGAAAAACACAAGAAAAATGGCAAGTCCGGGTATCTCAACTCCCACTCATGATAATCAGTGGACAGAACAGATAATGAATAATCCAGAGGAGAGCTTCCAAAAAGCTCTAAAAACACTAATATTAAACATGGTAAATAAAAAGATTGAAAACCTTCAAAGGACTCTGTGTGAGCATGATATATTGAGAGAGGAGGCAAACAAATGTCAAAACAGGAAGCTCATAGGTGTGAGGAAGCTACTTAAAGATAGATAAAAGAATTGCATGAGCAGCTTGTGAACACTCAAAGAGAAATAAAGGAATTGTGTGAGTAGGCTGAGATTAGTCAAAGAGAACTACAGGAATTGCATGAACGTGAGGAAGCTGATCAAAGAGAAATACAGGAATTTCAAGAGCGGGATCAGCATAGACAAAGATCACTAGAGGCATTCATGGAATCCATAAACAGAGAGCTGAAAGAAGTCAGGGAGTCCACAAAGGGAATGCTGAATGGATCCCAACAGAAGTAATGGGAGTCCAAGGAAGCCATAACTAATCAACCAAGTAATTTGAGAATAAACACTTGACACTAAATTAAGGAAATAAAGAATTTCATACAAGATCTAAAACAAAGATCCAACAAAGAATTAAAAGCCATAAAAGCCGACCAACTAGAAGGAAAAGAAAAAAAAAAGTAGAAAGTCTCGATAGTAGGATAGGCCATGCAGAAGATTGAAGCCTGAGGATTGAAGACAGCCTAGATATTATAGAGAAAGAATATACAATCATCAAAGACAAATCCAAGAAATATGATAGATCTATTCAACATTCAAGCCTTGGAAGACCCCACTAGAAGGCCTAATCTGAGGATAATGGGTGTAGAGGAGCACCTAGAGCCAGAAGTCAATGGTCTAGGAAATTTGTTTAACAGGATCCTAGCAGAGAACTTCCCAAACATGCAAAAAGAAAGGTCTATTCAGATACAAGAAGCTTTTAGAACTCCCAATAGACTAGACCAGAAGAGGATATCCCATTGTCACATTATAATACTCACAGGATCAATTCAGAACAAGGAAAAGATCCTTAAAGTTGTCATGGAACAAAGATCAAACACCTATAAAGGGAAACCAACTAGAATCACCTCAGATTTCTCAGCAGAAACAATCAAAGCAAGAAGAGCCTAGAATGATGTAATCTATGCCCTAAAGACAAACAACTATCAACCAAGAATACTTTACCCAGCTATACTCTCCTTAATAATCGGAGGTCAAATAAAACCCTTCCATAGCAAAGAAAAATTGAAACAATATATCTCCACCAAACCAGCCCTACAAAAGAATCTTAAAGATGTCCTACACAGAGAAAACCAACAAGACCACAATAAAGGCCAAGAAATATCACCCAAACTGAGTATCCAAGAACCATAGGAAGAACACAGTTGCCACAGCCCTGAAGTAGTTGGATAAAATGGCAGGAACTCCCAAATACCTCTCAGTTCTATCTCTCAACATTAACAGACTTAACTCACCAATTAAGCGACAGTCTGTCTACTTGGATTAAAAAGCAAGATCCTTTTATCTGCTGGCTTCAAGAGTCACATCTTGCCCACAAAAACAAACACATTTTCAATTTTAAAGGCTTAAACAAAATCTACCAAGCAAACGGCTCCCATAAACAGGATGGAGTTGCAATCCTAATATCAGATAAAATAGACTTTTAATTAAAATTAGTGAAAAGGTCGGTACATACTAATTAAGGGATCACTCCTTCAGGAGGATATTACAATTCTAAATATCTATTTGCCAAACAGCAGAGCACCCTAATTCATCCAAGAAACTCTACTTTCCCTCAAATCCCACATAGATCCATAAACATTAATTGTTGAGGACTTTAACACACAACTTTCCCCACTAGATAAATGAACTTCACAAAAACTCAACAGAGAAACAGCAGATATAAACAACTGCACAGACCAACTAGATTTAACACACATCTACTGAATATTTCACCCAGCAGCATTAGACAATACATTTTTCTCAGCAGCATATGGAACATTTTCCAAAATAGACCACATTGTAGGCCACAAAGCAAACGTCCAAATTCAGAAACATTGAAGTTATACCTTGCATTCTCTCAGACTACAAGGGAATATATTTAGAACTCAACACCAAAAGCAACCAAAGAAAGTCATGTAACACATGGATCCTGAACAACACACTGCTTAATCACGAGTGGGTCATGGAAGAGATTAAAAAGGAAATTCAAATGTTCATGATATTCAACAAAACTGAACACACCAATTACTATCTCCTCTGGGACACAGCAAACACAGTATTCAGAGGCAAGTTTATAGCTCTGTGCTCCTACATCAACAAATTGGAGAGATCTGAAAACAACAATTTAATGAGACATCTGAACCTCCTTGAAAAAAAGCAGCAAGATAAACCCCAATCCAGTAGACAGAAAGAAATAATTAAAATTAAATCAGAATTAAATTAATTAGAATGCAAAAAAAAAACTATAGAAAGAATCAACAAAACTAAGAGTTGGTTCTTTGAAAAAATTAACAAAATTGACAGACCCTTAGCAAATCTTATCAGAAAAAGAAGAGAACACACCTAAATAAACTCAGAGATGAGAATGGAAACATCATCACAGAAACAACTAATATTCAGAACATTATAAGGGAATGCTTCTAAAACCTGTATACTAATAAGTTTGAGAACTTGGCAGAAATGGACCTTATTCTAGAAAATACTGACATGCCAAAACTAAGCCAAGATGAGTCAAACTATCTTAAAAGGCCTATATCAAGCACTGAAATAGAAAGAGCAATAAGAGACCTCCAATCTAAGAAAAGCCCAGACCAAATGGTTTTACAGCGGAATTCTATTAAGCCTTCAAAGCAGACATCACTCCAATACTCCTCCAACTCTTCAATGAAACTGAAAAAGAAAGTTCACTACTGAACTCATTCTATGAGGCCATCATAACACACATCCCAAAACCAGGAAAGGACTCATCAAGGAAAGAGAACTGTAGATCCATTTCTTTGATGAACTTTGATGCAAAACTTCTCAACAAAATTTTGGCCAATCGACTTCAACAATTCATCCAAAAAATCATACACCACGATCAAACAGGATTCATTTCAGGGATGCAAAGCTGGTTTAAGATACACAAATCAATTAACATAATTTATCACATCAACAGAAGCAAGGATAAGAACCACATGGTTATCTCAACAGATGCAGAAAAAGCAATTGACAAGATCCAACATCCCTTTTTATGAAGTTTCTGGAAAAATGAGGAATCCATGGAACATTCCTCAATACATTAAAGGTTTTAAATGACAAACCTATAGCCAGCATTATACTTAATGGTAAAAAACTAAAGCTATTTCCTCTTAACTCAGGAATGAGACAGGATGCCCACTCTCTCCACTTCTCTTCAATCTAGTATTGGAATGCCTAAATACAGTAATAAGACTAGATGCAAGTATCAGAAGGATCCTAATAGGGAAAGAAGAAGTAAAACTCCCTTTTTGCAGATGACATGATCTTGTATTTAAAGAATTGCACAGAGTCCACTCCAAAATTACTCAAGCTGATTAAAAACTCTGGCAAAGTATCATGGTATAAAATTAACCCTCAAAAATCAATGGATTTTTCTGTATGCCAACAATAAGAAAAGTGTGGCTGAAATTAGGAAAGCAACTCCATTTGTAATAGCCCCACAAAAAATAAAATACCTAGGATTTAACTTAACCAAAAAAGTGAAGGACCTCTATGATGAAAACTTTAAAAAACTGAAAAAGGAAATCAAAACTGAACTTAGAAAGTGGCAAAAACTCCCATGCTCCTGGATTGGGAAAGATCAACATAGTGAAAAAGGCAATACTTCCCAAGGCTATCTACAAATTCAATGCGATATCTATCAATATTCTAACCTCATTCTTCAAGGAAATAGAAGAGGCAATCAAAAATTCATATGGAACAATAAAAGACCCTGAATAGCAAAAATGATCCTTAACAGAAAGAACAGAGCTGGAAAAATATCAATACCAAATTCAAATTCAACTACAAAGCCATAGTAATCAAAACAGTTTGGTACCGACACAAGAACAGACCTCAGGACCAATGGAATAGAATTGAAACCCAGAAATGAACCTACAGACCTATAGCCATCTAATCTTCTGTAAGGGAGCTAAAAAATAGAATGGAAGAAAGACAGCCTCTTCAGTAAATGGTGCTGGCAAAATTGGTTAACAACTTGTAGAACACTAAAGCTAGATCCTTATATATCACCCTGTACCAGAATCAACTCTAAATAGATCAAAGACCTTGGAGTCAAACCAGATACTCTGAAAACATTAAAGATTGGAATAGGAGAAACCCTCGGTCTTGTTGGCACAGGCCGAAATTTTCTTAATAGAGACCAAGAAACACAACAAATCAAAGAAGGGTTGGACAAATGGGATTGCATAAAATTGCAGAGCTTCTGCATGGCAAAGGACATAGCTAGCAAGATCAATAGAAAGCGCACAGATTAGGAGAAGATCTTCACTAGCCATAAAATGGACAAGGGTCTCATATCTAAAATATACATGTAACTCAAAAATTTAAATCCCCCAACAAATCTTCAAAGAAACAACTGCCCAAAAATAAGTGGGTTAAAGACTTAAAGAGAAACTTCTCTGAAGAGGAAAGAAGGATGGCCAATAGACACATGAAGAAATGCTCAACCTCCCTAGTCATAAAAGAAATGCAAATCAAAACAACATTGAGATACCACCTCACCACAGTTAGAATGGCTATAATCAAGAACTCTAATAACACCAGATGCTGGAGCGGATATGGACAGAACGGAACATTACTGTATTGTGGATGGGAGTATAAGCTTGTTCAACCAGTTTGGAAATCAGTATTGAGGTTCCTCAAAAGTCTCCACATAGAGCTCCCCTATGACCCAGAATCCCACTTTGGGTATTTACCCAAATGTTCACATACAAGGCCACAGTAGAGCTTCCAGCACAACTATGTTTATTGCATCATTATTTACCATAGCTAATATATGGAACCAACCCAGATGCCCCTTAGTAGATGAGTAGATCAAGAAAATGTGGTATATATACACACTGGAATTCTTTGCCTCCATCAGAAAGCATGACATTGGCTCCATTTGTTAGGAAATGGAAAGACTTGGAAAAAATATATTAAGTGACGTAAGCCAGGCCCAAAGAAACATTAGTGCCATGATTTCCCTTATTTGCAATAACTAGTATGTGTCTGAGACAAACAGAAACTGTTGGACAAGTTGATGTTAGGGAAATGAGCCCTAAGCTATATATTCAAATGATTTTCCCTTTCATGCGATTGTTTCTAACACATTTATAAGAATATTTCTTTTTTGCTTTGTATGTCCCTCCCCCACTGTACAAACCCTGCTTTCACTGAACTTGATGTTGTTATAATTTGAGGAAGGGAAGGGAAAAAACAAATCGTTTATATAATAGGGATACAGTTGGACCATTAAAACAATGAGATGTACAAGTCATTATGTCGAAAACAAACTTTAAAATTTTGGTGGGGGGAGGACTGGGTGGGGAGCGGGGAGAGGATGGGAAGTTATGGGAAGGGGAAACAAAAGAGGAGGCTACAATATTGATAGGAAATATACTTATTATCTTGTCCATGTAATTGAAACCCCTTTGTACAGTATTTTCACAACAACAACAAAAAAATAAATTTAAATATGGAATGAAATTAGTTCCAATAATGCATTGCATTTAGGTATTTAGAAATAACTGAGAAACTTAAAGGTGCATATGATTTTTTTATTGGAAATGAAGGAGTATTGGAATTTGGTTCTCTACATTTTAAGCAATTTGCTTAAAAGAATAGGCAAAATAAAATTTATATTTGCAGCAGACTTCACACATTAAATTTTGTATATTGAAAGGGAAACAAGCCTCAACAATATGTCAATTCTCTCTTCTTATTTATCTCTAAAGGTTTATGCTTCTGGTCTCTGAATATTAAAACTTCAAAAAAATTATGTTTAGCTAGTTGTGCAAAGGGGTTTTGCTTCATCATGTCAGTGTTGAATAGAGTGTGTGTGCATTTCAATATACAGTGCATTTTTCTTCCTTCCCTTACCCCAACCCCACCTATCCCTTCATGTTTCCTACTTATATTCTGACATGTGTACATTGAATGGTATGACTGTATTAGTCCACCATTTCCCTCTCCATTCTTCTACCGTACTCCCTACTTAGTCCAGATCTACTTTTAAGACTTGTTTCAACTTCATGGTATTTTGTTCAATATCTCTTCTTTGGCATTTGGCTATGGGCTTGCCACATCCTCTCTTCCATGTTTGACATACATAAATGAGTATATTTCTCCACATTTCTAATCTCAGATTGGCTAAGATAGATCTTCTTTACTATTCACCTTCTGTCCTAAATTTAGAATTGGATTTCAGGGCCATCCAATAGAGCATTTTTATTCTCTACTCACTGAAGATGGAAGGGAAATAATTTCCATGCTGTCAGCATTATGTTATCCATCATGAATTCCCATCGCTTATCACTTCAGCAGTCTAAATTTAAAGTCATATTTTCTGCATTATATTCACACAGTATAAGTGAATATCAAGAATAATTTACCTAGTATTGGACGTTTAGGGACAATCTTCAATTTCTGATGATAGAGGCAGGAATCAGATTCCACTATGTAGTGAGCTGTGTAGTCTTCTAAATTTTCGATAAATTTCGAGTTACTTTTTGTTAATAATTTAAAAAGTTTTATTTCAGTATTTGAAATGCTGCTCCAATTATTTTAAAAGTTTCACAATAAGTTAGACTGAACTTTTTCCTCCCATGTTCCCCACTAGTTCAGGTTAATTCTCCTTTCGCTTTATATTTTGAGAGACCAAGGGATGAGGGTAAACAGAGAGATGATCATTACTCACATATCTCCTTCCCTCCTGTTTCTGCTGTTCTTGTTGAGAGGAAGACTGGAGCAGGGAACAAGAGTGAAGCTTGACTTCACCATAGAAGGGAGCATTCCTGGCATGTCAATTATTGTTTCTCAGAATCACTTAAATTGCTTACTCTTGCCTTCTCTCTGACAGTAACCTAACTGTGGCTTCCTTGGTGCAGAAGGAAGCACACTAACAGGTTATTACCTGTAAATTGGTGTTTTATATCTCAGCTTACTACTACCAAAAATAAAAAACTTTGGCTACATAAATGCAAAGGTACTGATTGTCCAACAAAACCTTAGTGAGGAGTAGACAATTCTACTCAGCTACGCCCTCCTCTTGTATCCTTCCTTCCACTCCCCTCCCCTCTTTTAATCTCCCTTCCTTTCTTCTTTCTTTGTGTCTCTCTCCTGCATATTCATGTCTATCTTCTCTCTTTTTCTTTTCCAGTAGCAAGTGCTTTGGTTTATCAGACAACACATAAATAATTGAACAAATATTTTTTCCCCTCTTTTTGTGATTTTTTATTCTTAAGAAGTGAGTTCTAGCACAGCACCAGTGGCTTACATCTAGATAGTCGGTAGGTTCAAATTTGACAATTGAAATTCGAAGCTATTCCAAGTGGATAAACCTAAGAGATTCTTTTCTCCACTTGTGGTAAATGGAAGAAGTGAAGGTGTGGCTCAGGTGGTATAGAGCAAACATTGAGAATTAAAGCCCAAATATAGCTCAAGTCCAGGAGTTCAAACCCCAGTACCAGCACAATATTAAAAAAATGAGTCCTTTGTCTTTGAAAAGGGATATTTCTCCAAAAATTCATACAAAGGACAGTTTCCAAGGTCCAAGACTCTTTCTAAGGCTCTTTCACATCTTAAACTGATTCCTCTGCTTGATTCATATTGAGGAAAATAGGAGTCACACTTCATATTAAAAAGTATGCAGATGACTAAAAAGTTCTTACCATTTTTAATGTAAAGGAAGCATGAGAGAAGAATTCACCTCACTTGGGTGAGTTAGGTTTGATCCACTGACAGACTTTTGCAAGTAAATGAGGGTCTGTTTACATGTAAAGAAGTCTATATAGATGCTTTCTAGGAGAGAGAACAAGCTACCTGTTTCCAAGTTTGAATCAGATTAAGTTTATTCCTATGAAATGGTAAAGAGAAGCTCATCTCATACAACATTATGCAGACAGCAATTTCAAAAATATTAAAAACCCATGTCTATGTTTTGAACAGCTAAGTTTTCACAAACAAAAAACAGTTTACTGAACCAAGAAAATATAAGTTAGAGCAATAGGAACTATGTGAAATATAGTTAATGGCTGAGTGATATGTGTAAAAGAGTGCTGTAATCACAACTAAACTATAAATTTTTTCATCATGTCCCTAACAAGAATCTCTAAGATAGGCCTTGCTAAATCTGTCATAGAGGGCGGCGTTTATGCAATTGTCAGGTTTGTTTAGGGTCCAATATCTCCCACAGTCACTTGGGTTACAAACTACTCACACCGCATGCAGTGTATGGAAACACATGCTGTCTTGCTAGGCACCTAAGGAATTTTTGTGCCACTGTGAATAGTTATTGTTTTCTTCTTGTAATTATACCTGTCAGTGTGAAGTCCTTTCATGATAAGAATAATAGTTTCTGTATCATTTGTTCCACTAACAAATCTCAGATATAAGTATAGTCGGGTGCCCATGGCTCATGCCTATAGTCCTAGCTACTCAGGAGGCTGAGATCTGAGGATCACAGTTCAATGCCAGCTCAGGCAGGAAATTCCATGAAATTCTTTTCTCCAGTAAACTACCAGAAAACTGGAAGTGGCGCTAGGTCTCAAGCTGTAGAGCTCTTGCCTTGAGCAGAAGAGCACTTGGACAGCACCTAAGCCCAGAGTTCAAGCCTCATGACTGACCAAAAAAAATCTATCTATCTATCTACCTACCTATCTACCTACCTATCTACCTACCTATTTACCTACCTATCTACCTACCTACCTATCTATCTATCTACCTATCTATCTATCTATCTATCTATCTATCTATCTATCTATCTATCTATCTATCTATCTATCTATCTATCTATCTATCTATCTATCTATCTATCTATCTATCTATCTATCTATCTATCTATCTATCTATCTAATCTGTCTGCCTGTCTGTCTGTCTGTCTGTCTGTCTGTCTGTCTGTCTGTCCGTCCATCTGTCTGTCTGTCTGTCTGTCTATGTATCTATGATGAGATGAATTACATTTAAATATAAATCAATATTTGTGATACACATTTAAAATATAAGTAAATATATGATGTATTTATAATATATACATATATAAGATCATATTATATCTGTACGTTTATAAATATAATTCTAATTTATATCCAAAGAGTACATCTGAAGATTTTGGGGAAAATGTAGAGTGTCTAAAGGCTTACTACTGACCCACCATACTTTCAATCATTTTTTCCACTTATTGCAATGTCTGGATTACTAAGACTGAGTGATTATGAAACAGAGTTGTTGTGTTAATCCTTACGATTTTGGATTAGAAACATCTACTTACTTGGAATAAAACCAACCAAAATGTGATCTTGAAATCACACTCCACAAACTGGACATATATATCAATTTAGCAACTTACAGGTCTTAAACTTTTATTTGAATCCTGTATCTCACATACATTCAGTTTCCTTCGAGTCAGCTACATGTACAAACATGCCTAGATTTTCATGCTCACATACATCCCCATACTCACATTACATACTAAATGTAACATTGTAATAAAAAATAATATATACACTGAAAAAGAACACCTTTGCAAATGTAATTAAATTTTATTTTTAAACACAATGCATTATTGAAATACTGATGAAAGAGCAGTGGAGAGATGTTTCAAATAGTAGATTGCCTGCCTAAAGAGCATGTTTCTTATTCCAAACATCATTATTTAAATCCTTTCTTCTCCCACATAAAAAAGCATAAATAACTACAGAATTAACTGCATGTTCCTTAATCACTCATTGAAGAAACTGTTATATATATATATATATATATATATATATATATATATATGTATATATATATATATATATGTATATATATATATATATATATATATATATATACACACACACAATGATATACTATTTAGCCACACACAATTATGAAATCACATCATCTTCAAGAAAATAGAATTGGAAACCTTCATATTAAAGCAATTAGTGATACTGTGAAAAACAATTATTAGATTTCTCATATGCAAATGCTAGACCCAGAAAATAAAATGAATGACCCAGGTGTGAAAGATGGAACTGATTAAGTTTGGAAAAAAGTAAGAGAGGAGATGAAGAGAAATATTGTGGAGTAAATATGTTCAAATATTTCATAAGTTCGTATGATGACATAATAAAATATAAGTATAAAAATAGGATAATGAAATTAATAAAAGGAATAAAATTTAACAAACTACATTATGTGGATATAGTATAACACAATAAAATACTTTTGTGAAATTGATATTTGCTAAAAAAAAGTAAAATTCATTCCAGTTGTTATAGATTCATAGGTTAATTTCCATTTTTAGCTGAGATATTTCCCTGATAAAGTAAAAGGAGAAATTGGTTTTGCTCATTTAGAAAGACAATCTTGTCCAATTAGCATTAAAGTATTCTAGATAATTACTGTCAATGTGAAATTGTTCAGGTTATTATATTAGAATATTTCCAATTGACTCTTCAAAGTATTACCCTATAGGTATATACTTTTTGCTACTAATTGAATATCTTTCTACTCAATTACTATATACCATTTTCTGAATGAAGTTTGGTAAATGTAAGTAGGATATATTATACCTGACCAGGAAGTCAATTATTCAAACAGTTTTTATCATAAATGCCTATAACGAAATAAAGATATAAATCCAAATTATGTATATTTGAAGACAATACTTGCTTAGTCCTCGTCTCGTATTCTTCATTCCCTTCTTGAGAATAATACACATTGTAAGGGAATGCTTAACATGTTTCAGAGAAATAGATTGACTTTAGTCAAATGAGTTACTCTATGCTTCATTTTGGTTTACTTTATATCCAGAAGAGCTAAATTCTTACCTTATGATTTTCCTTAGATTTTATACTCAGGTTTAACCTCTGATGGGTGACAGATAAAGGTATAAACATTTTTTAACAGTGGCTAAATTTAGGCTGAGGAATCTAGGTACAACTTTACTCATGCAGATAGGCCTGATCAGTCATGAGACCACGATATCAAAATGTTAACCTATGCTTCCTGAAATCATGCTTATGAGATTTTGTGTATTATAAACAGAGGTTATTAGAATTTGTTTTGTAAACAACATCATTTCATGGGTTAGGAGCTGAATTGAGATATTATATCCAGAACAAAATTTAAGGAGGCATCCAAAATTAGTTACCAAGATATAAATCATTTAACACAACGTTTTAAAAATGCAAGACAAAGGAAATAATTTATGAAAAAAGCCAACGTTTAAAATAAATACAGAATCAGTATGACTGATTTTTTCTTTTTATCCCAGTTGCAATACGGATTGCATGATGACTTTTCTAGTTATATGTTTAGTTAGGTCTTGATATTTAGTTGAAGTTATGTTCTTTCATATATTCATTTGTCAGATCAAAGAGGAAATGAATTCCATGCCAGAGTCAATATCAATAATAATGTTACTGATGTATTCTACTACTTTGCCAGTTTCAAATCAGCTCGAGTAACTTCGGTCTTCTTTGGATCTAACTAATTAGGTATACAATTTAGTCAGTACTGGATTTTGACCACCATTTATTAAAGTATTATTTTCCAGAAACTACTACTATTCTCTCTTTTCATGAGATTTTTAATTTCATTTATATAATGTGCTGATGTTTTCCTTTAGATAATCCACATTCAGTCTTCTAAAAACTGTATAATTTGGAGTATTTTTAAATTATGTACACTCATGTACACTGCTCAGATTCTATTATTTGCACATTTTGTTCTTGTTAACTCAGTAGTATTTAGTTCTCAGTATGGATATTTTGGAATTACTAATTGCATTTCAGAAATTTTAAGAATGTTATGATTTTTGTGATTTCATACTGTAGCATTTTTTCTTTTAAGTAAGTGCAGATCTTTCTTTACATACAGTTACAATTGTTTTAAACAATTTGATCCATTCAAGGGATTTTCTATATTAGGTTGATCCAGATGAATTTAATTACAAATTAACACAACTTTATTTCTGAGAGACAGTTATACTTATAGCTCTACTTATATTAACATGTGTTTGAAAGTTTTGTAGTTTAAAAAATAAACTGGGCACAACATGTTTTTGTTCCTGGGGAAGTTCCAATTTGTTGGTTGTTTTTCCAGCTGTGATGACTTCAAAATATGTGTGCATTTTATTTCAATTGTTTTGTGCCTATATTTTGTTTCATATAACAGAAAATACAAAAAGAATCAGTGATTTAGAACTTTTCTAAATAGAATTCAAAGAGAGACACTTGAAGTTTTGTGACAACTGGGAAAAGGGTGTTTCTTAGTGGAGTGGTTAGCAGAATAACAGAGACATTGTTTGATGAGATTTGAATTCTGCCACTTCCTGCCTCACTATTTCCAATGGTATTACTTCAACGTATTTAGTGGAAAGAAAATAATTTTGTCTGTATGAATTCACAATTTTTGGTTTAATTGGGCCACACTACACATTCATATTTGATTTTACCTCTAAAATCTTTTCTCCTTAGTTTAAAACCACAGATGTGAATTTATAATGTAAAATAGCACCTAGAATTTATATGAAATGGTCCAAACTATTTGGAATGTAATGAATATAGTGTGTGAGATAGTATGTAATAATTGATTTTGGAGAAAGTCAATTACAGTGGATTTTTGTGAAATACTGAGTAATAGAATTATATTTGATTCTATAAAAAATTCACGGTTACATCTAAAAATAACTCAATTATAAGCTAATTCTGAAAAAATAAGATTGTTTACTGGAAAAAGCTAGAAGTTTCAATAAGCTTGCTTTTTAAAAATTGACTTCGATCTGGACTTTGATGGCTCATGCCTGTAATCCTCGCTACTCAGGAGTCTGAGATATGAGGATAGTGGTTGAAAGCCAGCCTGGGCAGAAAAGTCTGTGAGACTTATCTCCAATAAACCACCTTAAAACCAGAAATGGCACTGTGGCTCAGATGGTACAGTGGTAGCCTTGAGATGAAGAGCTGATGCACAGTGCCCAGGCCCAGAGTTCAAGGCACACAACCAACAAAAAAATTGACATGGAGTTTTACTATATTATTTCATGATTTTTTAATGAGTGGTTGTTCAGTGAAAATGTCATTGGTTTTTATATTTTGTGTTGGCATAAAATGAGCCTAGTATTGTCTTAAATTAATAAAAAAATTTCTTATTCTATGACTGCATACATTTTGTGGGTAATGGTTAAAACCAAGTTGCCTCTTTAAAATATAAAATATTTATATCATTCCCCAAAAAAGAGGAACAAAATAAAATATATGCCAGAAATTTACTCTGTAAATCTTCATGGACTAATAGCCTGTCAGTTTGTTTTAACTTTTAATAAAAAATTAAAGTAATACTGGATAACATGAACGCATTTAAATTTCTTCATCCTTGTCATTTAAGATTCACTTTAAAAAGAAGTTCAACAGGTGAGTGTTTTTTCCTTACTTTTCCAAAGAAATGATCATTTCCTCATTATAGTGTATAGCACAATATACCCAGAAAGCATTTCTTAAAGAAAAAGATTTTTTCTCATTCTTTGGTTTGCTTCAGTCTTTATTTAAACTGCATACCACAACTTACCCACCCTATTGTCTGTCTTTTCATTTGAAACATTTCAAAAGTTTTCCTTCCCTGGTGTGTCAGCCAGCAAAGTTTTACAAAACAGCACGCTTTCATTCATTTGCTTTCTAAAATATATCTCACAAATGCAAACAATGAAACAATCTGAAACATCTGTGGACTTTTCTACTTATAGAAAAGTTCTACTTTTCTACTTTCCATACTCCTTAGAACCAGCTGTTTACAGGCATTAATTGCTGCCAGTTCCATACTTTAGAACAGCTGCATTTGACAATGGCATACACGGTAATTTGTTTACCACATCTGGTTTGTTTTCAGGAAGGACTGTGTTCATAGAAGATGGTAATAGATGAGTTTTGAAATTATGTAGTTTAATAGGGCTCTGAGTTGTGGATATAGAACATCCATTTCAGTGACTAAATTTTAAATTAAATCCTATAAAGTATATTCCTTCAATTTTCTGGGTAAAGTGTTCTACAGTCTAGGTATTGTTAAGGAAATATTATATGTTGTTTCCTTCGTGACAACGTAATTGAAGGACTTAAAATTTTATATACCATGGCCATCTTAAATGCAGTAGATGTACTTGGGTTGGCACGCAAAACTTTTGGTAAGTAAGGTAAGTGCTCTACCACTGAGCCACCTTCCCAGCCCTTCATGCATGCAAAACTTTTGGGACAGCAATACTGTTTGAATCTTGGATAGGATTTGATTGGGAATTGTGGCAGACCTTCATAGTATAAGAAGAAAAACGAAAGGCCATACTAATATTTTTTTTGGGTCCGGTTGTGGGGCCTGAACTCTGGGCCTGGGCATTGTCACTCAGCTATTCAGATCAAGGTTAGCGCTCTACCACTTTAGCCACAGCGCCAGTTTTTTCTTTTTGTGTATGTGGTGCTGAGGAAGCGAACCAAGGGCCTCATGCATGCAAGGCAAGGGCTCCACAACTAAGACACTTTCCCAGCCCCACTAATACTTTTCTCTGCTACATTGTTACATTAGTTTATTCAACACACACATACACACATACAAACACACAGATACACACATTTGTATTATAAAGACCCACTCCATCTGCAAGAAAATATTTTAATAGGAATTCCATAAAATATTTATTCTGCTGAGTTATGATTAGAATTTACAGAAATATCTACTTGCTTCTTCCCCTGGACAAGTCATTATCATTTTTGAAGGTGTTGCCAATTGAATTTAGAATTCCCCAGAAAGATCTATGAGTTAAAGAAAAGTGACTTTCTATTTCCTCCCAGACTGTGGAGAATATCTGAATAGTTCTGGAGATTAAGTTCTTCAGCATGAAAGCTATGAGAACATAGACTCTCAACTACTTTCTTATTTTATCTTTTAATCAGTGTAGGTTAAAAAAAAATTTTCTCTTTGACATACTCACCACCTTGCCATTGTCTTCTCACAGGCTCCCAAAGCAATAAAACCAACTGAACATATACTGAAACCTCCAAACTTGGAAATCTGAATAAGCATTTCTGTTTAATAAGTCGACAACATCACTTATTATGGTAGGTTATAAAGCTAACACATAAGTCTAGTCTTTATAACAATGTAGAGTATATTAAATTATGTTTCATTATAAAATATCTAACTCCATGTTTTATTTTATATTTTTGTTTCTGTTGATCCCAGGGCTTAAACTCAGGGCCTGAATGGTGTTTTTGTGTTCTAAGCCAGTGCTTGACATACAATCTGAACTGGAACTCCATTTGCCCTGGTGGTTAATTGGAGATAAGAATCTAATGAACTTTCTTATGCAGGTTGGTTTTGAACTCTGATCTTCAGATCTTAGCCTCTCAACTAGCTAAGATTACATCCTTGAGCCACCAGTGCCTACCCATGTTGCATATTTTGTGTAATTCTAATTTTCAGCATTATATAGATACTCCTAGTGCAATAAAAAAAAACAACAACAACAACCTAATTTTCACTGTATTTGATGTTGGTATAATTTGTGGAGGGTAAGGGAAAAACCAAATTGTTTAAATAGGGATACAGGTCGACCCAGTGCAACAATGAGATGTACAAGATGTTATGTAGAAAAATGAAATTTACAACTTTGGCTCAAGATGGGAGAGAGGGTCGGGAAGGGGAGATGGAAAGGGATGATAAAGGGATAGAAAGGAGGACGTAACAATGCTTGATGAGAAATATACTCATTACATTGTCCCTGTAATTGTAACCCATTTGTATGGTATTTTCACAAAAAAAACTTAAAACATAATAAGGATATTTGTAAAGTATATAATGAAGGAAGAATTTTTATCCTTTACAAAATCTATGCTAAACTATCTATATTTTACTGTACCTTTCCTGCAACCAGTTTGATATAGTTTAATACCTGTCACTCCAAGTTTCTCTATATTCTACTGGAGATTTAATTTTTCGTGTATGTATGTATATGCATATGTATATGTATATGTATATATCTATCTATCTGTATATGTTCCAATGTGGATCATCAAACTTGAAACTTTGCTTTTTTTTGGCTGTTCAGCAGTTAACCTGGTCGGTTCAATCTGTGACAATATCTGTGCTCATTCTGATCATTCCTTTATTTACCAAACCACCAGCCTTTAAAATCAGCTTTATTTCTTGAGATGATTACCAATCAGTCCAACCAATATACACCCAGAGGGTTTTAATAAAACAAGCTTTAAGGAAGGAAGATAAAATGAAATGAAAACTACAAAATTTCTACAGAGACCTGACATCTTTCACATTTCTGCCTTCCTCCTGATAATTAAGCAAGAATTGACTTACACTATAAATAATACTGCAATTATAACTTAAAGATCAGTGTTTTTTCGAACCTGAAGCCTTCTTTCCATGATTTTTGACATAAACTTTTGTGAGACTTTTTTATTGTGATGGAATTCCATCCAAAACAAAGCCATGTATATCAAGAAAGCCAATGGTTTCAACTCAGAGTACTAAACAAAAGAGGGAGAAAATTAAGGTTAGCTATATATGTTAAGCACAAATATAGGCAATACCAAGATATTTTGAAATTGTATACTTTTACTGGATAAAGTGGCTCAAATCTATAATATTATCTACTTGGGAAACAGAACTTAGAGAATTCCAGTTCCAGGCAAAATGTTTTGTGCTTGTGTTAGGAGGACCTCAGTCCAAGCAGGCCCAGGCATAGTGATACTACCTCAAATTAAGCAATCAAATTATAATCTGCAGGTATGGTAGTGTCAGAGATGCTGTTTCACAAGTATAGGTTTTGAGTTCAATTTTCCAATAGCACTGGGAATTTAAATGTGGCATGTCTAAGGTCAAGACTTCATACTTGTCTTACAAGCTCTAATAAAACCTTTACCTCTTTTGCTACTTTTTAAAAGTATAACCATAACTTCCATGTCCCAAACAAATAATTTCTTATTAGAGATTTTTTTCTATCTATTAAGTAATATGTTATGTCCCACTGAAATCAGACTAAAGATAAAAAACCCATTGTTTTACAAAGTGATTGCATATGGGGAAACAGAATCTCAAAGGTAGCATTTAAGTTGAAGTCTACTCCAAGAGAAGCAGAATGCCTTGAATATGCCAAGGAAAGAGGAATCAGAAGCCAACTCTAATCTTGGAGTTCTAATTCCACCAACTCTGAGACAATGTATTTACAATGTTAATGCTACCCAATCTGTGGTAGTTTATTATTGCAATTACTAGCAAACATGTGGAAGCTATAAGACACGAAAAGTCATTGACACTTCGGATCCAAGACTCATCTCTATAATCCTAGTGATTAAGAAGTACGAGACTTGGGGGATAATGGTTTTCAGGCTAGTAGGAAAGTTCATGAGTTTCTATCTCAAATTAACTACAAAAATTTCTGGGCTGGGCATGGTTCAAATAGTAGACTGACCACTGTTAGCAAAAAAAAAAAACAAAAAAAAACTGAGAGCATGATGTATGTTCAAGCCCCAAACTGGCAGAAAGAAAAAGTCCTTAGAAGAATACTATGAGAAGAATTATGAATAGGGCAGCAGAAACAAAAGAAATAAACTTATTGATATAAACAAACCTTCTCATTGTGAAATATGGCACAAACTGTAATATTTAGGGTTTACCTTCCTATACAGTAGAAATAAATGGCATTTTTACTTGACGAAACTAAAATATAAAACTGTGTATGCAATAAATAATCACATTACTTTTATCTTTCCATAATTTAACTTGTTTTACTAAATATTTCTCGAATAGTGTAGCTTTTGAAAATCAATAAATGTTGCATTTTCATATATGATTGCATATCTTTCCAAGTGTTGTCTAAAATTTATCTACACTGAAATGATTGCTATTGGCATCTTTCTGAAGATATTTATACTTTCAGCTGACCTTCCACAAAACTCATACCCAAAATATAACTTTTTAGTTTGTTCATGCAAACATAGGAACATAAACATAATTACATTTATCTGCTGTCATTAATGAAGTATAACTAATAGAATTAAGTATATACCCTGAGGGAAATAAGATACTTCCTTCTAAATACAGACTTGGAGGCACTCACACAATCACACACGCACACATATATATTTACCACTCTGACTCAGGTTAGATTCCTGACATTGGGTGTCAGCAGTGATCTAATAATCAAATTTTCCAGCCCAGACATTAAATACATTCATAATTCCACACAGACAAAAACACCAGATCATTCAAAATAATGAGAATATTTAACAGAACCAACCAGCGCTGAGCCATCTACTCCCTGATTCCATTCATTCATGATGATGCATTTTTCATATCATAATTAAAAATATTTTTGTCTCTGATTAGCAGAAAATATATGCTATCATATAATAGAAATTGTAGGTAAAATTACTTGTAATCTTTAGTAGATCTTATCAAAGACTTCTGTTTCCTTCTTGCAGAGTGTTTCGGGCATTTTGCCCTAATGTCTATAATTAAATTACAAAGGACATGCCATATACCTTAATTCACTTTTCCTAAATATGATGCTATGGAGTTGAATCTAATTTGTTTGCTTATTCTAAATTAAATATTCTCAACAACTTGGAATTATTGTTTATGTTACTCCTAATCCATTTGAAATATCAAATAGAACTGGAAATTCCCCTCGGCAATGATTTGTGAATGTCATTAATGGTTGTGGAGGGATGAAGGACTGAATTATCTAGAATGCATTAAAAATGGCACTGTTATTCAAAGGGCTGATCATTTAGTCAGCTTTTAAAGTGTGGTGTTCTTATTTCATCTAAGAAGATAACACTATGATTTCCATCACATTCTTGCCTGCAGAGAAGTAGAATTATTTCCTTTGTACAGTTGATGTCCAGCTGCGACTTTTAGTGAAACCTACAAACAACTGCACAGGTGTATTAGCTGCTCTAGATTTTGAAATTTTCTTCCTGTAGGCCTTGTGATTTGAGCCCAGATTCATGGGAGAGTCACATAATCCACAGTAACAAAGCACCACAATATACAAAGACCACGTGCAAAATGAGGTTCAATTTTTTCTTTGTTGTTTCCTTTTTTTATTGATTGTCTTTTAAGGAGCTAAGGGTGTTTATTTCTCATTATTTTTGATGTGACTTAAATAAATTTTCCAGATTTTTCAAATAAAATAAAGAGATATAAAAGAGACCTATTTAGTCACAAAATACAGCTAACCATTTGCGTGATTTTTTTATTCTAATCCTGTTCTCAGTTATCTTCAAATAACGTTGAGATGAGCCTAGCATATGTGTAAATTGACATGTATAAAGCACAGAATTCTGGAATCTTTGGACTGTGATTTCTATATAACTTCACTTAGAAAAGAAAATTATCACTTGGTTCATGTCTGAAGTAATCTACTTAGAACAAGTTTTATTAATTTTATTAATAGATGTCATAATCTATGGTATTGATGCATTGCGTAAGTATTTGATTCCTTATGTCCACTGAATTAACATTACATTTATTTTAATTTTTACACATGAAATAATGACATTCATGAGGATAAAACATGCCTTTTTTTAATTTTGGTTGCCAAAAGGGAATTATTAGACATTTGGAACAGAAGATGGGCTTTAAATCTCTTTACTGATAGCATCAACCATATCATCTACACCTGTAAGTCTATGTCTTTATTCTTTAGCATCTGGTGTTACATGTCATTGGTTTTCAGCATTTTTGAACATGTAATTGATGTCCTTTCTTTATTTGAAAAATAATAAAAAAAAGTTATAACAATAGACTCTCCAGTGATGGAAATAAAATGGAGAGTGCTACAACCCTCAAAAAAAAAATGAACTTTCAAATTTCACTAGGACTTGAATTGTGTTACTTACAACTTTAATATTAAAATAAAAAGCATTACTAAATAGAAAGCAATATTATTTTATTACACCTTAATCCCTGAATTGACTTCATGATAAAAAACAATTAGATTTATATAACAACATATACATACTCAAATGAACTATGAGATACAGAAACAGAAAACTTCTTTTTTGTTTTGTGTTTGTAGTTGTTTATAGTTTGTGATAATTCTGTCTTTTTTACCTTATGCCTGGTATATTCATTGTGTGTCTTCAGGAAGGTGAGGGGGGGGGGGCACAGAGCTTTAGGGAAAAGAGTGAAAAATTGCAGCAGTGGAGTTCATTGAACATTGATGAAAGTGAACTATTTAACACATGGGTGGGGACAGAAGGGTGGGACTGGGAACAAGTGAGGGAACTGAAGACATTTCACAAAAGGAAATGTACTCATTACCCGATCCTTGTAATGAGAATCCATCTATAAATCACCTTAATAATAACAACAGAGAATTTTTTAAAGTCAAACAGAATGTTGCTTGTTAGAATTCTAGATTTTTTTTTGTTCACTGGTTTGAGCTTGTTGAGTCTATCTCTGAAAATAGCTACATTGACATTCATTGGGTGAATTTTTGAGCTACTAATAGAAAGAAGTCAATTATGATTGTATGTTTTTTGAGACTGATTCATTTATTTTTTAATCTAATTTGTATTATTTCTGTCTAGTGGTTTTTGGTTTTGTTTTTCCTGTTTTGTCAAAGACTTAGTGGTGCATCATTAGTGCTGATTTAAGATTGTTCTAATTTGTTGATGTACATACTCAAAGCTATAAATATTCCTCTGAGTATTGTCTGTGCTGCTGCTGTGTCCCAGAAGAGGTAGTATTTTGTGTGTTCATTTCCACTGAATTTCATAAACGTTGGAACTTTCCTGTATATCTCTTCAGTGACTCACTGATGATTTAACAATGTGTTATTCAATCTCTGTTGCTTTCAGAATGTTATGTGATGCATTTTGATGTCGAGATCTAATTTGGTACCATCATGGTCTGACAGGATACAAAGAGTAGTTTCGTTTTTATTTTTGAATTATGAAAGAGTTTCCTTGTGATATAAGATATGATCTAATTTGGAGAACATTCCTTGGGCTGCTGAGTGGAATATATATTGTGACACTGGTAGGTGAAATACTCTGTAGATATCTGTTAGGTATACCTTGTCAGTACAATTATTTAGCTCTAAAAATTTTTGCTAAGTTTTCACCTGGATGGCCTGTCCAGATTTGTTCAAGCAACCAACAATTTATTTGGATATATGCATGTTTTTAGGGTAAGTAGTATTTCTCTGATGAATTTCTCTAGGATTCAGGACATTGATATTTAGAATTTTTATATCCTTCTGATGGAGAGTTTTCTTTGTCAATATTTAATATCCTTCTTTGTCTCTTTTTACTTTCATACTACTTTTATTTTAAAGCCATTTTAATCTAATATTTGTATAGCTACTCGCCTGTTTATGAGGCCCATTTTTAATTTGTAAAGATGGGTTACAATTACATAAGTCAGATGATGAGCACATTTCTTTTTGAACAGTGTCACCTCTTCACACATATTCTCCCAGTTTTCCCCTTTCAAACTCCCTCTCACATAAGTTGTATAGTTCATTTACAATGTAATGTCTATTGAGTAGCACTGCTGCATTTAAGCCTTTGTCCCACCATTTCTGTATTCCTCCTTGCCCTATCCAAAAGTACATATAAGATCAAAGGTGCAGAAATTTTTAAAAAATAGCATCAGAACACTGAAGGAAAGAGCAAAATAATAAAGAAACTCTCATAATCATTTCTTGGAGATCATTTTAATGAACATTATTTTATATGATAATATTCGTACAGCTATTGATCCTTTGTGATCCTCTCCAAAGGTCATCCTCCTTTGATCTCACTGTATAAATGTTTAGAATCCCATACAATTTATCACGTCCAAGTGTAATGTTTTCTCTTTTACCATCCAATTGTGTTTACTTGAAGAATTAGAGACACATTCTACTACAACAAATGAGGGAAATTAGACAACCTATGTTTCTTTGAGTCTGTCTTTCTTCACTTAATATGTTTGTTCCAAGTCTTTCCATTTCCTTATGAATGGTGTAATATCATTCTTTCTGGATCAATAGAATCGCATCATACTGAAGAGTTTCTAACTGGCAACGGAAAAAGTTAGCAGGATATATAGAAAGAGAACAGAATGGAAGAAGATTTTTATTAGCTAAGCATTAAACAAGTGTTTTCATAACTAACCCATATTTAGAGATCAAAAAGTTAAACCCAACAAAAATAAACCCTCAAATAAACAAGAACCCAATTAATATATGGGATAAAGACTTAAAGATAACTTCTTAGAAGAAGTAAGAATAACAAATAGCTGCATCTCTCTCCATAAAAGAAATGCAAATCCAAACAACACTGAGATTCATCTCACACTTCTTACAATGTCATTATGAAAAAACAAACAATCACAGATACTGATAGGGATGTGGCCCAAAGGAAACTCTATTACACTGTTGGTGGGAATGTAATCTTGTTCAATCACTTTGGAAAACAGTATGGAAATTGCTCACAGAACTGAATAGAGAGCTACCCACCGGTCATTTAGCCAATAGAGCAGAAACAAGGCCACATTGAAGCTACCAGCATAATCATGTTCATTATCGAATTATTTTCTGTAGCCAACATATGGAATCAGCCCAGATGCCTCTCATTGTTAAAAGAGATCAAGAAATATATATGTATATATAGATTATATATACATATATATATATATATCTAATTTTATTGGTCCCAATTTACAAGTATATATGTATGTATATAAATGTATGTATACAAACATATATGTATGTATATATATATATATATATATATATACAAACATATAAATACATACATAATGGAATTCTGTTCATTCATCAGAAAGAATAACATTGCACCATTCTAAAGGAAAAATGAAACACTTAGAAATAATGTTAAGTGAAATAAAGCAGACCCATAGAAACTTAGTTTGCATGACTTTCCTCACTTGTGGTAGATAGGATTGTCTATAAATGTAAAAGTAAACACATTGGATGGTATGCAAGGAGGTACAAATGAATTAGCTGAAGTGTCAGAGTCCATGGAGAGTGAAAATACTATAATTCTCTTAAAAGGCTAAGTGAAAGCCAACAAAATGAATACCAGTAAATATGTAGTGCAAGAGAGGATAGTGGGGGGCAATGTGAGAGGGGTAGGAAATTGAAGGGGAAAAGGATAGAATACAGGCAAGAATCCATTGTATACTTCCCAGAATTGAAATATACAAAGCAAGGGGTAGTGTGAAATGAGGTTGAAGATGTTGAAGTGGTGACACAATTCCAGGTGCATTATACACCTAAACTGCTTTGTTAAATGGCAAGAAATTCCATAATATAATATTGAGATACATAAGGATTGGATGAGAGTGTTGAAAGGGGTGACATTGATCAAAATGCACTGTATCCATATACTGTTTCAGTAAATGGCAACCCCTTTGTACAACTAAAGAAAATAAAAATATTCAAAAAATTAATTATGATAGTTGAATAGAGAGTTGAACCTCAATTCAATTCCCATTTAAAACTCGAAGACTTGGAGAATAAAATTCAAATAATAAAACCTTATGAATCTTTTTTATCAGAATTTGTGAAATTTAAATCAAAACTTTGCTTTTTGTCAGCCATTGGGCTGTTAAAATATTTCAAAGTAAGTGGCTTAAAAATATCAGGAGTATATTATCCATACTCCAGAAGCTTAAACATTGATTTTAAAAATGGTTATTCAAAGCAATTTTTTGTCTTATGGGGGTCAACTTTCTGATTCATAATAATCTATTTGCTGGGCGTTCACATGGCAGAGTAATTATATTGGTCTTCTTTCATCAGAATCATTATTGCAGGGTCATTTCTGAAAGGTAGATTCTAATGTCACCAGACAGGAGAATAGAATTTTAACATGTGTATCTGGAAGGAGTTACATCGTCCAAAACACTTTGCTACTTTTTCTTTAACTCAGTGTGGTGTACTTTTGGATATTATTTCATAGAACATAATAACTTAAGGACAAGATTTTATCATGTAAATTATGAGAATTATTCTTCTTACAATGGGAAAAATTATAGTGATGGCAAAATGAAGTATGATTGTTTAGTGGCTCTTGAATCACATCATAGGTAACCATGTTAACGTGGTACAGCCTTTCTAAGGCCCTTCTGATGTATTTGAACAATCTCCAATGAGTTAATTGCTTTCAGAAATATTCATTTGTGCCAACAAATACAGATCTCCTTTCATTTTAATTAGAGTATGCTAATTTCTCTGATAAAACACATAATAAAATTGTTACAATTAATATAACATAAAGACTAATATTAATAGCATTATAATTACTAGTATTCACATTATATAGTATATTGACATCCCTTGGTTACTTGAATTTTTAGAATATTTATAACTAAATGTAAATTGTTTGCAAATAATTATTTGATGATGTATGGAAAATGAGAAAAATATTTGCATACATATTTACTACAGATGCAAACAGATTCACCTGGGTATTTCTGAACCTTCATTTGTTGGTTTCATTCATGCATTAGGAACATGCAGAGAAATGAAAATTGCAAACTTGCATTTACTAAAGGGTTAATTACAAGTTTATGTTGGGCTAAATAGCACATTTTATAAATTAAATTGTTTTTGTCCCTTCCTTCCTCCCTCCCTTCCTTCGTTTCTTTGTGCCTTAATTCCTTCCTTTTTTCCTTCCTTCCTTCTTTTCTTTTTCCTTCCTCCCTCCTTCCCTTCATCCCTACTCCTCTCTCTCTCTCTTCCTTCCTTTTCTTTCCTTCTTTCTTTCCTTCTTTTTCTTCCTTTCTTTCTTTTACTCAGACTATCTCTTATGGCTATAGAAAAAATACCAACTCTTATACTCCAAGGTGTTATAAGTAATTATAAATACACTATATTAACATTAATTTTAATGATCTAAGTTGTATCTTAAGACAAATGATAATAAAAACAACTTCACAAAATTTCAGGATATGTAACAAATATTACTTTCCATGATATTGTTTATTTCTTTAAACTAAAATAAGAATTTATATATAATATTGTGTGTGTGTTGTTCTTGTGATTTGAACTCTAGACCTATCCCTTGATTTTTTACCTAGCAAGGACATTGCTCTAACATTTGAGCCACAACTCCACTTCTGGCTTTGTGTGTGTGTGCGTGTGTTCTGATGTGTGTGTGATTAATTGAGATGCGACTCACAAACTCTTGGCAAGTCTGGCTTTTTTTTATTTTTTAATTGTGAAAATACTTTACAGAGGGGTTATAATTACATGAGCAAGGTAATGAGTACATTTCTTATCAAGCATTATTGCCTCCTCCTTTGTTTCCCCCTCCCAAACCTTCCCATCTACCCCCCCTCCGCCTCTCACCCGGCCAAAGTTGTAAAGTTCATTTTACAACATAACGACTTTTACACCTCATAGTTTTAATGGGTCCACCTTTATCCTTATTTAAACCATTTGTTTTTTTCCCTTCCACTCCACAAATTGTACCAACATCAAATACAATGAAAGCAGTGGGTGAGGGACATATCTGAGACAAGCAGCCAAGGTCAGATAAGTTGATGTTAGGTGAAATGGACCCCAAAATAAGTATTCAAATGTTTTTTTCTTGTAATTGTTTCTAACATATTTATAAGATGATATCATTGTTGTCAAGGCTGGCTTTGAACCCCAGCTTCCTGAGTAGTGAGGATTACAAGCTTGAGATACCCATATTCAGCACTGATATAATATATGTAAGAATAAAATAAATTTCTTATTATTTGAATTCTAAAGGCTCAATTTAACAAATTAATATTTAGATATTTATTTAGTTAGTGAATCTGAATCTGCAGTGTGAAAAAAAAGTTTTCATTTTTATGAAAAAATATACACTCAGAGGTTTAAATGACAGAATCTTTGCCCAATTGAAATACTCTAATATTCAAAAGTGATGAAGGGATCGTTAATCAAATTTCTCATGTAAGCTAAAAGCAATAGGCTCTGTTAGGGTGAATGAAGTAATTTTTCATTAAATTAAATATTATCTACTGTGGTCACATGATTTTCTCTTCTTTTAAACCAAAACATTTTCGACATAAAATGTAGATTCATACATTTTTGGAGTATATAAAAATCTTACTTACTAGTTATTTATTTCTGAGGTTTGATTACCGAGACATTTCAGAGAAACACTGAATTTCATGTATTTTATGTCAACAGTGATTTTTAGAAATTGAATCAGTCTCCATATGAAATAAAGCAAGATATTCCATTACATGGAATTATTCCTATAGACTTGAATATAACTTATTTTTGAATGGTAGGAAATTCATATTATTCCTACTCTATGGAATAATTAAGAAATAAATGATTGTGATAGTATTTATTTTTCCTTCAACTAGAAAGAAAGAATCTAACTATAGATGACAAAAACTTGAATAGAAATGTCATAAAATTTTGAAAAATTAAAGTCATTATGAGTTAGATGAAATAGTCATTTTTGAAGGTCACCAAATGAAATCTCTGAAGCTTCCTTATCTGTAAATAAAATGTATTTGCACTCAACATGTTTCTCCAGCAATGGTATAACCAAACCACCTCCATGCCAAATAGCTTCTTTGATTAATTCAAGTAAATATTTAGGAACAGAAGTTATCACAATGTATAGAAATATCTACCCAACACTCTAGAAATTAAATCTGAAATAGTAAAGGATTGAGATTAATAATTAGCTTTCACTAAGTTGCCATAAAGAGGTGAAACCTTTCATGTGGGCATAGTTGTAGAGATTTGGTCGCTGAGAACTTGTGATCAAAGGTGTTCAGATCAAAGTCCTTTCCTCCTCTTCCTTCTTTTTCTTCTCTGTCTCCTTCTCCTTCTTCTTTTCCTTCTTCCTCTCTCTCTTCCCTCTTCATCCTTCGCCCTCTCCCACTCCTATTCCTGTCTTCCACGAATACACATATTCCAACACATATTCCTGACATGGGGTACTGTGCCACCACCAACCCAAGTCAATGAAGATAAGAAACATAATCTGAAATGTATAAAATCAGAAGTCAAGTTTAATCTTTCCCCCTTTTAAGTTAATTTTATAAAGTATTTTTTCATATTAATAGGAGACTGTCACAGCATACTCTCATTTATTATATGGGATAAGATTTACTGGAAAAAATCTAACCAACATCACCCTAATGAAATGATTGATTAAATTAATATTATATTAGGACAAATCTACTTTAAAATATCAGATATAGTTCAATACAAGGCAAAATATCACCTCTATGATTTCATATAAAAGACAGCAGCATACAATCTGTTCCTCAAGGAAATTGGCCTATAATTGGCAGTATTGTCAATTTCATAAATGATTTAAGAAGACTATAGAACAAATTTCAACTCAAACTGCATGATATAATATTTACTTTGTCCCCTGTATACCATCTTTGTCTGGTTCCTAAAATGACTTGTATTTTATCATATTTTTAATTAACTTTCAGTAGTTGTGTGGGACTGGCTGTTTGACAAAGCAGTATATTAACAGTGCATAGTGAGTTTTTTTTTTCTTTTTCCTCTCCTGAGGTTTGAACTCTGGGTCTGGGGGCTGTCCCCGAGCTCCTTTGGATGAATGCTAGAACTCTATCACTTGAGGCACAGCAGCACTTTCTGATTTTTCTGAGATTTAATTGGAAATAAGAATACCACAGACTTTCTTGCTTGGACTGGCTTCAAACCTCAATTTTCTGCCTCCTGATTATCTGGGATTACAGCCGTGAGCCGCTAGTGCCTGGCTGAATAAAATGCACCTTTTTTTTTTTTTTTTTTGCCTAGTCCTGGGGCTTGAATTCATGCCTTGGCAACGTCCTTGAGTTTTTTTCCTAATGCTAGTACTCTATGACTTGTGTGATAGTGCCAATTCCTGCTTTTTTGTTTATGTAGTACTGAGAAATCAAACCCAGGGCTTCACACATGCAAGTCAAGCATCTATCACTAGCCACATTCCATGGCCAATACAATGCATCTTATGATCATTATCCCTCATCCTTCTCAATCCTACCTCATAGCTCAATTTACATGAATTTGTAGAATACTCACTGTCTCTTAATGTCATATATAGGCACTCAGAGGACATATCACAGATCATATTTTCTTGATGGTCTTATACATCAACATACTAAAGTTGTGCATTATAGAATTCTGTGATTTTAAATTCTAAATTATCACTCAGTTTAACCCACTACTATTCTAAAAATTTTCCTAAGGTTAATGCAAATGCAATCTGTGATTCTTCTATAAAGTCCAATGATTCTAAAATATTAAAGAGTTGGAGTAGGAACATCACCTTCAGTTCAGGAACATTTTATCATTACTACCCTCTCAAAATACTCAAATATTTATTAATAGTCATTTCCTGTCATCATTTCAACCTACTCTCCCTTTGAGCAGCTATTATTTCATATTCTACCTCTACAGATGTGCCAATTTTAAAAACCTCATATAATTAGAAAATGTAGTCTATTTTATCCATTTCTCCCGTGTAATATCACTGTTTCCAAAGTAAGTCCCTGTAAATTTTTCTCATGGATAGAGCATATTTTTTGTATGCATGTGTATATTGGAATAACATCCTCAATGAGCATTTCCATGTTTTATTATATGATATTATGAAGGGTTTTGCTATGTATATTCTTGTACATGTGTCTCATTGGACATATGTTGTAACCTATTTTGTATATAAAATTATAATTCAAAATATTGGATCATAGAGACAATTCTATGTGTAATGTCTTAAAGATTTCCAGTATATTTAAGAAACTGACTATATCATTTTAAGTGCCAAGCACCAATGTATAAGGATTGCAATTTCTACATAATGGTTGTGCAGGGCTATCTTATTCTTTCTATTTTCACTAATCTCTATATGTATGTAATGTCTAGGTATGTTATGATCTTTCCATATGTTCATATGTGTATATATTCAAATACCTATATATGTATACATATATAAGAATATACAGATGTGTACATACATGTATATATAGCGATACATATATTATAATTTTTATTTGTCTGTAAGTTATTGGCTCATGCCTGTAATACTAGGCACTCAGGAGGCTGAGATCTGAGCATCATGGTTCAAAGCCAGCCTGTGCAGGAAAAGTCCATGAGACTTTTATCTCCAATAAACCACCAGAAAGCCGGAGGTGATACTATGGCTCAAGTAGTAGAGCTCTAGCCTTGAGTGGAAGAGCTGAGGGACAGTGCCTAGGCCCAGGGTTCAAGGCCCAGAACCACCACCACAACCAGCAACAAGGAAAAGATTACTGACTCAAAAAACAATAGTATTAAGCAGTCTTAAAGATAGGATCAAGTCTAACATTTTAGAATTATCTTAGATACCAGCATCTTTCGAGTCCAATGAGCCATGAGCCCTCAGCATGTTGACTGAATTTGTTAGTTTATTTACACAATCATTATAAGTATGCATTTTCTCATCTATCTTTCTTTCATTTCACCACAGAATGTGTATTTATCCTTTATGTCATACTTGACTACCAAAGCCTTTGGAAGATAGTTATTAATTGGTGCATACTAATTATATGAAGATATCTTATTGCAATAGCTTACATTCTCACATATTGATGAAGGGCCTGATTAACCCGTTTCTGGCTTTCTCCATTTCCATTGCCCTTTATATTTCAACTGTTTTCTTTGAATTTCTTTATGCTACCTTCACACATTGTCAAAATGTATTTAAGTGCTATTTACTCACCATCATTGAAAATTATACAATGCTGAATATAAAAGCAAACATCTAAATAAATGGAGACATAATTTTTGTCGATTGGAGGATACAATTGAGAAAAGATATAAATTGTCTCTTCCCCTTTTTTTGGTCATTTATGGGGCTTGAAATCTGGTCCTGGCGCTGTCCTTCTGCTATTCATTTCAAAGTGAATGCTCTACTCATTGAGCAACTGTGCCACTTCTGGTTTTCTGGTGGTTAATAGGACATATCAGTCTTACAGATATTCCCATTCCAGCTAAATTTCAACCACAATCCTCAGATCTCAGCCTCCTATGCAGCTAGGATTACAAGCATAAGCAAACAGCAATCAGCTTCATAGTTTTATTTATGTTTATGACAATTTCTAAGAACACCTGACTAGCACTCTTTGAGTCATTGACAAAGAAAAATAATCTGGAATATATTTCTCTGTCCAATATTAAAGCTATTAGTGTAAAATTGTTGTATTTGTAGAGGAAAGATTATCCAGCTCAATGGGTCTGTAGGGCACCAGTTTAGATCCACATAAATATTATCAAGGAATATTTTATAAGGGGTAAAACCAAACATTTGTGGAATGATGTTCTGTTTAATAAGTGGTGATACATTAGGCAGTATTTGGGAAAATTAAAAAGTGAACATTGACTTAAACACAACAATTTATTCAAATGTTAACTTCAAGCAGGATTAAAACGTGGCATATAAAACAAAAAGAGAGATGGAAATTTACAGCAACGGAAGATGTTTTGACAATTTTGAGATTTGGCATTAAAATTATAGGAAAGGAAAATGAAAGAGTTGAACTCATTGAAAGTGTAAAACAATTTAGCCTATGAAAATTCATATACAAGTGGTGAGCAGGTGGCTCATGTATCTTATCCTAGCTACTTGAGAGGCTGTGATTTGAGTTTTGCTGTTTGAAGGCAGCCCACAAAATAAACTCCCTGATAATCTTGTCTCTGATTAATCATCAAAAAAGCCAGAAGTGAGGCATGACTGAAATGGTAAATTGTTAAAAAATTGCAACAAATCTCAGGGACCCTGAGTTCAAGCTCCAGGACCAAACAAGTTTGAATCAACTTGATATAATGTAACGGTTATAAATTTTAACAATTAAATCAATGAATATTACACAAAAGGCATAATTGTTTTCTTAAAACAAGTAATGGAACCATGAATTTCTTTCACTTTACAATTCATGTTTTATGTCACTTTAATTAGCAGACTTCCAGGAGTAAAACTAAATATATTAATTGTATACCACAAGAAGAAAAGTGATTATAGTTCAGAATAGATATTTCATCCTAGCCAGAAGATAAGTTTTTGAGCATTCTCTCTAAAAAGAAATTTTACATGCAGAAATTAATGGATATGATGTAGTTTTATTATTACACAACATATAAATGAATGGGATTATCAAGCAATATTTCATAGGTATGTAAAAAATAATTGTGTAGCTAGGAGTCAGTGGCTCATGCTTATAACCCTAGCTACTAAGAAGGCTGAGAGCTGAGACTCAAGGTTCAAAGCCAGCTTAGGCAGGAAAGTCCATGAGACTCTTATTTCCAATGGGCCACCAGAAAACTGGCAGTGGCTCAAGTGGTAGAGCACTAGTCTTGAGCTGAAGAGCTGAGGGACAATGTCCAGGCCCAGATTTCAATCCCCACTACCAACAAAAATTAAAAATAAACAGTTACAAATAAACAAATATTTTGAAATAAATGTGAAAAATATATTCTAACAATTTTGAAATCCTTACTAGGTATACTAGTTTATATAAATATAAAGAATTGCTTTCTGGATTAGTTGTCATTGAGTCAAATTTGTAAATCACACATTTTCATTCAATTCATATTTGTATATTTCTATACTTATATATTTTAAGTATAATTAAGTGATAAGTGAAAGGCAATACTGTTTTAGGAATCTCCCTTGGCTTTCTATAATTAAGCCTCCTACCCTAAAATCAATATGCCCTCCAAAATAGTCAGACGTTTCATCTCACTGGAGAAGAAAAGTATAAGCCATAATCATTGCTAGAACAAGTAACATTTCACATGTATTTCACTTAGTTTAAGAACCAAAACATTCAAATCATCTTAATAATGCCAGTAATAGCAAAATGTCTTCTGAGCTTTTCAGTCTTTAAGGAGATGAAAATCTTTAATTATACATCTATTTTTTTCTACATAACATCCTATATCTTAGGAAGATATTTTTTGGTAACCCTCTGTTCCTGATTAGAAGACCAGAACAAAGGCAATAATGAAAATAGCCAAGGAAAATACTTGAAAACTATTAAAAAAGCAATCACAGACACTCTTGTTTTCATCAATTTCAATGAGAATGTACGTAAAAGTATCACGTTTTGTTGCATTTAAAGAGCAATAATTAAACTTTAATTAGCAGTGAAGAAGGGAACAGAAAACTTTGTTTGAAGACAGCTTGACTTTGAACAATTCAACACAAGCATAATGGATTTATCTTGTTTTTCTATGCAGCTGCCAAAATAATAGAGAGCAACACCCAAAGGCAGGAAAACACCTAAGTCAAAGCAGTAAACTTTTGTCTATAAAATAGTTTTGAGGGTCTGACTCTTTCAAAGTCAGGCTTGCAAAGAGGAAAGTGTATTTGCTTTGGAGTTAACAATAAAAATATAAAAATCCTCTATTAATGTTTATCATATTTTGATTAGGACTTCTTGTGTTGGAGAAGAGTAAAGTTATGAAAAAGTTCAAGATTATTGGACTATTCCCCAATATAATTATTATTCATCAGCTATAGCTATGGAAGTAGCCTTGATTACTCTTAATATCATTCTTCTTTACATTTAGGAGCATTGTTTGTTTCTGGGTTATAAGCTGCAAACACTTGAGTGTTAATAAAGGGTCATTTCTTAAGAGTGGAAAGATGCTGTGCATACAAACCTAAAATATCTAAGACTTAGAATAGTGGAAACTATTTTCTAGCTATATCACAATCTGTAGATGTAGATTTTGTTTCAAATTTTTCCAGGGGAACCATTTTTGTTATCTTCTTTTTGACCATCTAGTGATCCTATACCATCCTGGGATGGCTGTACATTTACTGGATTCTCTAATTGCTGTTGGAAAGTTAGGAGGGATAGAAAATTGAGTTTTTGTATCTGTTTTACCTTATTTTTTTATTACTTTAAAAACTGTAACTCAAAATGACATAAATTATCTTTATAATGTTAGGAGACAGATTTCATTTCCATATTCTTACCCTAGCCTTCTACATAATTTTGGTATTTAGTGATCCCCAAATGTGAAAATAAAGATAAGAAATCTCTTTTTTAAATATTATTTAGAATTTCAAGTTTTCTTTATGTAAGGCCCGTAAGTAGTATTCACATCATACATGTGTACAAAGCCAGTGGCAACATTTTCTCATATTCTCAAAAACTAAGAAATGTGGTGTCCCTGTAGTTGCATCAGGAAAAGGCTGTAGTTGAATTAGTTTACTAATCTAAATCTGCTGTAAAATATTTCTACACGTTAGTTGGCTTGAATTATCCGTATTTATCATTTTGCAGTTCTAAAGGATAGAAATTTAAAAGAAGTCTCACTAGATTAAAATCGAGCCACCTACAGAGCTAAAATATTTTTCAAATGATTCTAGTGGAAAAAGCATGTACTTGCTGTTCTGCTTTCCAGAAATTCAGAATCTGGGTTGTTGTTGTTTCCTTTATTTTCTAATGTAGCATCTTTACATGTCTCTGATGGTTGAAACCTCATCATGTCCTTTCAAACTACACCTGGGACTTTAAAGTACCCATTTGAATATATTTCCCCTATCTGATAATTCTTCATATTTGTGTTCATTGGATTATGAAAGGTGATTATTTTACAAACTTATATACATATAATGCAAATGTACACTTGAGGGATTAGTTATTTGGGGAAGACAGATATTATGGAAAGGTATTTTGCTATGTAAAATGAGTGTATAGCATTCTTTCTACTATAAACTGTAATCCTTTCATTAATTTTGAACAACATATTTCTTCAATGAAATATAACTAGAAAAAAATTAGTCCCTGAAAGCAACTAATCATGATTAAAACCTTGTCATGTACTAGAAATCCTAAATGCCAGAGAGCAGCTCCTGAAGTAGTTGTGGAACTATCACTTTTTGTATATTCTGCTTACAATCTTCTCTTTTCAAGAGCATTTGATTGTTATTATTTTGGAATTATGGTTAATATTTATTTGACTGCTATTTTTAAAAATGCATTACCCAATACTGGTTCTCTTTTTCTAACTTTTTTGGGTCTATTCTATTTCGGGAAGAAACACATCCATTTGAATTACATTAACTGCTTATTGAAGTTGAATCATCATGGAGAGGAAAAGAAGAAAAAAATATGTCTCTGTGGGTATGTCAAGGTAAAAATGTATCTACAGGCTATTTATCTTAAAATCATCTAATTTTCATTATGTTTGGATTCTGATAAAATTAAACCTCTCAACTCACACAATGTTAATGCAGTCTTATTTCATGCCTCCCAAAAGCAAACAACAAATTACTATTTATTTTAAAATTATTTTTAAATTTTTAGTTATCTTTTTTTAAAAAAACTATATTTTTAAAAAGTTAGCCAAGGCAAATGGTTCACTAACTATTTAGAGTCATGTTCAGAGTCTATGGTGAAATCCAGAAAGTGAAAAAAAATCATGTTTTTATTCTTCCTTGAGCCACTCTGATTTACTTCATCTATTTCTGAAAGAATAAAATTCTGGCTTTGAAGCCTTTTGCTTCATATCCACAATGTGTCATTCTTCCTTAATTAATAGGAGAATTTGGAGAAAAGATGAGAATCCACAATAGAAAAAGGAGAAGAGGAAAAGAGAAGGAGAAATCTAGATATTTTTTTCTTCCTCATCTCAATCACAAGATCTGGATAATGAGTGTGGATATTAGATCCAGTGCTCTAGAGTGATTAAACACATCTATAGAAATAGATAACCCCACAAGTGATCACATGGAGAATGCTTATTTATAAAAAATTGTAATATCGCTCTCTGCTCTTTTCTAGCTCCTTCTGCTGTCTCTCTGCTCTAGCTTTCTCTGCTCTCTATGCTCTTTTCTAGCTCTTTCTGCTCTCTGCTCTCTCTCTGCTCTCTCTCTGTTATTTTCTAGCTCTTCTCTCTCTCTTTCCCAGCTCTCTCTCTTTCCCAGCTCTCCCAGCTCTCTTTCCCAGGCCTTTCCCCACCGCATTGAGTACCAAAATGGCCTGGTGCCTGCCGGAATGCTCTATGTAGTACCTGCGTTACCTAGGCAACTTGGACACCTGGAAGAGGTCACATCTGAATTTGATGTGGCCATACCTTTCTCCACAGTTCAGGCCCAGACACCCTCTCTCTGCTCTTTTCTAGCTCTCTGTGCTCTCTGCTCTCTCTCTGCACAACCTCTTCTCTTTCTGCTCTTTTCTAGCTCTCTCTGCTCTCTCTGCTCTTTTCTAGCTCTTTCCTCTCTTTGTTCTAGCTCCCTTCTCTTTCCTAGTTCTCTTTCTTTCCCACTTTTCCCAGACACGCTCTCTCTCTGCTATTTTATCTCTTTTTCCTCTCTCTTTCCTCTCTTTCCCAGCTCTCGCTCTTTCCCAGGCCTTTCCCAGCCACGTGGAGTGCCAACCTTGCCTGTTCCCAGCAGGTCTACTGAATAAACCTACCCTTTACCTGAAAAAAAAAAACGTAATATCTTCCAATAGGAAATGTTATCAATTTGTTTAGTTCTTGTTTAGGATTTGTTGAATTCTGGTGTGCTATAGCCAGCTATCATATATATATATATATATATATATATATATATATATATGTATATATATATATATATATATATATAGATATATATAAAAGAATGGTAAGAAACTAGCATCTTAATATATTCTAATATTAGCTTAGTTCTGCCTGTGTTATATGTATGAGACTGTGTTTGAGTTTTGCCTCAATTTCACATGCTACACTCTTCCAACACATAAGTTGAAAGAAGACTCCCTCTGTAAATATGCTATTTTTATAGCTAAGGAGAAAAAGACACAGATAATGAGATAGAAATCTTCCCCTAGAAATAGCCTTTCACCACTTCTGGTTCACTTTTGTAAGCTGAAGTAAGTCACATGACCCATCTTGACACTGCAGAGTAGAGGTAAATCTCACCTACAGGAAGCTGATTCAGGACATAGAGTAATATGCCAAGATATGCAACACTTGAGATAAAGAGGGAAAAAAAGAGAACCATAATACAATCAATCATACTTGCCATCACATGTCTCTGCAGGAAGGATGCTATTCCGTTCCTTATTTTCTAAAACGACTGAGATCTTCAAATCATGTCTTTTATGTTTGGATGTTACAGAAATTAGAGAACATTTTGATACTGAAACAGCATAAAATTTCAAAGAAAGTTGGAGTAATCACTTCAATACTACCTTTTGTTCTCCAAAAAAAGAAACCATTTTATGGACAAAAATTTGTAATTTCTTACCTAGTATCTTATTTTTCCAGAAATGGATTTTGTTAATATATGTGACTATCCACCAGAATAAATGTCTTCATTTATCTGCATCTTGTGCAAACAGCAAGTCAATTAGATGTAAGTGGGAGTTCATCGGTAGCACTTTTTAAAAATGCAAAAAATGTGGACAGGGAGCCAATGTACATATTTTTCCACCATCACTTACTTCATCCTCCTTCTTCCTTCCTAAGAAACACACCCAATCAATAAAAAGGAGTACATATTTGGTTCTTGACCTGGAAAGTGGAAGCAGAATGTTATGGATGTCTGGGATGACAGTTAATAGTGTTTTACATAATAATATCACATACAACAGCCCTAAGAGTCCAGCAGGTCTTAACACTACTTCCTTAGTGATGTGATCGGAATGTCAGCCTTACTGGACTTAGTATTGTTTTTCACTTCCTTTTCTACCACTTGGCCAAAATTGTAATACATATTAACCGAATGAAAAAGTAATGTCATCTTAAGAAATTCTTATTGCAACAAGACATTATGTCGAAAAAACAACTTTACAACTTTGGCGGTGGTTGGGGGGGAATCAGAGGGCAGGGATGGTAAGGGGAAACAAAGGAGGAGGCAAAAATGTTTGATAAGAAATGTACTCATTACCTTGCTCATGTAATTATAACCTCCCTGTACTGTATTTTCACACAAAAAACTTATTAATATAAAAAAAGAAAGTCATTTAGGGCTCTGGAATGTGGTTTCATGGAACAGTTATTGCTTAACATGCATGAAACCACATTAACAGAAAAAGAAACACTGGAAGTGGTGTTTTGCCTCAAGTGGTATAATGCTAGCCTCGATAAAAAAAAAAGAAGCTCAGGAACAGATCCCTGGCCCTGAGTTCAAGCCCCAGGACTGTCAAAAGAGTCATTTAGCTAGGAAATGCAAAATAAAGAACCCATACTTGGAATATATAATTGCTCCTTCCAACTGATACCTATCAGTAGTCCTTAATTAATGTACTTTACCTATATTAGAATACTGTGTTGAACAAAAAAAAAAACGTTTTGTTGATAGGTCATGGCAATTAATACCAAGAATGTGCTTAGATATCAGTGAAGATTAATCCTGGAAATTTAAAGATTCCAGGCTCTTGAGTGGCCACTGCTAATCACAATCAGAAGGGTAGTATAAGTGAGATTTGGAAATCTTTTTGGTAAGTTATAGCACCAAAAAGGCAGAGGTTAATTGATAGTTTTGACAGAAGGAATAACTCCAGATGGAAGGAATAAATGATAATAATAACTAAGTTATACCATAAACTGTTCTAGAGAACCATTTTTGATTATAAATAACCAAATAACTTAGGCTAGTTAGTAATCTCTATGTGATAAGTTGTATATACTTCTATGCTGCTCTTTCATACTTGATCTCCTTTGCTTTCTACAAACCTGTCTTTCTCTATTTCTCTATGCACAATTTCTCATACTAAGTCCACATATGCAGACAACAGAGGATGCTAATGTAAGAGTCCCATAGGTCATGATTCATTAATGTAAGAACATGGAAAAAGAGGACATATTATTGCTACCTTCATTTTATTGAAAAGCTGCAATGTCACACCATTTGATTCAAATTTCCATTCTTTGTCAACATAGTGTCATTAAGTGTACATAAATGCAAATATGAGCTGGGTGCTGGTGACTCACACTTGTAATACTAGCTACTCAGGAGGTTGAAACCAGAGGATTATGGTTCAAAGCCAGCCTGGTCAGGAAAATCCATGAGAATCTTATCTTCAATTACCACCAGAAATCTGGAAGTGGTGCTGTAACTAAAGTGGTAGAGCCCTCAACTTGAGCTGAAATGCTGAGGGACAGCGCCCAGGATCAGAGTTCAAGCCCCATGACCAACAGAAAAAGTTCCTCAAAAGGCACGACGAAGTCAATACTAATCTTCCCAAGCAGAGAACATAATTCCAAAATAATTCAGTGCACCTACTTTTGCTGAGTTAAGTTATGCTTTCTTTGCTGAACATATTCTCTTCTTTTAAAAATTTGTCCAATACTAGCTTTATAATAAACTTCATCTAACATGTCTTGGTTCAAAAGAGAAATCCATACAGTTGATCTCATTTGGATTTATTACAGTCTCAAAGCCAACAGGCAGAAGAGTCTGTCAAACTCTTATCTTTAATTAAACAACAAAAAAGCCAGAAGTGGAGTTTTGGCTCAAGCAGTAGTGTACTAGCTATGGTGGCAGGAGGGCAGGAAGGACAACTGTTCAGGGTCAGGGTCCAGACTCTGAGTTCAAGCCCCAGAACCAGCACAAACTAAACAAACAAACAAGCAAAAAACGTCCACATATTTATTTTGGACCATCCTTAAAGCACTGGTTTGAAAAGAGGCTCCTTTTGCTGATCCTACTCACTGGATCCTGCTTTTTGGAATCCTTATTGCTATGGTGAACTCAGGACCAGATTAAAGTAATGGATAACTGACTCCTGCAACAAGACAATCATGTCAGGAGTGAAATATCTAGGCACAAGTTACCTTTAAACCTACATGTCTTTGTTTCTTTGCAGCAGAACACTTTTAAAACAACGTTATTTCCTTTTTATCTATGTTGGCCTTCAAATGGCATATTGTTTCCTTTTGTAATACTCTCAACTAGAAATTTACAGACAAGTTTTATGTGAGTATAAAACACACTCAAAAAAGTCAGGGACAGAGTTTCCTTCAAGCTTTGAATTCTTTTCTTGTACAGTAAAGCGAGCGCACAAATTAAGTTGAACTTGTCATTTCTCTATGTTCAATTCCTCTCTTGGAATCAGTTTCCACTTCCAGTAACAGTTCCTTCCAGTTACTTCAAGTAACAATCTATGGTGCTGCTCCAGGAAAAAGGAACGTTTTGTGGCTTCATTGAAATAGCACAAGTACATCTTTGTACATGAGATAAAGTGCTTCAGAAACAACTTAGTCATGAGAAAATACGGAATTTAAATCACTTATAAAACATTGTACATGTACATATAGCCATATAAAATGATGTTAAGTAAAATGGACTCCAAGATAGGACACAACTTGATTTTTCTTTATTGTTACCTAACAGGTACTATGTGATTTTTTTTTCTCTTCTATTTTCTACCACCATGGTATAACCCCTGTTTTTACTGTATTTGATGTCGGTGATCTGCATCTTGCATATGCCTTTTTCTAATGTGTGTGGGGGGAAAGGAAATAATAAAATGCTGAAACAAGGGTACAGTATGACCCATTGTAACAATGAGTTCTACAAGACACTATGTAGAAAATGAACTTTATAACTTGGGGAGGGGAAGGGGGATTTGGGGCGGCGAGGAGGAAAGGGAAGACGGGAAAAACAAAAGAAGAGGTAACAATGCTTGATAGATTATGTACTAATTAACTTACATATATAATTCTAAACCTTCTGAACAACATTTTTACAATAAAAAACATGAAAAACCATTATCCTGGAGTACATTAAGTTCAAATTTCCTAAGTGCTCTATAAATTAAGACCAATTTTAAGTGAGAAGAACGTTCTCAGAAATATGTGTGTGTGTTGTACATTTTTTCACAAATGTACATAAGTTAACAGTAGGAGAAACAATATGAATAATAGGAGAAAAAGAAGTTCTGTGTTTAAGTATGGTTGTTCAATACAGTATAGAAGACTCTGCAAATAAGACAAATTTGAAACAATAAAGCCAAGGACAGTATGTATATCTATGGGAGTGATGTAGAGAAAGCATTACTACTCATTGGAACATGAAGGATGAGGCCACTCTGTTTCTTCTTCTATCTTTAAATCATGGCAAATAATCATGCAAATTTGTAAAAACTAGAAAGGAAGAATAATTCTAGTTTCAAAGCAAGTCATATATAAGAGCATGGACTTAACTGGAAAAAGAAAGCCATGTGGAGAGAGCAGGAATTATACTAGCAATGAACTGGTGGCTAAGTTCACATATCTTTTATTTCTTTACTTTTCTTTTTTCTTTGGTATTTGTGGGGCTTGAAGTCTGGGCCTGGGCACACTTCCTCTACTCTTCACCTTAAGGCTAGCAGTCTACTGCTTGATCCACAGTGCCACTTCCAGTTTTCTGGTGGTTAATTGGAGATAAGTGCTAGAAACGTTCCTACTTGTGCTTGATTTGAACTGCAATCCTCAGATCTCAGCCTCCTGAGTAGCTAGGATTATAGGCGTGAGCCACTGTCATCCGGCTTAAGATCACATATCTAGCAGTGTACACTCAATGTATGTAATGTGTATGGTCATCTATCTTTATATGAATTCTTAAGTTAAAAATCTGGGTTACAGGTTACACTTTACACTCACAAAACTGTTTCAAGTTTAAAAAATGATACTCCTGGAAAGATAAAGCCTAAGAATGTAAAGGATTCTGGGAAGTTCAGTTTGCATCCAGCCTGGGAAAAAAATATTTGCCACAATACCTATAATTAACCAGCCTAAACCTGCATTGTAAGAATGGCTGAAGTGATGGAATACTAGGTAGGAGCAAGACTGCTGAATAAGAGCTTGAGGATTTGGCGTACATACACGCAAGCATGCACATACACAGAGGCACTTATATGTGTAAACACACATATGAAACAACTCTCAGAATGTGTAGAAAAAGTTGGAAAATAACAGTAAATATGTCCTGAGTAAGACTACGACAAGTGATAATTTTAAATATTAGAAAGTCCTCAAGTGAACTTTCCCCCCAAAAGCTTGAGAATATTACAAAGATAGGGACCAGAGATATTAAGAAAGTCAAGTAATCATTATTAAAGGGATCAGATCCATGGAGGAATGAGAACCCTGTAGGTGCATCTGAAAATGTTCATATCCTGTGTCAAATGTTAGAACATCTTTGAAAATTGCACATAAACAGTCAAAGCAGTCAGTGTAGTGGATAAGATCATCGGAGAAGTTCAGAATTGCTAGCCTGTTTCTAGATTAAATAAACCAACAAACTATGGCAGGGCAATGTGATACAAGCCTGGAATTCTAGCACTCAGACTAAGATAGGAGATTAGAGAGTGGAATTACATAGCGATACCTTCCCTGGACCAGGTAGTATAATTTGTCTCAATAAAACAAGCCAAACAACAAGAAAGGAATACCCAGTTGGAAGTTTCGGCTAATTTTTTCACTATGTTTTGTTAAGTCAAGTTTCCTAGTGAAATGCAACTCATATATCATCCTCACTTCTGTTTTACATGCTCTCTTCATTACAGAACATTGCTAGATGCAAAATAGCTCATGATTCCCAATCAAAGATTTGAAAAAGTAAGCACCATTCTGTTGGATTCTAAAGAAATGATGAAGGATTACAAAAGCTTAAGCCTGGAGAAATAGCAAAGTTCATCTAATGTAGGACTTTGGAGACCTGCCTAAATTAGAATTTAGATTTGAAATAAATGCTTTTTGTTTGAAATTTCATATTCTCTAGGATACTACAAAAATGTTTTCAAGTAGAATATTTAATTTAGAAATTCACAAATGATTCTGGCATTCTAATTACCTAGAATATTCTTTCAAGTGAGGTATAATTAGAAATTAGTTAATACATAATTCCAACAGTTCATGTATAACATGATAATCTGAATAATCTAGACAAAGTTGCCATCAAATGGATGCTATTAATATATAAATTTAGAAAAAGAGCAATTTTTTGAGGCTTTGGTGTAACATTGTATGAAGAGAGTAATTGTATGACATCTTTTTTCTTCTACCTATACATAACACAGGAAGAAATTTCCTTACGTACCTCTTAATTACTCATACAATGAGGGAAAAAAGCTAGGTTTAATGCTTGTTTATATTTTGTTTTTGTTGTTTAGTTTATGCTAGGGCTTGACCTCTAGGTCTGGGCACTGTCCCTGAGCCTGTTTTTGCTCATGGCTACTGCTCTACCATTGAACCTCAGTGCCACTTGTGTCTGGCTATTCCTTATGAGTTTATTGGAAATAAGAATCTAAGGAAACTTGCTACCTAGGTGGGTTTGATCCATAATCTTCAGCTCTTAGTATTCAGATATTCTGATCTCCTGAATATCTATGATAGATAAAAATAATACATAATAAAATTAATATAAAATAATAATATAAATACTATTTGCAAGTGTTCTGATCTCAAGAATACCACTGGAGGGAAAATGATGCAGAAAAGTTTAGTGTAGTGTTCTTTGCACAATTGGGAGGGCATCACAGCAGAAGTGTAGTATTTTTTTCACAAGGTGATAAGCTACTCATTATGTGAATTTAGGCAATTTTAAGGTGTGCCTTACAAGTTGCAAATTGTTGGGCTAGGATAAAAACTTGGGATTGATTGTCATAGAAATAATAGCTTATTCTGATGAACAAATGTTTACTCTTCAGGAATTAATTATTATAGATAGGTCATAGTTTTATCTTCTACCAGAATGTGGCTATTTTTTCTATTCACTTTTACATATGTAACATCACATTGGAAATTTCATCTATTGCAGAATTAATTAAAATGCAAACAGATACTGTTTTAAATGTCTCTGGCATGGCATGATCAGAATTTGAAAATGATTAGTTAGTAGTCATCTGAATTTTGAAGAATACATATATTCTGTCGTCGTAACAATTATTCAGTTTTAAAAGTTAGGAGTTTCCGTAGAATTAAACTTTTCTGTTTTAGTATGAGGTAATGGTTTTTTCAACATAAAGGCAAATATATTGTGAAGATATTGTATAGTTTGATAACATTCAAGTTGATGACACTCTGATAAAGAAAGGGGGAATAGAATGGTATTTACTGTACCAATACAGTGAAATTATATTTTATGTAAGTTATTTTTTAATTTAATTTTATTGTCATGGTGATATATAGAAGAGGTTGCCAAAATTGTAAGATGGTGAATACATAACATGTAGGACTTTTTATCCACTACCTCACTTTTCTAACAGTTTTCCTTCACCCCAATACCCTTCACAAGTTGTAATGTAAATTTCCATTATGTTGTCTTGTGAGCATTGCTATTACATTGGTTTATACTTTGTCCTTTGTCACGCCATGTTGTTGTTCCTCTTCCCTTCCCTAATTAAGATAAATATATATACAATAACACATGATACTGAAATCAAATACAGCAGGGGACAAACCATAGGGGAAAACACAAAAGAAAAAAGAATCACAGAGTACATTAAAAACAACAACCACGAAGAAAACCTTTGTTTCCATATGTAGGAGTTCATTTTGTTCATCATCATCTTATACATAACTACTGAGCCATTCTCCTCATCTGCTAGGATTATCCTAGATATTTCCTACTTGGTGTAAATTAGGGAAACCATGGAATCTCTTTCTTTGTGTCTTGTTTATTTTACTTAGTAGGATTTTTCCATTTCCATATGATATATTTACCACATTTTGTCAATTCGTTCATCTCCTGAGAGGCATATTGATTTAAAACATGATTGCATGTAAGTATCACTTAGGGTCATTCAAAAATGACTGATGCCACCTCCCCAGATATTCTAAAATCATGATTTTTATGAAGATAGGATTTCATGGTGGTACAAGTGTTGAGATATCTGGATGAGTCTAATGTATATCTTGCACTGAATTAGGCAGGAAGATATCCAATATCATATGGGTTAAAATGGTAGTGACAAAATATTCCCTTGAGAAAGATAGAGGAGGCTTCCAGAAGTATGAACTAGTTCAGATAATTTTGAAGGATTTAGAAATGCAAGCTCAAGTATGTCTCTTTAAATAAAAATTATGTAATTGTTAGGGCAAAAGATGGGGAGGGGAAAGAAAACGACTGCGAGTAGATCATTTTCCCAAGTTAGAGTATAAAAAGACGTAATCTACAACTTCCCATTTAAAAAGAGAGTAATATACTAAGTCCCACTTAATTTAGGTACATGCAAAAAATTTACTTGGGTTTTTCCTACTTTAACCCACCAAAATAAGTGAAGTCTTATAAGAAAAATTGTTATTTCCATTACTTCAACCTGAACACTAACTGTGATGAGCCCTCTTTTTCTCACTTTGCACTTGGAAAATAGTCCCTAAGTTGATGATGATGTGGCTGATTAGAGTCAGAGTTAGGGGCTTCTACTTGTACAATTATCCCCGAAGATTTTAAAGCAGTTTTTCCCCAAGATACCCAACTACATTTTCTTAAGCTGTACTTTGAACACACCCTCACACCTGATCACATAATTTGAAATTATAATTCAGCATTTCCTTGGCACATTCTACTTTGTGCCTTTCGCTTTTTTGTACATTCCTTTTGAGTTCATAGTTGCTCTCTTTCCATTTCATCTATACAAACTGCTAAGAACATTGTTCAACTACCACTTCTTGTTTGCACAAGACCAGTCTATGTATGAAAGTACTTTGTCCATATTAAGCAATAGGGTAGTACTCACTCTTTGAGGAGAAAAGTTCCACAGTGTAACCCTATGCCCACATTAGAGAATGTAGAATTTAAAGCATTTTGAGAAAAACTGATATTAGAATTGGAAATCTCCTTAGGTCAATTTCCATGGGGCTCATTATGTTTCCCATGAGAAATATAAATAGCCACAAAATCTAAAGCTAATTAGTAAGTATCCGAATTAACACTAGATCCAAGATGTTGTGTTAGTACAAGTCAGCATTGTAGGTGAATCCTTCCCTACTTGCCAATGGGTATGAGAAAATGAAAGGAAGGCATTTCTTCTTACCCTTCTACTCCCTCCCATTAGATAAGATGAATGATACAGATTTTCTAAGTTTCTGTCACTGAAATGATTTCTATTTTTTCGGTGGGTGCATTCGTGGGGCCTGACCTCTGGGCCTGGGCGCTGTCCCTAAGTTCTTCAGCTCAAGACTAGCACTCTTACCACTTGAGCCACAGCACCACTTCTGGCTTTTTTCTCTGCTTATGTGGTGCTGAGAAATCGAATCCAGGGCCTCATGCATGCAAGGCAAGCGCTTTACTACTGAGCCACCTTCCCAGCCCCCACTCAAATGATTTCTATATACTACTTTTTATGCCCCTGACACCAGCCTGTTTCATTTACTCAACACTGTCACCTAGTCCTAAAACAACCATATCCAAAGTATGCTTTTTCCCCATAGTCTTTTCATATTGGTCCCCTCCATCACCAAATTACTCTCTCTGTAAGCACACAGAGTGAAGAACTCAGACACAAATTCTAGTATCATTATTTACTCACTACATTGACTGTTGGCTTTACATTTCTCATCTATAAATGGATGTAATCTACCAGAAATAATGAAGAATATATGGGTTGACTTCTAGAGCAGGAAAAAAGAAAAGTGAAGAGTCCTTACATTTTCCACCTTACCTTACAAATAAGGAAAGACTCAAATTCAGTTTGTTGGTATAAAGTCACAAATTGTTTCCTGCAGAAATAAAAATAAATTTTACCTCCTGGCTCTAAGGTCTATGTCATTTTAAGGTAACTACAGATATGTAAGTGGTACTATGTAAAAATAAATAGTGTCATGTTTTTTCAGATGTATTGAAGAACATACCCTTAATATATCATTGGAAACATTGGTTATTGAATAGTATCTATAGAAGAATGTTTTTGAACTAATCACACTAAGCAGAAAACTATACCTTAGTCCATCAAAATGTGGAAATAAATAATTTTATTTATAAGAAAATAATACCACCAAGAAAAGCGTGTATACATTAGAGAGACTTCAGGAATAACATTAGGGTTTTTACTGTCTCTACCCATTTATGTGATAGTATTTCTTGATATTGAAACTCTCTTCTTGTTATTCTTATTGTATGTAATCCAACGCTATTTTTTACTGTATATTTAATATGGGAAATATAGCTTCAAAAATGTGTAAAGTTTTTTCCTTTTCAATCACAATATTGTCATTATCAGGGTACTCTGTAATCATCATTATCCTCATCAAAATTATTATTAGAATCATAAGTGGTAACTATTGAAACTCTGATATGCATCTATGATTTTGCGATTATTCATTTTGTCTTTTGATTAATAATTTTAATGTTACCACTGTGCATGCATCCATATTAAAATTTTGAACAAAGAAACAAAAAAACTAAACTATAACAGGTAGCTTGGCTATGTGCTTATAACATATTATAGAATAGATTTTTGAGGTATTGCAATTTCCTAACAAGTATGAATTAACTTCCTCTCTCCTCCCCACTACACACAAATATTTAAGAGTTTGAACAGAATTATTTCAAGTAATATACTACAATATCATGTGTATATCTAAAATTCCCTTAAAAGTAATAAACGCTACATTCTATTGAAATATTAGATATTTTATTCTAGGAAACTTTTGGAAAAACATACTGTATATCTTTGAAATAAAAAGGTAAAAAAATAGTAACATAAGAAGTTTTAGAAAGAGTCTGTCTTCAGAAATGTATTTGTATATATATATATATTATGTGTAGAAAGACATACATTTTTAGAGATTGTCATCAGAAATATATACATATATCTAAATTTATGTGTAGAACGATATACATTATAATGAAACAAAAATCTTGAAACATAATTAAAATTAAAAAATACATTAAACCAAGTGCCAGTGACTCACACCTATAATTCGAGCTATTCTGGGTAATGAGGTCTTAGAATTGTTTTTGAAACTAGCCCAGACAGAAAAGTACTTGTTAGATTCTCCAATTAACCACTAAAACCAGGAATTAGCTCTATATCTCAAGTTGTAGAGTGCTGGCTTTGAACACAAAATGGCTTAGGGACAATGCATAACCTTGCAAACAACATCTAGAAAAACAACAAAATATATCACATTAATTTCACAGAAGCATATTTTACCTGCTGTAAACATTTCTTAGAAACATGAATACATGTCCATGGAAAATGTTAGGTAAAAAGTATAGAATATTTACGTCTATGTTAAAGACATGACTATTTAGATTGTTTAAGATATTTAGGAAATGATTTAAAATTAAGAATAATGATAATATATTGGGACTGTCTTTTATTCTATTTTACAATAGTAATAAAATATTTGTAATTATTCTGTAAAATTACTCTTGCGTGGTATTTGAATTATAATAAGTGATAAACATTTTTAAATGATTTCCATAGGGAAGGATAATTTTAATGGTATTAATTCTTTTGTAATTTCAAAACAATTAAGAAAATTATTCCAAGGCTGGTTTTCTCTAAAACTATATTTGTTTTCTTATTCTAATTTTCATATGTTCGTAGAAATTAAAATTTCAAAAATTCAATGGATGTTGGCATTCAGGATCATCTTCATAGATACTAATAATGGAGTCGCTTAAGTGGAATTGTTTTATCTCATTTGTTTTTGTCACAAATAAATCAAGATGATTGCATGTTTTATTTCTTTTCACGTTATTGGCTCTTATCCTGAGAATACTTGTTTTCTAGCAAAGTAGAGAAAAGCAATTGGATTGAGCAAGTAACTTATGGCTATCAAAAAATGCAGATGCATAGATTTGTGTTTTCTATCATTTGCTAAAAGTTTCTTCCAGAAAAGGTTATCAATTACGTATAAGTGATGTATAATTCCTAGATATTCCAGTTATCACATACATTTTTTGATTGGGTTATCTCTGCATAAAGTATAAAAACAGACAAAAAACTCAAAATAAACAGAAATCACATCTTTGTTTTAGAAACTGCAGTTTACAAAGAATTTTTAGCCAACACCAAAAACATTAGGTATTTTGCATTTTGTAGGAAGAAATTTTAACTATAGTTTTATTTTTTTGCTGACATGAAATTCACATACAATATATTATCTCCTTTCATTGTATACATTTTAGTGCTTTGGAAGTGAATTGTACACTCATAGGTTTTCCAAGCCTAATTTTCACAAACTTGGATTTCTTCAAATAGAAATGCTATAAATTTTAGAACAGATATTAAAATAGATATAAAATTGAGTTACAAGAATTTGTCCTGCATACATCTTCTATAGGGTGTCTTTTCAAAATTTGTTTTGAGGAATTATTTCAGGTTCTCACTCATACTGTCCAAGTGCACAGTCAATGAACTACATTCCCGATCCATACAAGTTTTTTACTTCTCTTTAATACATACATAGAAGTGTAATAGCTAGAACATATACAATTCTCTTTGACCTTTTGAAGACTTGAAAAATTGCTTAATAAAATGACTGCAGTATTACACAAATCATTCTACTATGCGAAGTATATCAATTTCTCCACAAATGCATTACTATATTTTGTGTCATCTTTTTATATTATGGTCATACTACTGAATTTTCTTTTTCTTATTTCTTAGATACTAAAGAGGAGCTTAATTCATATGCTCCTCCTATTGACTATTAATTTACATATGTTCTTTATAGAAATACCCTGATCGGGAAAAATTTATACAGAATTAGAAGATATAATAGTACTAAAGATTCAGGATCACTGTAGCATTAACATTGTAGCATTAACAAATATGTGCCCTCTATCTGTTGGATATGTTTTCACTACTTTCATAGAATTAAGAAAGATCATCAGTTGATATTAGTTTATTCTTGCTTTTCTTTAGCCACTAATGCTTTCCATGTCAAATTTTTGGAAACCGTTACTGATCCATTGTCATGAATTTTTACATGTATGTTTTGTAGGATTTTACAACTCACATTTAGTTGGATAATCATTTTTCATTTAAAAATTTTTGTATAAGGTTTGAGGTAGTAGTCTAAGATCATTCTTTAAAACTAGAGAGGCAGTAGTGCCAATATACCCATTTAATATTCTATTTTTATTTCATTAAGTCATGGCATCCTTTTCAAATCTATTGACAATAAAACTAAGAATTTATTTTTGATAAATCTGTTACATTCTTCTATGTGTCGGTTCTTTCACTAATAAACATGGTAATAAGATTCAAATCTAGTTAGAGTGCTCAAGCTACACCATTTTACAAGATTGTTCTGATTGACCTGTATTCCTTGAATTTACATACAAGTTTATTGAGCAGGTGGACCAATATTCTATAGAAATCTAGATTTTTGATAGTCACTCATATTTGCACCTTGTGAAAACACAAGACCCCAGATATTATATAGTGAAAAACGTCTTTAGAGAATGCTTCAAACAACTAAAATTAATTTAGGAATGAGTTAAGATTTAGATAACACTATAAAATAATAAAGTTGAATGATAATGACTACAGAGAAGAGTGAAAGGGGATAGAATGATGGACCACCTAGGAGCTGTATGTCATTGTTATTGTGTTTCAAAAACAGAAAGACTTCAGAGAAGAGAAGGAGGAAAATAATCAAAGGGTCCTTAATCAAGTTCTTTTTAATCCACCTAATAGTGTGGACTGAGAGTCAGAGAAGATAGGAAAAATAAAATAGAAAATAAAGCATTATATAGACCTCTTACAGTGTAAATAAATTGTAATAGCAATATGATAATTAATTTCCAAAGAAATAAAGGAAACAATAGCTAAACTCTAAAGGCAAAAAGAATGAAGAGAGAAAAGAAGCAAAGTAAAACCTTTATCAATAACAAACACAAGAATTTGGAAGTGAAAAAGCAGTGGATATACTCTAAATAACAATACAAATTGCTAACGTGGACAGAAAATGTATCACATTTAATCATATATAATTTTGAAAAAACATACTAGGAATGAAAATTTTAAAGTCATAATTTAAAACATTACTTACATTATAACTACACAGTATAGTTCAGTGGTAAAATCTTGACCTAACATATGTGAAATAATGGTGTGATCTCCCAAGCATTACAAAGGTACACACAAAGCACACAAACACAAAAACCATATAAACGCACACACACACACACACACATACACACACATACCACATACACACATTTGGAATATTGATATTATAATATTAAATAGAGGAAATTATCACAAATATTAAAAATTGATTAATATATGAAATCATAATATTGCTCATACTATTTAAACATTTAGTAGAAATCAAATAATCAGAATATACTTGGATTCTTATAGATTAAGTAAATGGAAAATTAAGAAATAGAAGACATGAAAACCTTTGTAAATAAGTTTTAAATAATAAACATTTTGAAACATGTATCCTTTAATTTTGACAAAAGATTAATGTTACTGGTGTTTAAGTCTCAAGATTTAGAATATGATAACCAGGTGCTCTATATCTCGCTATGGGTGGCTATATCTCAAATCATTTCACTCTGGATATTTTTATGATAAAGTCTCATAGTTTCTCAGGCTCTCCCGAATTACAAACCCTATTCACAGTTCCTACCATAGGTAGAAAATGGAAGACCCAAATCACCATGCCCAGCTCAAACATTTTTTTTAATTCAAGTACAAATATTTACAAAAAAGTGACCAGGAAATGAAGCCTTTCTTAATATAGTATGTGATTCTTGGAAATACAGTAATTATTTGTTACCTGGAAAAATATGTTTAGAACTATAAGAAAACCAATTTATGTAAATTCACCAACCATATAATAATTAAGAAAATAATATTAAATATTCACATGTTAAATGTTTTAAAAGTAACATATATGTGAATAATTTACATGTGTAAAAATCATGCAAAATTAAATGAACTAATCCTACAACTCTGAAAAAAGAATTATCTTAAAAAACAAGAAAATAATTAATTAAGACCAAAATTTGAAATATAGAAAATAAAATGAAGTGTACCTTTTAGTTGACTTAAGTAACTGTAAGCCCTTTTTATATCAACTTTATAATAAATAAGTATGAACAAAGAAAGCAAAAGTACATTTGAACAATACCAACAGCAAAAGCATCAGTAATTGAGTGTCCAAAAAAATCGATGGAGGAGATAACAATATTCCTTCCAAAAGAAATGTACTCATTACCTTAATTATGTACCTGTAACCCCTCTGTACATTACCTTTAAATAAAATTATATTGAAATTAAAAATAAAACAGATAATATAGCAATTAAGAATTCTTAGAAGCCATTAGTTAAAAACTTTATAAAAAACTGCCCCAAGTACCCAAGGAATATATTTTGATGATACTATTTAAATAGTTAAACGTCAGCAGAAAAGCAAAATGTTTAAAATCTTTTACAAATAAAGTAATAAATCAGAATATATTACTATAATAATCATTGAATGGATTTTTAGTGGCAGTCAAATATGTAAGAATGAGGCAATATGCCATTCGTTTGCACTTAATAAGTGAGAAAGAATTTTTTAGGTCTTTTAAAATATATCATATGTTTAATGAAGAAGCTATTCTGTCACATCATATGATAATTAGATAAAGATGATATTGGAGCAAAGAACAGATTGTACTAAGTTTTGGGATGTTAATGTATGTACTTATTTTGGTTTTGGAAAATTGTGAGGATTTCAACTTGCTCTTGTGGAAAGGGAACCCCTATCCTAAAATTAACCACTGATATAATTCCAGCCTAACAAGAACAATAATGCTAGGCTGGCATTATATCAGTGGTTAATTTTAGGATAGGGGTTCCCTTTCCACAAGGACATGCACCTGATGCATCAATGGCATCCGAGTTGCACACCAACTTGTCTAGTTTCCTGGATCCTGCAGTCCTTCCAATTTTAGTCTCTAGATAGTGCAGGATGGTGGAAATGATCCAATGCACCCAGGTATAGATTGGGAAGGAACTCCCCTAAAATTTGTCCTGCTTTTTGTTCTCAAGCCTCCTAAGTAGTTAAGGGTATAGATTGGAGCCCCTGGTGCCAAGCAGTAACAGTATATTTAAAGCAATTAGACACATAGATGACAGGCTTGTGATTACCTCAGGAAAAGGATAAAAAAGCAGTGAAGCATAGAGGACAGACAGAATTTTAACTAGCTACTCAGAGGGTGAATTAGCTTAGCTAGCTACTCGGGAGGCCGAGATCTGAAGACCACTGTTCAAAGCCAGTCCAATCATGAAAAATCATGTGATTATCTCCAAAAAAACCAGAAGTGCAGCAGTGGCTCAAGTGGTAGACCACTATCCTGGGGCACAGATGCTTAGAGCAGGAATGATGAATGCATGCATGAGCACATGAACATGCACGTGTGTGTACACACACAAATGAGTATTTCAATGTAGAGTTCTTTATTTTTTTTTTACCTTGCTGTACTTTATTTCCCTGTATTAGTTCACAAATTAAGAAAATTAGCAAAGCAACTATTTACATACAACTCATCATGTTTCTCTAAAGTCTACTCTCTTCATGGCAGCCTGCTTTTATTTGACCCAAAAGTAAATTATTCAGGAGATCAATTCATCTCCCTCAACTCTGTAATGTTGGATGATTGTTTAAGTTCTTCCTAGTAATGTAGTTTTGTGAATTTCTGCATCAAGTATTTCTTTCATGAACAGGGAAGCCTCTGGGAAAAAAAATAACTATAGGTTTTACTCCTTCTGGCAAGCATCTGGAAATTTATTATCTTCATATAACCCATGATCTGTCTGTGTATGCCAAAGACGGCTGTGAATGTAAAAAGACCCTTCTAAGCACATAGAATTCATATACCATTAATAGGTATGAAGGGTTTTTTTTATTATTCTGAAAATACCATACAGAGGAGTTACAATTACATGGGCAAGATAATGAGTACATTTCTTATCTAGCATTGTTGCCTCCTCCTTTGTTTCCCCTTTCTATCCCTTTCCATCTCACCCCTTCTGCCCCTCCCCGTTATTCCCCGCCTTGTAAAAGTTTTAAAGTTCGACATAACATCTTGTAAATCTCATTGTTACAATGGGTCCAACTCCATTCCTTCTTAAACGATTTTTTTCCCCTTCCCCTCCACAAATTATACCAACATAAAATACAGTGAAAACAGGAGTTATATCGTGGGGGGGGGACATACAAAGCAACAAAAATTCATCTTATAAATATATTACAAACAATCGCATGAAAGAAAAAAAATTTGAATAATTATGTTGGGGTACATTTCACATAACATCAACGAATCTTAACTTTTCTGCTTGTCTCAGACATATACTATTTATTACCAATAAGGGAAAGTATGGCGCCTATGTGCATTTGGGCCTGGCTTACTTCACTTAATATAATTTTTTCGTAGACTTTCATTTTCCTGACAATGGGGAAATGTCATTCTTTCTGATGGAGGCAGAGTTCCATTGTGTATATATACCACAATTACTTGATCCATTCATCTACTGAGGGGCATTTGGGTTGGTTCTAAGCTTAACTATGGTAAATAATGTTGCCATAAACATAGTTGTGCTGGGAGCTTTAGTGTGGTCTTCTTTGTGATCATTTGGGTAAATGCCCAAAAGTAGGATTGCTCGGTCATAGGGGAGCTCTATGTAGAGTCTTTTGAGGAACCTGGATACCACTTGCCAAAGTTGTTGACCAAGTTTACACTACCACCAACAATGCAGTAGGGTTCCCCTATCCACATCTCCTCCTGAATCTGTTGTTATTACAGTTCTTGATTTTAGCCATTCTAACTGGGGTGAGGTGGTATCTCAATGTTGTTTTGATTTGCATTTTTCTATGGCTAGGGAGGTTGAGCATTTCTTCATGTGTCTATTGGCCATCCTTCTTTCTTCTTCAGAGAAGTTTCTCTTTAGCCCACTTATTTATTGGGCAGTTGTTTCTTTTAGGATTTGTTGTTGGGGGATTTAATTTTTTGGAGTTCCAAGTATATTTTAGATATGAGACCCTTGTCCGTTGTATGGATAGTGAAGATCTTCTCCCAATCCGTAGGCTTTCTATTGATCTTGCTAGCTTTGTCTTTGCCATGCATAAGCTCTGCAACTTCATGCAATCCCATTTGTCCAACCTTTCTATGATTTGTTGTTTCCGGGTCTCTATTAAGAAAATTTCGTCCTTTGCCAAGGAGAGCTAGGGTTTCTCCTATTCCATCCTGTAAAGTTTTCAGAGTGTCTGTTTTGACTCCAAGGACTTTGATCCATGTGGAGTTGATTCTGGTGCAGGGTGATATATAAGGATCTAGCTTTAGTTTTCTACAAGTAGTTAACCAATTTTTCCAGCACCATTTACTGAAGAGGCTGTCTTCCTTCCATTCTAATTTTTTTAGCTGCCTTATCAAGATAAGATGGCTGTAGTTCTTTAGGTTCATTTCTGGGTTTTCAATTCTATTCCATTGGTCCTGAGGTCTGTTCTTGTGCACTGGCACAAGTACCAAGCTGTTTTGATTACTATGGCTTTCTAGAAGAGTTTGAAATTTGTTATTGATTTTCTTCTAGCACTGTTCTTTCTGTTAAGGATCGTTTTTGCTATACGTGGTCTTTTATTGTTCCATATATATTTTTGGATTGCCTTTTCTATTTCCTTGAAGAATGAGGTTGGAATATTGATAGGTATCACATTCAATTTATAGATAGCATTGGGAAGTATTGCCATTTTTATGGTGTTGATCTTTCCAATCTAAGAACATGGGGTTTTTTGCCACTTTCTAAGTCTGTTTTGATTTCCTTTTTTAGGTATTTAAAGTTTTCATCATAGAGGTCCTTCACTCATTTGGTTAAGTTAATTCCTAGGTATTTCATTTTTTGTGGGGCTATTAGGAATAGAGTTGCTTTCCTAATTTCATCCACAATTTTCTCATTGTTGGCATACAGAAAAGCCATTAATTTTTGAGGATTAATTTCATACACTGCTACTTTGCCAAAGATTTGTATCACCTTGAGTAACTTGGGAGTGGATTCTTTAAATACAAGATCATGTCATCTGCAAAGAGGGGGAGTTTTACTTCTTCTTACCCTATTGGGATCCCCTTTATGTTCGCATCTTGTCTTATTGGTGTAGATAGGCATTCTAATACTAGATTGAAGAGCAGAAGAGAGAGTGGGCATCCTTGTCTCATTCCTGAGTTTAGAGGAAATAGCTTTGTTTTTCACCATTGAGTACAATGCTTTCTGTAGTCTTGTCATACACAGCCTTTATTGTATTGAGGAATGTTCCATGGTTTCCTAATTTTTCCAGGACCTTCACCATAAAGGGGTGTTGGATCTTGTCAAAAGCTTTTTCTGCATCTATTGAGATAACCCTGTGGTTCTTATCCTTGCTCTTTTTGATGTGATGATTTATGTTAATTGATTTGCGTATATTGAAGCAGCTTTGTATCGCTGAAATGAATCCTGTTTGCTCGTGGTGTATGATTTTTTGGATGAATTGTTGAAATCGATTAGCCAAAATTTTGTTGAGAGGCTTTGCATCTATGCTCATGAAAGAAATGGGTCTATAGTGCTCTTTCTTTGATGAAGGTTTTGGTATGAGGGTAATGATGGCTTCATAGAAAGCGTTCGCTTTATTGGGGAGTTACATCCGTTAATATTGAGAGATAAGACTGAGAGGTATTTGGATGTTCCTGCCATTTTATCCTCCTTCTTGGGAGCTACGCCTACTGCATTCTTCCTATGGTTCTTGGATTCTGTTTGGGTGTGGTTTCTTGGCCTTTATTGTGGTCTTGTGGTTTTCTATGTGTAGGACATTAAGTATCTTTTGTAGAGCTGATTTGATGGACATATATTGTTTGTTTTTCTTTGCTATGGAAGATTTTTATTTTACCTTCAGTTATGAAGGAGAGTTTAGCTGGGTACACTATTCTTGGTTGATAGTTGTTTGTATTTAGGGCATGGCATACATCATTCCAGGCTCTTCTTGCTTTAATTGTCTCTGTTGAGAAATCTGAGGTGATTTTAATTGGTTTTCCTTTATAGGTGACTGATCTTTTCTCCTTGGCAGCTTTAAGGATCTTTTCCTTGATCTGAATTGATCCCGTGTGGATTATAATGTGATGATGGGATGTCCTGTCCTTGTCTGGTCTATTTGGAGTTCTAAAAGCTTCTTGAATATGAATATGCCTATCTTTTTGCGTGTTGGGAAGTTTTCTGCTAGGATCCTGTTAAACAAATTTTCTAGACCATTAACTTCTGTCTCTATGTGCTCCTCTACACCCATTTCCCTCAGATAAGACCTTCTGATGTTGTCTTCCAAGTGTTGAATAGATTTATCATATTTCTTGAATTTGTCTTGGATAGTTGTATGTTCTTTCTCTATAATACCTAGGCTGTCTTCAATGCCGGAGATTCAATCTTCTGCATGGTCTAACCTACTGTCAAGACTTTCTACTACATTTTTTCATTTCTTTTGCTTCTGATTGGTCGGTTTTTATGGCTTCAAAATCTTTGTTGGAGCTTTGTTTTAGATCTTGTATGAAATTCTTTACTTCCTTAATTTGTGTTCAGTGTTTATTCTCAAACCACTTAGTTGAATGGTTATGGTTTCCTTGGACTCCCATTGCTTCTGTTGGGCTCCATTCAGCATTCTCTTTGTGGTCTCCCTGACTCCTTTCAGGTGCCTGTTTATGGATTCCATGAATGCCTTTATTGATCTTTGTCTATGCTCATCCCGCTCTTGCAATTCTTGTATTATTTTTTGATTAGATTTCTCACGTTCATGCAATTCCTGTAGTTCTCTTTGTCTGATCTCAGCCTGCTCATGCAATTCCTTTATTTCTCTTTGAGTGTTCTCAACCTGCTCAGACAATTCCAGTATCAACCTTTTAGTATCTTCCTCAAGCCCATGAGCTTCCTGTTTTGATCTTTGGTTTGTCTCCTCTCTCTCCCTATCACGCTCACACTGAGTCCTTTGCAGGGTTTCAATCATTTCATTCACCATGTTTACCAGTAATGTTTGTAGAGCTTTTTGGGAACTCTCCTCTGGATTATTCATTATCTGTTCTATCACCTGATTATCTTGAGTGTGAATTGAGATACCCGGACTTGCCATTTTTCCTTGTGTTTTTCTTGTTTGTTCTGCCCATTTGGGATGAAAGTAATGCTAGTTTTGTGCTAGAACACCATTTTAAGGCAAGCATCAACCAAAGTCCTGTAATTGCATAGTCAAAAGTCTGCAGATACAATCTATTTCAAGAGATACAGTCTATTCAACATTAAACAACTATGTATTAATGGGGTAAGAATAGCAAAGAAGAATTTGACAAACCAGAAATTATTATGTTTAGGGAGAAAGTTGTGGAAAAATAGGGATAGAGGGATGTGGATAGGTAAAAGGAGAGTGAAATTAACCAAGTCCTACTCTCAAGAGGGAAATGGATTGGAAAGAATGAAAGGAGAGAGAGAAAAAAATTAAAAGAAGAGACAAGAAAAAATGGAAAGACAAATATTTAAATTTAAAAAGTGAAACTCTTAAAAGTAATGAAAATTTAAAGAAGTGACATTGAGAGATGAACGGGGATAGGATGAGAGGAGGGGAGGGATAGAAAGGAGACCTGAAAAACTAAAAAAATAATTATTTGTGGAGGGGAAGAGGAAAAACAAGTCGTTTAAATAAGATACAGGTGGACCCGTTGCAACAATGAGAAGTACAAGTTGTCATGTCGAAAACGAACTTTACAACTTTGGTGGGGGGGAGGATTAAATGGGGGGTAGTGGGAGGCTGGGAAGGAATGGGAAGGGGAAACAAAGGAGGAGGCTACAATGCTTGATAAGAAATGTTCTCATTATCTTGCCCATGTAATTTTAACCCATATGTACAGTATTTTCACAATAAAAAAATAAATTAAAAAATACTTCAAATATTGTATAGGTATAAATAGATAATACTGCTATTAAGGAATTTAATCCTAAGAAGTTTTGAATTGAGGAATACATTTATGAATTAAGTATGTACACAATGGTGGATAAGGTCTTATAATCAATGACAGGTATATATGAGGATAAGCAGAACAACAAATAATTCATGCAAAAAGAACAAAAGATGAAAAAGTAAAATCAATGAGAAAGAAAGAACAAAAAATACCTAAAGGTCAGTAGAGATTTTTTTTTAAAAAGCACATATACACCTAAAATAGGAGTTATAAGAGGAAGAAAAAAAGATTAATAAAAACAATTTTTTATAATTAAAAAGTAAATATTTTAAAAGATATAAAAAAAGACTTCTTTGATTTTGTTTTTGGGGTGTTGATGGGAAGATCCTGTATCTCCCTTGTGTCAGTAACCAGTCTCTTGGTGGAGTCTCTGCTTTGCTTATGGTGTTTCATTTTCTGTGGCTTGATTGGTTTTTTTAAGTCAGTTTGTTTGGGCAGGCAGAAAAAATTCTGTTGGTTTACCCAGAAGTTTGTGATCTTCCTCTGAGGCTAGTTCAGTGGGAGGGAGATCTGCTTTGAGTATCACAAAAGAGGGAGATGGCTGTTTCCTCTAGTTTGGAGTTGCTGTGAAAAGGCTGGGTTCTGGGAAAAGTTGAGGCCTTTCAGAAAACAGTAGCTTTTCCCTGAGGGGCTAGCTTCTGAGACATTCACAGAGCCCAGCCTGGAGCCATTCTCAGGGTTTATGTTTACTGAGTTTCAATTGATTGTCAGGGCTGCTGTAGAGAGGAGCAGCCTCTGGCTCTTTTTACCCAGTGAAGAAAGCCACTCCTTCCTTCATGGGTGTAGCTTTCTCTGCCTGGTTGTGGAGTTCAGAATGGCAGGTCAGGGTAGGTACTTGTGACTCGCTAAATGACTCTTTTGTTTTCATCAAAGGACTGAGTTGGAGCTAGCTGCTTAGCCAGGCCTTTGTCTGTATCAAAGATGGATATCTCCGCTGTTGGGGGGAGGAGTGGCCTTCCCTCCTCTGCTTCCTTTGAGAAGCAGTGAGAATGTCAGTTTTGTACTCACGCTGGAGTGTTGGTTCCTGGGTAGCCTATGTTCTGCTATCTGCAGGATGAAGATATCTGCTATTTGTCAGTTCTTGTTGGTGTTGAGTAAAATCTGCTCACCTGCTGCATCTGGCACATTTGTCCCAAACTCTCTGGGTTGTAGGTATGGTGGCTATGGACGCCACCACAGCCACCACAGCCGCTGCAGCCATGGCTGCAGGAAAATGCTCACATCTGTCTCCTTACCTGGATTTTCCCTCTCTGGCCAAACTCTCTGTACTGTGATGCACACTTGGTGTGCCTAGGACTGTTCACTGGAACATTAGAACTGCTTTCTCTGCGAGAACTTGTTTAGCCACCAGATTCTCCTCTGCCATCTTCTCGAAATTCCTGAAGGTGTTTAAATGTTACTGGAATTGTTTTGGAATAAATATTTTTTACCTTGTCTATCTTGAGAAAGAAGATTTGGTTTCTCAGCACTATTGGTAAGAACTTGAGTGAAAGAAACAAAAGGAAAAATGAGGAACAACTCAACGCATACATTCAAAAGAAACAAAACAACCCAAGCAAACCCAAATTAAGTCAGTACTCAAGAACCTGCAGGAAATTCAAAGGTTTTTAAAAAATAGCTATGATAGGGGCTGGGAAGATGGCTCAGTGGTAGAGCGCTTGCCTTGCATGCATGAGGTCCTGGGTTCGATTCCTCAGCACTACATAAGCAAAAAGAAAAAAGCCGGAAGCGGCGCTATGGCTCAAGTGGTAGAGTGGTAGCCTTGAGCTGAAGAGCTGAGGGACAGCGCCCAGGCCCAGAGTTCAGGCCCCACGACTGGACTCAAAAAAAAATAGCTATGATAAGCTTATGAAAATCCTGACTACATGGGAGCCTACTGTGGTGAGGATAGTGGTTAAAGCTCAGACTGGACCGAAAGATCTGTACACAATGCCAGGAACCTGTTATTCTAAATTCCAGGAAGAATAACACGAAGTAGACTGAGCCCACGATCAAACACAAGTAGGAATCGAGATTCAATCTGAAAGTTAATCAGGATAATTTAGGGCTGGGGGCATGCCAAAGTGGTAAGAACATCCATTTAGAAGACACAAGACACTCAATTGAAATTCTAATATTATGGGTATTAAAGAACAAAAGCTATGACTTTAAATAATTGGAATAATTGCAAAATTTGAATATTGAGTGGAGAAAAATCCATGAGAGAGATAGAGTTTACCCATGTTGCAATGCTTTCTACTTATATGATAATATTATGTGGTACTCCAGGTACAACAGAGTTACCTTGCAATGAGCATGGATGTGCATTTGGGTGAAAGAAATACTCTACTTACACAGGTGTAAATTAAATACTTTTTGGGGGTAGATTTTAGTTCTTGAACTAAGAGCCTGGGTGATATCTCTGAGTCTTTTCTCTCAAGGCTATCACTCTACTACTTTGAACCACAGTTCCAATTCTGATTTTCTGTTGGTTGTTTGGAGATAAGAGGCTCATGGACTTTCCTGCCCAGGATGGCTTCAAACCAAGATCGTCAGATCTCAGCCTCCTGAGTAACCAGGATTCCAGGCCTGAGCCGTCCATGTTTTTAATAATTTAGTAAATTGTACAGTTACAGAAGTTAAGATTTATCATTATAACTTTTATAATATATGTGTGTATATTTATATCAATGCATACATATAGAAATATTTTAATGTGTTTTTGTATCTACAGTAGATTTATGAAATCATCCTTCATTACAAAATAACATGGAAACAAGTTTAATGAGGAGCAAAGCATAGGGAATAGTCACGTTTCTTGTTGAATGAAATATGAATTGTGAGAATCAATTTGAGAAAACCATTTAACAAAATGGATAATGGCTATTAATTCCAATCCCTTTATTTGCCCATATTTTGCATCCTCACACATGAGTGTCAAAGTCAAACCACACATTTTTGCCTTTGTAGTTAAATCATGCTATAATTTAGGGGATAGGTGAAGTAATCAAATAAAAGATTAAAATAATAGCAAGTGATGCTATGAGAGCTGAAAATTATTTTAAATATGATAGTAGCTAATTAAATTCCATATCTCTTACTTTTACTCTATTGTCATATCCCTCATTACCACATTAGGAAAGTACATATAAGATTCTCACTAAATTATGTGTAAAATTATGAAAAATGTATTAAAAGAATATGGGCACATCGGGGCTAGGAAAGTGGCTCAGTGGTAGAGCTCTTGCCTTGCATGCATGAGGCCCTGGGTTTGATTCCTCAGCACCACATAAGCAAAAAGAAGAAAGCTGGAAGTGGCGCTGTGGCTCCATTGGTAGATTGCAAGCCTTGAGCAGAAAAGCTGAGGGCCAGCGCCCAGGCCCAGAGTTCAGGCCCCTCGTCTGGACAGAAAACAACAACAACAACAACAAGAATATGGGCACAGTGTGGTTTTAGCTGATTCAGACCTGTAGGGGGTAGTGTGTTTTTGAGAACTTGAAAAACCTTGTGATGGAGATGAAGGAAGGGATGTGCTTATTCTGGAAAATTGGCTAGAGGGTTCCTCCGAGAAAAACAGTGGTGAATTCTTCCCAAAGGTTACAGTAAAATCAATCTCACAATTATGTTCTCTACTGCACTATTCACCATAGAGAACTTATGAAATCAGCCCAGATGCCCTTTAGCGGAGGGATGGTTGGAGAAAGTGTTGCACATATACACAATTGGATTGCACCTATCCATTATAAAGACCGTTACAGCATTTGCAAACAAATGGATAGATCTAAAATTATGTTAAGTAAACGACGTCAGAGCCAGGCACACAAAGGACGCGTATTTGGAAGCCAGAATTTTATGCAAGTTAAACAACAGTATTAATCAAAGCATGCTATTTGCAGAGGAGTATTTAAAAGGTGTAATTTCTTATAAAATTGAACTTTTAATCCAACAAAATGAATACCAGGAAACTATCACTTGGAAAATGTGAGGGGAAGTCAAAAGGAAGGATTAAAGAGACTTACGGAAGTAGAGAGTGAAGCCATAATATTCAATGCAGATAGTATGAAACTAGGAAAAAATGAAAGTGGGGTGAGGTTTGGAAGGATGTGAGAAATTTATGTAAAGATCCATCATACTTAAAAACTGATTCATTGAATGGAAAACCCTTCGTACAACTATTTACTAAAAATATAATGAAAAACAATGGAGACATCTGATCTTAACCCATGAGTCAATATGATAATTTCCTTCCCAGAAATTTTCTTTGCAGGTATTATCCTCATAATAACAGAAAAGTGAACAACGCAATGAATATCAATACATCACTTTGCCTATCCTAAATAGACACAATATAAAAATCACAGTACAAATATTTGAATATATCACATGATAAAATAACAAGTAGAAAATATCAAACTATGATTGTTTTTCCAAGTACTTTACCTTTGGTATCTAATTTAATCCTCACAATAATCCCATAAAGTAGAACTACTTCTATTTTTAATTCTAAGATGGTGATATGTAAGTCTTCTGAGTTGGAATTACTAGTACAACATTGTACACACGGTAAGTGTTAGGCTGCGGTCCATTCCCACCATATCAAATAACCTCATTCTATTTTATAACTAAATACCAGCACTCAGTCTACTAATTCTAGGAAAATTTCCCAAAATTATTGTGCACACTCTAATAATATTTCACTTTATCTTTGTTAGAAAATAGGTAACTAAGCCGGACAGCGGTGGATCACCCCTGTAATACTAGCTACTCAGGAGGCTGAGATCTGCGGATTGTTGTTCAGAGCCAGCTCGGGCAGGACAGACTGTGAGACTCTTATCTCTCATAAACCACTAGTAAACTGGAAGTGGCACTGTGATCCAAGTGGTAGAGACCAGGGACAACACCCAAGCCCAGAGGTCAAGCCCCATGACCAACAACAACAAAAAAAGAAAATAAGTAACTGTAATATGAAAACTCCAAGTTCATAAACAATTTATACCTCCCTGGTGAAAGGAACTGCTAAACTATAACATTCTTGATTTCTAGCTCAAAATACTATAAATCATATTTTATCCCTTCACTCAACACTGCACTGCCTAGGGACCCCATCTCTGGTTAACACAGTCATACTGAAAGAATGACCTGCCCAATTCCTGATGGAAACAGACTGCAGGTCTTTTGGAGCAATTGTTTCCATATTGTAGCTCACCTAAATTGTTTACCATTAGAAGTATTTTGATTGCTTTTTATACCCAACATTTTGAGAGAAATGTACTACTTTATAATGTTATTAAAGAAAGACTGATATAAAAATCACTTTTCACCCCAGATAAATATTTTACCTTTCGTATACACAAAAATGCAGTCTGACATATTAATGTTAGGAATGAGAGGTTAAAAATCATAGGCACCAAGACCTAAGTATGAATTAAAGACTCTCCAACTTGTGAATACAATTGGTTTAAAAAGACATCAATACTACTGCATTTTTAATTCCCTATGATAATGATAATGAAAATGATAAACTCTTAACACTTAAAAATAACTCATTTTCTTGGGAGTAGGACACATAACACAAGGTTAATTCTAATCATTTGAAAAGACCTTTATTTATACTAAACATTCACTCATAACTATAAAGATTCTAAAACTAACTGAAGTACAGAGACACAAAGGAAATAATTTAACTGCATCATGTACATTCAATGGACTGTTAATAGAAAACAAAGTTATACTAATATTAGCTTACCCAATTCACTTACATTCTTTTATTCTATTCCATTTACTTTCATAAAAACTGGGTTTTCATAAAATGATGCATGAAAAAGCCTATATGCCCACTTACATTTTCAGATCTTAACAATATTTATTTCAGAAATTTTAGCTCTATAGTCAATGAACTGAAATAATACTAAAATATTCAAAGGACTTTTAGAAATTGCAAGACTTCCTCTGGGATGTTATGTATATTGGAAAAGATATTCAAAAAGCCTTATTTGTTAAAGTTGCCATAGTTACTCCCAAAAAAAAGAGCCATTGGTAAAGATACCTGTGCATGTACAAAACACCTTCAAATGCATACACAATCTGGACATGACACATCCTTTTTGTTTGTTCGTTTTTGGAAGGAATATCTAACAAGCATATCGACAATACTTATTTTGTCAATAAGATGGGATATTCAAACGTAATATGGGTTTGATTAACTCTTAGTGCGAATAGATATGGTCTTGCAAAGAAAGTGATTTTCTACAGAAAACCGGAAAGAGTTTATCCAACTTGTGTTTCACAGGAATAACCAGAGAGTAACACCTGTTTGGTCACGTCGGTCCAAATCACTCCATGAGTGTATATTAAAGGTATAACCAATTTAAGAGGTCAAATATGAATTTTGTACTGACAATCATCTTACAGCAATAACTTACTACCTAATTATGTCTGTATCTTCTTACCTCACATAAAATAAGAGCTGAAAGCGGTCTCTTTATCTAACTTAATGCTGTAAATGCTTTGATTATGATGACTTTTTTAGTAGACAAATAATATGTACAGAAGGGTGGTTCCACTGAAATGACATGACAGAACACTGATAAATAAAACATTGCAACACAGTTAGCTCTTTTCAGCCTCACCCTGTCCAGATTGGCAAGCAACATTGCAACAGCACACGCACACATATACATGTATACACATGTTCGCACATGCACACACACATGTACATGCATGCTAAATTCAGGGTTTATTGTACAAAAAAGTTCAAATAAAATATTAGTGATTAGGACAAATGATAATATGCCTTATTACAAAATAATACATGAACCATCACCACCCATGTTACATTTTACCTGCCTCTCCAAATGTGACCACTTAATTTAATTTTAATTAATTGATTACCTTATTTATTCGTTTGGTGCTAATACTAGGGCTTGAACTCAGGGCCTGGCTTTGTCCCAGAATTTATTTTTTGTTTCAGTTTTCTCAAGGCTAGCATTTTACTGCTTGTACCATAGCTCCATTTCTAGCTTTTTCTGGTTACTTTCAAGTCAGAATCTAATGGACTTTTTTTTTCTTGGCCTGCTTTCAAACCACAATCCTCAGATTTCATCTTTCTGATTAACTACTACTAAAGACAGAAGACATCAGTGTGGCTTCTAATTTTTCCTCTGTAGTTATCAAATGCACATACTTAAATAGTAATTTAAAACTGAGAGTATAGAAGCAAGATGTACAGTGATGATACTGTCCTGTCAGAAATTCAAGTTAGTAATGTAAATTATTCTTAAGACCATACACAAAAAATATCATATTATAGTGTAAGAGAACTCACTATTGAACATATGAGCCTTAAGAGCTTTCTAATAGATCCATTATTTATTGTTATCCAACATTAGAAAAATGTATGAGGCATTGGTAAAATAGAAGTCCTTTGCATGACTACATATATTCCTTGTTGTTTTTTTTTTTAAGACACTTGCTTTCATTTAAAAAGTAGGCCTGTCTATTGTCTTCATGTGATTTCAATAATTGAAAGTGCTTAGTGAGAAGGTCAAAATGTATTAGTAGTCCTTAACTATCAATTCTCATTTTTCTTCTTGGAGAATATAATGATCAAATCAATAATTCAGAATCAGAAATCAATATTTCAGAATCATGCTTCCACTGCAAGTGGATCACCAGTAAGAAATCCTCAATACCAATTTCCACAAAGTTTTGTCACAGATACAATCTCCCTGCCTTCTCTAGCTGCTTTACTACCTTACTATTTCTTCATTATACAGGAAAAGTGTGATTCACCTTGTTTCAGTCAGATCTGTTGCTAGAATTATCAAGGAATTAGTTCATTGTCTGTAATTTGGTCAAAGTTATGTCTCTTTATGTAGGCTACTATAAATGTACTTACTAATTTCAAGTAAATAAATAAATTCTATTCCCATCTTTTTTATAAAATAAAATTTTGTTTGCTCTATAAATTGATCAGAGGCATGGTTTTTGTGGCTAGCTAGGACATTGCACATCATCTGTCTCTCTCTCCCTTTCTTGGTTCTCATAGATAATATGATTGTTCCATAATTATCCTAATTTATTTTGCTTTCATATTTTTGGTTGCATCATTTCAGTTTTTGCTCTGCCATTTCCCAAATCATTTATGTAGAAGGCGTTATTTCCTAATTTCTCATTCCTAGAATAAGCTGCACATGAAGACATCACTGGTCCTCATTTTCAGTGTGTACATTTGAATACGGAGGAACATCTTTCCTCTGCTCTCCATCAATTCCCTACTCTCCAGTGAGAACAATTTCGAATAGTAAAATTGGAAAAAGAGAAAATAAATCATGGTGAATAAACAGTTGCGGAAAATTCACTGGATATTTCTGACCAGTTCAACCAATGTGAACTATTAGGAAAATACATGGACACCTCATTCCCACTGGCACTCAAAGTTTTTGGTTAGGCAATTCTTAGGAATATGAAGAACAAGATGAAAAAATAAGGAATGATAACAATTGCCAGAAAAAAAATGAAGAAGGATCCAAGCAAATTTCTTCATTGGGCTGCCAAAAATATTTGACTTACTACAGTGCGGAGACTTCTTTCCCAAAAGGCCACTCATGTGAATAGTAGGGATGACGATGAGTATACCCATCTTCGTCGAGAAGCGTACAGTGGACAATTAGACATTGTCAGTGAGTTGGTGTCTCAAGCGGCACATGCAATAACTGTAGATGAATGGACACCCCTGCACAGTGCATATACGTGGAATAATACCAGAGTGACTTCTTTATAACTTCATCATGATGCAGATACCAATGCCCAACTAAAGGCCTCTTGTCCCCCTTACATCTTGCTGCTGAGAATTGAGCTAGCAAATATATGCTTGATTTCCTTCTGTTGAACCATTATATAAAACCAGGCCTGGAGAACAACATAGAAAAAATTGCATTTGATATTGCCAAAAGGATAAGTATGTATCACTACCTCTATGAAGTTGTGGAAGGCTGTACAAATTGTTCACCTATGTCCTAATGGTCGGGTTAAGTTTCTTAAATTTCAAAAATGCAAGTCGATCTTTTGTGTCCCTACAAAATATTTTCACAATCCAAATAAGAGCAATATATTTTATTTTGGTCTGTCATAGGGCTTGAACTCTGGGCCTGGGAGCTATTTCTGTGCTCTTCAGCTCAAAGTGAGTGCTCTACTACTTGAGTCTCAGCTCCACTTCCAGTTTTCTAGTGGTTTATTGGAGATAAGAGTACCACAGACTTTCCTTCCCAGGCTGCCTTGGAACCATGATCCTCAGATCTCAGCCTCTTGTGTAGCTAGCATTATAGGCATAAGCCACATGTGCCCAGCAACACCAATATTTTACTGTAAAAATTCATGGATTCCGCAGAATTCTTCCAAGTGAATTGCCTGCATTGGATGTCAAAATGTATTCAATAGTTTTTGTATACATGTATAATGATTTCTTCAGAGTTTGTGATTTTTTAATCAGAAACAATTTTAACTTAACTGTTGAAATGAGTAGTACAGAAACTAAAATATTTCTGGTGCTTGTCTGAAAAAGTATATTTTAAAATATTCTATATTCTATGTTTGCATAATGTTCATAATTTATTTTATTTTGAATTCTACATTATTTTATAATATTGAGGTTCATTAATGTGTTCTTTCTGATTGTATTCCATATAGAAACAGTTTGATTCCTTTTTTTCTAGGTCTTAATATTATTTTTCTTTGGGATAAAATGACAATGTTGTCTAATTTGAAAAGTTTTGTAAAGTTTATGCTATGTAAACGCCTTTCTGAGGTGAATATTTAATACACTGATGTCAAACTGAATTTAATTATATGAATTACGTGTATTGTTACAGTTGTAATTTTGTTTTAATAACTGTTTTTCATTTCTTGCATCTGAAGAATGAAACATATGGAATACTTCTCAAATTTTCATGTTATCCTTGTGCAAGTGCCATGTTAATCTCTGCATTGTAATTTGAGTATTAGTGCTGCTGAAGCATGTAGTATCCTCTAAATTTAAGTAGTTAATGATGCAATCTTTATACAAGCCTATATCTATGGGTGCCTACTTGTAACAAGGAAACCGTATTGTTCCTCACAATGCTATCGATCTTATTTCCCTAAAATTCTGTGAATAGTAGAAAAAATTATATTGATCAATCAATTGCTCACATTTGCAAATTTTTTTGTCAATGACTATCTTAAGTCTTTTTATTTGGAATTTGATCATACTCTCAATTATTTATAGATAGGTCCAAAGGTGATGGCTTTTTCAAGTACTTATTTATCCAACTGTGTTAGCTATGTGGACCTAATGGATTCAAAGTAAGCATTGCTTAAGAGCTACTTCTAAACTTCTTCAGCTGATATTTTCCCAAATGAGGTGTTACTGGCACAAATGTCTACCTGAGCCTTTACCCTTCTTCCATGTGGGAACAGACCAACCAGAATATCTTACCCTGACAGCACAGATTGTCTTACTAGAACAAAACTAATCTTGGTTACAAGGGATCATAGAGAGATGAACAGTTCAAACAGAACTGTTCAGACTAGAAGGTATTTTATCAAAATATAATTGTTTATTATACCTTCCATTTCAAAAGTAGCTAAAGCCAAGAAGGTGAAAAAATTGTTCATATGCATGATTACTTAATGTCCTGGCCTGTCTACCATCCAACCAGGCAGGAACATAAACTACTGCCTTTTTATCACCAAATATTTTCATAGTTGCGGGAGAAGTCCATATGTTTCTCCTAGTTATTAGGCATTAAATTGATACTGTTTTAATCACAGTGTTTCCTCTTGCCTCCATGCTGTAAATCTACAAATGGTAAATCTTTAGGTCTAACTCTATCAAACACTAAGGTAGAGATAATGGAATAATACTTTAAAACAGAGTTGCCTTTGATACAGTAACTACAACAGAACAATGCAAACCTGTGCCTTTTAATTATATTATATATAATTATATATTTTATATTTATATGTGCTGATTTTATATTTCACACAGTAAAACTTACTAGAATTAGTTGATAATTTGACAAATAAATTGATATTTATTTATTCCAATAAATAGAATTGGAATATAAATAATTAGGTTTAAAATATATATTAGATATAAAAAGTATCAATGCAATGTCTTTAGTATAAACTTTTGATACATTCTAGCTGTTCTTGGTCTTCTGAATCCACATGGTAAAAAACAATGTTTTCCTCTAATCTATAATGCATTTTACTCTGCTGCTCTGTTTATTGTTTTAACTGTCTTGTCCCAAACTGTTTTTCTCCATATTTCGGAAGCATTCCTATTGATTATACCCAAATTTTGCTAAGATGTCTAAAAACACATTATCCTTCTGCAGTCCCCATGGGTCCTAGGATCCCAGGTCCCAGTTACCTGCATCATCAGATAACAGGGGCAAGATTTCTCACCAAGGCCCATGCAACATGTCAGCACATAGTAATTGAAGACCAACCTCAATTTCTCATTTCCTATATTTCAGGGCCCCAATTCCTTGAGATGCAGGAATTAGCAGTAAGCAATTGTGGAATGCAAGGCAACTTAAAATGAAGAATGAAATAACAAAATTTGAGAGAAAGTACTGTAATTAAAACATTCAACTTATAGATGACCAGCCCATATGAGTGAACAAGTTCACAAAGTGTCATAAGATTATTTTTAATACCCCTCCCCTATGATTAATGAAAGATTTTATTCCAACATAAGTGGGTCAAAAAATAGTTCCTTGAAGGATAGATCCATAATTGGTCTACCAAAGCCCGGAAAACTTGACTTAGAGATCAAATGTAATTCAGAAAAATATTTGAAGCACTAAGGAGTGCTTCAAAACACTGGGACTTCAGTACAACATGGTTCTGTGGTATAAAAATGTCACTCTCAAACCAATGATAATCTACAATTAATCTTCTGAAAGTGTATTCCTTTTCAAATAAACTTTTTAAAATCACATTCGTCAAAATGACATTTTACAAGTTGATGATACTTAGTGACATTACAAGATTTTTAAGTGTAGGGAGCAAGTTACAATAGAGTCGAATTATTTACACAGCACTAATGCCAAACACGTTCAACCATTCATTAAAGTTTAGAAATAGTACAACCCACAATTTGTGTTTTTCAGTAAGGGCCTTCCAGAAATGTGTTAAATAGGTTAGCCTCCTAAATTCCAAACCCAAACGTGAGCTAATAAATTTCATCATTTAATAAGGTACACTTTAAAAAGTCACAAATAGTTGCCTTATCATATGTTATTTTATGTTTTCCCTCTATCTAACATAGTAAGAAATATGACTTTAAGTCTTGAATATGGGTATTCATCAGAGATATGACAAACATAATATCTGTCTTCTATTTTTATAATATTCCTCTTTTGGAATAAATTTTAATTTTCTTCTTTTTCCAAAACTTATAGGCAGTAGAAAATATTATTCCATGTAAAATAAAAGAATCACACCATTGTACAAAGCCATTTATAAAAATTCGTAGTTAGGAATACATTCTAAGCCATTTTTTTAACTTTCTTTTTGACTAAAGATTAATCTTCCAAATGGATGAGAATAAAATCTTGTTTAGGTGATTCACCTCTCCAGTCTCCAGCAAATTGTTGCTGCAGATGAATCAATTATGGAAATATAAGCTGACATCAGTTCAAGAATATGCAGGATTGAAAATCCATGGAATGCATATAAACCATTCAAATTATTAATAGACAGTTTAACACAATGACTATCAGGAAGTTGAAACCAGAGAGGAATTATAGTAAAGATATAGAATGAATGAAAAATGAACAAGGGGCAAGTACAGCTAGAATATTCAATGTACACATATGATAAAGGAAGTGGTAAATTGGAAATAAATCTTGGAGAAAGGGTTGGTTGAGAATGATGGAAGGAGTGACTCCGATCTAGGAGCATTGGACAATTAGATGGATATATTTAATTGTAAAACAATTGCACAACCTTTTAAAATTCAGTTAAAAAACACAAGAAACAAAAAACAGAAAAATCACAACCAAACAGCAATCTCCAGAGAGTATTAATATGACCTCTCAAAATTTTAATCAATTAATGAAGGGCAGTCTTGGGAAAAGCAAACAAAACTGTTCAAAGAGAGAAGTTTGGGATAGGGGAGAATTTTGAACAGAATTAAATAGATTGTCTAAGGTTATAATTCACCTCCATCTGCTGCAAATAGTATCTTTCTTCTACGAGTTTTCTGTCTGAACTGGATAATCCAGTCCTGAGACACACTTGGTAGCTTGTGAGGTTAGAGTGGAAGAAACAAGATCATGAACCCATTACTCCACTGGAGAGAAAACAATACTCTATATTTTCTCTAATATCTCTTCACTACTCTTTCTTCATACTTTTAAGTCAATTGATTTTGAATTATATTTTTCCTTCTTTCTTCTGGCAAAGTAATTCATTAAATATTATTTGCCATTTTCTTCTTTCATGCTGTTTAATTGGCCATTGATATTTAATGAGTCCATTAAATATCCCTCTTGCATTTGGTTGCCATGAAACAACATTTATGTTAATGAGGAGAAATCTAATGTAAAACTTTGTCTCCAGAATACAGCCCTAGAAGCTGTGATCACAAATATTCGGCTATTTTTTTTTCTTTTACCTTAAAAGACTTCTTGTGTATAAAGCGACCACAAAAATAAGTACTCGATCACTTGTTGGTTCAATCAGAATTGTCTAAGCTCAAAAATATATTTTCCTAGCAAGATGCTGATAGGAAACAAAAAATACTGCACTTTTATCTTCTCTTTTAAGGTTCTCCTTAGATACTATATCAGGAACAGTGAAGTTATTCTAGGCAAAATTATTTCAATAGATTATTTTCTCTTGGTCTTGCATTTGTTCACCAAGATGTATGGAGGAGAATAGAGTTAAATGACCTATACCTTGGAAGACAGTGTCTGTTACAAAAGGACAATGCTTCTATGTCCTACTTCTATGTCCTCCTCTTAGCTCTTGCCGGAGTTCCAATTAATCACAGCTTCTTGGCTTCATGTCTAGTGAAGCTGAAGGACTAGATGGGCTCCACCACTGTTAAATCTTCATTATTTCTCTTTTAAAACTCTTTAAGTTGCCTCATTTGGACGTTGAATTCATTTTCATGTCTTCATTCAATCAGTTCTGCATTGTAGTGAGCCAAATAGGCTCTGTAAACTCACTTTAGGGAGTAAAAATACTAACACAATTTATATCAAAAAGTTTTGGCTTTCCTTCACTGCTGAATACAATATGCTTAGCTAAGTCTTCTAAGAAAACTTTTTTTTTTTTATTAACTTTTCCATTTGCTCAATTCTTTTCTGAACTTTTTGGCATATGTAATAACAGAAGTCTTCACTATCTCATATTAATAAGGATATCACTTTTGTGAGCCACATAGAAATGTGAAATTATTGGTTTGAAGTATCCAATCAGATTTTTTTCTGTGTTTCACTGCTTCACATCCAAAGACATTGTGGAAAGTGTTACAAACAAAAATGTGTAATCCCAACACCTTCTTTCATTGTGAAGGGCACTTTCTCCCTAAATATTTTGACTCAACTTATCTTTTTCAGAGAATTACTCTTTGGTAATTAAAGGTAAATTCACAAATTTTGATGCCCTATTTTTTTAAGTACTTTGAATTTAAATTCCAATACAACCTTGTTTCAAACAGTGAAAATATATTTCCTGGGTAAGGAAAATTCCAAGGGACCCTACAGGATTTACAAGTTTGTTTGTTTAGTGTGAAAAAGAGACATCTTCATCCACATTGCTCCCTCTCTACTAAGTCTCCTTGGATTTCTTTGCATGAAAACTATTCTTCCAGGCAATTTAAATTTTCGTAATAGGCTATGTTGTTAAAATTTTGAACAATTAAAATTTACCTGTCATAACTTTAAAACTCTTGAAAATCCTTTATCAGAACCGCGAATTCACCAATCTTAATTCCACCATTACCATCAAAAAGTTAACATGCTATTTTCATGATATAGTATCCATGCAGCTATTATATTCCAGTGGCTTTGTTATGCGTATATATAACCATATTAGCTGATGCTAAGCAAAATTAATACCAAGATATGTAACCAGATTTTTTCATTTGTGGTTGTTGTTTTTGATGAACTATGTGATTTCTGTTTTCTTTGGGTTTTCCTCCTATGGTTTATCCTTCTGGTATATCATTTTGTATTGTATACACATTTACCTTAATTAGTGAAGGGAAGAGGAAAAGCATAATGGTGAGACAAAGGACAAAAGGCAAACCAATGCAATAGCAATACTCACAAGACAATATATTGGAAATGTACATTACAACTTGTGAGGGATGAAGGGGTGAAGGAAAACTGTGAGAAAATGAGAGAAGGTTAACAAATTTGAAAAGTTATGATTTAATACCTTACAATTACTGTAACCCCACTGTACATCACTTTGATAATAAAATTGAAAAATAAGCTGCGTAAAATATAATTTCACTGTACTGGCACAGGAAATAATATTCTTTATGTAATAATATTTTAAAAATCAATACTATTTGGCATCTAATTTGAATTAATTACCCCTTATTTATCAGAGGTTCATCAACTTGAATGTTATCCAACCAGACAATATTTTCACAATATACTTGCCAAATTTTTCAGAAAAGAATAACTTTAGTATTTTCTCATTCTAAAACAGAAAACCGTTTAATGCTATGGAAACCCATAACTTTTAAAAGTAAGTAAGTTGTTAAGAGGACAGAATATATGTGTTCTTCAAAATTCCTATGACTAATAACTACTCATTTTTAAATTCTCAACATTTCTGGGAGATTCCAAACAGTACCTGTTTGCATGTTATATAATTTTGCAATAGATGTTGTTTCCAATGGGGTGTTACAGACTGAGAAGTCAACAGAAAAATAGCCACATTCTGGTAGAGGATAAAACTATGAAGCATGTGTAATAATTAATTCTTCAAGAGTAAGCTATTGTGTATCAGAGTAAGCTATTATTTCTATGACCATCAATCCCAAGATTTATGCCATAAAGTCATCCTAGCCCATCACTTTCCAACTTTTAAGGGGCACCTTAAAATTCCTTAATTCACATCATGAATACCTTATCTCTATTTTGAAAAAATACTACACCTCTGCTAATGTGACGCCCTCCTTGTTCTGAAAAGAACACCACAATACATTGAGCTGCATCATTTTTCCTCCACTAGTATTCTTGAGATCAGAACACTTGCAAATATTATTTATATTTATACTTTTTTAACTATCATAGATATTCAGGATGCTAAGATTAAAAAATTATGGTTCAAAGCCCACCCAGGCAGGAAGGTTTCTTAGAATCTTATCTCCAAAAAAATTCTCCACAAAAGCAAGACTCAAGTGGCACTGAGGTTGAAGTGGTAGGGCACGAGACTTGAGCATCAACAGGCTCAGAGACACCGTCCAGGCCAAGAGTTCAAGCTCTAGGATGAACCAATAAAACAAAAACAAAATTGAAAACAAACCCCAAACCTAGCATTTTTCTCCATGTATACAGAGGCACGTAAATAAGGAAATGACTTCCTGTGTTACATATAGGTAGAAGAAAGAAGATGTCACACAATTACTCTCTTCATACCATATTAAACCAAACCCTTAAAAAATTGGTTTTTCTAAATGTATAAATTAATGTCATCCATTTTTTGGCAACTCTGTCTAGATTATTCACATTAACATAGTATACATGAACTGTGGGAAATATCTATTAACTATGTTCTAATTATAACTATCTTGAAAGAATATCTAGACAAATAGAATGCCAGAATCATTTGTGAATTTTTTCAATTAATCCCTCTACTTAAAAAGAATTTTGTAGTATACTATAGAATATGAAATTAAAACAAAACCAAAAAATATATTTTAAAACTAAATTCTAATTTAACAAGGTCTACAAAGTCCTACATTAGACGAACTTTGCTATTTCTCCAGGTTTAAGCTTTTGTAATCCTTCAACCTTAATTTGGAATCCAACAGAATGAGGCTTACTTACTTTTGCAAATTTTTGGATGGGAATCATGAGCTATTTTTCATCTAGGAATGTTCTGTAATGAAGAGAGCATTTAAAACACGAGTGAGGATATATATGAGTTGCATTCAATAGGAAACTTGACTTCTCAAAACATAATGACAAAATTAGCCCAAACTTCCAACTGTGTATTCCTTTTTTGTTGTTTGATTTGTTCTACTGAGACAAAATTATTCTACCTGGTCCAGGGAAGGTATCATTATGTAATTCCACTCTCTAATCTCCTGTTTGAGGGCTAGAATTCCAAGCTTGTAGCACTTTGCCCTGCCATAGTTTGTTTATTTAATCTAGAAACAGACTAGCAATTCTGAACTTCTCCTATGATCTTATCCACTAGACTGAATGCTCAGACTGTTTATGTACTATTTTCAAAGATGTTTTAACATTTGACACAGGATATGAACATTTTCAGATGCACCTGCTGGGTTCCCTGATTCATTCTACCATGGATCCTATAATAATAATGATTACTTGACTCTCTTACTATCTCTGGTCCCTACCTATGTAATATTCTCAACTTCTGGGGGAAAGTTCACTTGAAGGCTTTCTAATATTTAAAATTATCATTTGATTCTAATCTTACACAGGACTTATTTTCTATTGTTTTCTAACTTTTCTACATATTCTGAGAGTTGTTTCATTTGTGTCTTTTTGTGTGCACCTATAAGTGCCTTTGTGTGTATGTGTATGTTCATATGTATGTATGCAAAAACCTAAAGCTGTTATTCAGCAATGTTGCTCTTGACTGGTATTCCAGCTTTTGGCTGATTAATTATAGGTAGTGTCTCAAAGCCTATACTGTCCAAGCTGGATGCAAATTGAACTTCCCAGACTCCTTTACATTTTTAGGTTTTATTTTTCCAGGAGTATCAACTTTTAAACTTCAAACACTTTTGTGAGTGTAAAGTCTAACCTATAGCCCAGATTTTTAACTCAAGAATTCATATAAAGATAGATGAACATATACATTACATATCCTGAGTGTACACTGTTAGAAATGTGATCATAAACCAAGTTGTTGTGAAATCTGAGGATTGGGGTTTAAAGCCAGCACGGGTAGGAACGTCCTGGAGACTCTTTTCTCCAATAATTACTAGAAAATTGGAAGTGGCATGGTGGCTCAAGTGGAAGAGCCCTAGCCTTGAGCTGTGTTTCAGAGGGACAGCAACCTGTCCTATATTTCAAGTGCCACAAACAACAACAACAACAACAACAACAAAAAGAATATAAGAAAAGGAAAGAAAAAGAAATGTGATCTTAGCCACCAGGTTCATTGCTAGTATAATTCCTGTTCTCTCAAGATGGATTCTTTTTTTCCAGTTACGTCTACTCTCCTATATCTGACTTGCATTGGAAACAGAATCATTCTTCCATTCTCCTTTTTGCACATTTACTTGATTAGCAAGCGTTATTTAGAAAGACAGTGGCCTCATGCTTCATGTTCCACTTAGGAGTAATGTTTTCTCTATATCACTCCCATAAATCTACATATTGGATTTGGCTTTATTTTTTCAATGTTTTCTTATTTGTTGAGTCTTCTATATTTTATTGAACACTTATACATAAACACAGAACTTCTTTTTCTCCTATAATTGCTATTGTTTCTCTTACTCTTAACTCATGTACACTTGGGAAATTAATGTACAGCACATAGACTCACAAAAATGATCTGAGAACCTTCTTCCCATTTAAAATTCACCTTAATTTACAGAGCACATAGGAAGTTTGAACAAAATGTTCTCGTGGATAATGTATTTGTAAGCAATTTAAATTTCATTTCTCTTTACTAAGTTGTCTCTGAAACACGTGTTACCTCATGGCCAAAAGTATCCTTGTGCTATTTCAATGAAGCCAGAAAACATTCATTTTTTTCTGGAGCAGCACTATAGATTGTTACTGGAAGTAATTGGAAGTAACTGTTACTGGATGTGGAAACTGATCCTAGGAGAGGAATTGAACATGGAGAAATGACAAAGTTCAAGTTAACTATTGCTTTCCTTTTTACTGTATAAGAAAAGGATCCTAGGCTGGAAGGAAACTCTGTCCTTGACTTTTGTGAGTGTGTCTTTTACTCATATAAAACTTGTCTGTGAACTTCTGGTTGAGAGTATTACAAAAGGAAACATGTCATTTGAAGGCCAGTATAGAACAAAAGGAAGTCACTTTATTTTAAAAATGTTCTACTGCAAAGAAGCAAAGATATGGAGGTTTTAAAGTGTCTTATGGATGGATGTTTCACTCCTGAGATGATTCTCTTGTTGCAGGAATCAGTTATCAATTCCTTTAGTCAAGTCCTGAGTTTTCCATAGCAATAAGGATTCCAAAAAAGCAGGATCCAGTGTGTATGATCAGCAAAAGCAGCCTATTTTCGGACCACCACTATTTTAAGGACAGTCCCAAAGAAATACCAGGGTTTGTTTTGTTTCCTTGTTTATTTAGTTTGTGCTGGTTCTGGGGCTTGAACTTAGAGACTGGACCCTGTCCCTGAACAGTTGTCTTTCTTTCCCACCTGGCCCAAAGCTAGTACTCCGCTGCTTTAGCCAAACCTCCACTTCTGGCTTTTTTGGTGTTTAATTACAGATAAGGGTTGACAGACTCTCTTGCCTGGGTTGGCTTTGAACTAAGACAGTAAGAAAGCTAAGTGACATCAACTGTATGTACTTCTCTTTTGAACCAAGAAATATTAGATGAAGTTTATTATAAAGTTACTATTTGACAATTTTTAAAGAAGAAAATATGTTTAGCAAAGAAGCTATAACAAATAACTCAGCAAAAGTAGGTGCACTACTAAATCATTTGGGAAGATTACTATTGACTTCATCATTCCTTTGAGGGAAACTTAAAGCCATATTTGTAATTTTTTGTTGGTTGTGATTATTGAATATTGATCGTGGGCATTGTCTCTCAGCTCTTCAGCACAAATTGAGCATTCTACCACTTTAGCTACAGCACCACTTCCAAGTTTCTGGAGTTAATTGAAGGTAAGTGTTTCATGGACTTTCCTGACCAGGCTGGCTTTGAACCACAATCCTCTGGTCTCAACCTCCTGAGTAGCTAGGATTACAGGCATGAGCCACCAACACCCGGCTCATATTTGCATTTATGTGCACTTAATGTCACTATGTAGACAGAGAATGGAAATCTGAACCAAATGATGTGACATTGAAGCTTGTCAGAATGATTGAGTTAGCAATAAATATGTCCTCCTTTCCCATTCTGTTACATTAATGACCCATGAGCTATGGGACTCTTACATTAGCATCCTCTTTCATCTTTGTAGGTGTATTTAGTATCAGAAAATGTTCACAGAGAAATATAGAAAGACAGATTTTTAGAAAGCAAAGGAGATCAGGTATGAAAGAACAGCATAGAAGGAGATACATTTATCACACAGAGATTAAGAACTAGCCTAGGAGATTTTGAATGCTAAAGGCAATGAGGAATAAGCCTAGTTGATAACTAGTTCTTCAATATCCAAAAATGGTTTCCTAGAACGGTTTCTGCTATACCTTAGTTACTATCATTTTTTCTTTCCATCTGGAGTTATTCCTTCTCTTCTGTCACAACTATTAATTAGCCTCTGCCCTTTTGGTGCGATGACTTGCCAAAAGAGTTTCCAAATCTCACTTAGACTGTTGTTGTTGTTGTTGCTGTTGTTGTTTTGGCAGTCCTGGAGCTAAAACTCAGCGCTTGGGAATTATTCCTGAGCTTTTTTTTTCCCTCAAGGCTAACCATCCACCATTTGAGGCACAGGACCACTTCCAGTGTTTCCTTTTCAATTTATGTGGTACTGAAGAATTGAACCCAGGGTTTCATGCATGCTAGGCAATCACCATACCATGAAGCCACATTCCCAGAACCCTAAATGACTTTCTTAAGATGGCATTACATTTTCATTCTGTAACTATGTATCATAATTTTAACCAGAAATTTTTGCTAGAAAAGAGCATTGAACACAGTACTGAGTCCAGTAAGGCTAGTTGGACAATAGATTACTGTCACAGTGTAGCCAGGGCACAGAGGGAATTACCTCATGGAGCTGGTACAACAGAGTGAGCAAGACAGAGCCTGACCCACAGTCTACCTCCAGAATGAGAGGGCCACCTTGGTACCAACCATATGGGGATGCTGGGCCACCTCCTCCAGCACCCATTGAATCAGTTCCTGAGAGAGAAAGAGAAAGAAAGAAGGTCAGAATTACACTTAAGCCAGGTGCCGGTGGCTCAAGCCTATAATCCTAAGTACAATGGAGGCTGAGATATGAAGATCGTGGTTTATAGCCAGCCGGCAGGAACACCTGTGAAACTCTTATCTCCAAAAACCACCAGAAAACTGGAAGTGGTGCTGTGACGCAAGTGGTAGCGTGCTAGCTTTGAGCTGAGGAGCTCGGGGAGCTGCCCCAGGCCCAAAGTTCAAGCCCCATGATTGAAAAGAAGTGGACTTCCCACCACAAGAAGTGGACTGAATAGCACCCATTGTCCTAAGGAGCATGGCAGAGAAGTCAGGCCGAGCTTCCTGTCAGCTAGGAGTCATTAGTAGGTCACCTGGCTTCTCTGTGCCTCAGTTTCCCCAGCTTCAAAGTGAACAAAATGAAGGATCCCGTTACTCATGGGGATAGGGTAATAAAGAAAGAGAGCCATGTTTTGTTTCATAATCCTACACCTGTTTCACCATTAATAACACACACCATCTGAGATCTTTCTGGGAATCTTCCTATCATATGGTCACAGAATTGCCAAGAACAGGATCAGATGGCCCCTCCCTCTGTGCCTGTCCCTGCTCCAGAGAACCCTCTGTATTAATCCCTTGTTTCCTCAACTGTACCATGAGGAGATTGAAGTCCAATGGTTGAGGCCCAACCCAGAGCTTCACCTCTGGTCAAGAATCGGCTGCCGTGGACTGAGTTTGGGACAATCCATCTAAACTAATGACTGAGCGTGGTGCTACATGTCTACCATCCCAACTACAGAAGACCGGGCCTGGTGGCTCATGCCTGTCACAGATAGGAGGATCATGATCCAGCCCAGCCTGAACATATATTAATTCTCCATCTCAGAAATGCCCAAGACAGAAATGCTTGACTTGTATGGTAGAAGTCCTGACTGGCAAGCCTAAGGTCTTTAGGTCTAACCCTAATATACCAAAAAGAACCAGAGTCCCAGGGCTCATGCCTATAATCCTAGGTACTCAGGAGGCTGAGATCTGAAGATCACAGCTCAAGATTTAAGATAGGGTTGGTCTCGCCCATCAGATGTCATGATGAGAAGACCCAGAGTCTGACCTATGCTGTTGCGCTCCATACTAGCAGAACTCGTATCCTTACTAAGTGTTGGTCATGCTCTCTGTCACCCTGGGAAGCCATCCCCTGCAGGCCACACTCCCAGGTCCTCCAAATCTCCCACTGCCACCAATCAGGCTCAAGGGAGTACCCAGCTCCATTGCACACAGATCCCTTGTTCTTGTAATTTAACAGTGCTGTGTCCCCTTCAAGCCTCTCACCTTTCCAGGCCCCCAGACCTCAGCTGTGAAGCCCACACATGCCTCAAAGATAGCAGGTAGAAGTTACCAAAGCATTCTGCCTCCTTGTTACAACCCAATTCTACACACACACACACACACAAACACACACACACACACACACACACACACACACACACACACACACACACACATCCAGACCGGTGACAGAAGACTCATCCATGCAGCACCTGCAATTTGCCAACTGATCACTCACCTGAGCACAGTCAGGCTGTACAAGGAAAAAGATTATCTCTCTCTCTCTGTCTCTCTGTCTATGTCTCTTTCTATGTGTCTCTCTGTCTCTCTGTCTTCAGGTGAAAGGTTGACCGAACACAGAACACAAGGGCTCACACAGCAAGGGTGTCTATCTTCTGCATCCAACACCTCCCATCCCCAGAAAAAAAGAAAAAGACCCCAGAAGGCAGGTGTAGACATGCTCCTCCCCACCTCTGACTAAAGCCACCGGGTTTTCACCAGGGAGAGGAAGGGTGCAGATTTGCGGCACTGTGGCTCCCACTACTCCACGCCAGGGGATCTGTGGCACCCACTCCTCACCCAGCCATATATCTCCCCATTTCCTGGGACACTAGGCGCTAGAGATGGGGGTGAGATCCTCGGGTCAACACCCACCCCCACCCCTGGGGCACATTTGTGGCAGGGCGTGGGCCAGACTGTGGGGCACAGGGGAGGCGTGGGTCTGGGTCAGAGAGGAGGGGATATGTGGTGCAGGGTGCAGGGATTTGTGGCAGCCACTCACATTTGTTGCTGGCAGAAGCTGTTGGCAGCTGCTACAGGTGGGGCAAGCAGCAATGGCAGAGGCATGACAAACACTCAGGCCCTGAGCAGAGGACAGGGGAGCCAGGACCAGGTCAGGGCCGCAAGCTGGCTCATGGCACACCATTGCACCATTGCCTGAGGAAACCATGGGTCTGAGCCCACAGCACCAGGTTAGAAATGCTGCTCCATGGGGAAGGGGGGGAGGGGGCCATGGCTCAGGCAGGCACATGATGGGCCTGAGGAAGGCCTTTCCTCCTAGGCCTCGAGTATCTTGCTCACCATTCAGCCACCTCTACCTTCCTCAACTGCTGGTAGTGGTGTCAACAAACAGAGGGAATCATGGTGCTACTGGTCGGCATGGAATGTGGGCGTGGCCACCATTCTTGTATCCTATTGGTCAGAAAGAACCATGAAACAATGGGGGTGTGGCTGGAATCGTGTGATGCAGGCAGAATGGGCGGAGTCAAAATGACGCAGCCCATTTCCCAGGTAACTCTGTCCATGCCAGTTGGGGACAAGAGGGTGACCTGCTTTAGCCGGATGGCTGCACAGATTATTGTCTATGTATGTTTGTTCCCAGACCTTGAACTCAGGATCTGGGCACAATCTGTGAGTTGCTTTTGATCAAAGTTAGCTCTCTACCACTGGAGCCACATGGCTTTACTTCTGGCTTTGTTGGCACTAGTTCGACAGGAGTCTCAAGGGCTTTCCTGTCTAGGGTGTCTTTGACCATGATCCTCCTTTCACAACCTTGTAAGTTTTAAGGAGGACTGCTGAGAGCCACTGATGCCTGGCTAATCATTGGTTTTGCTGATGTTCTTGGACAGACCTGTGAGTTCCCTATCCTCAGGTTGAAGTGGTAGGAGCTGGAGCCCACCGTTTGAATCCTGGTCCAACCACCAACAAATGGCAGGAGATCCTATGAAACTCATTACTATTCATATGACTACCAAAGGAATGTGATGTATATCATGATTAAATGGGCAGTACTTGAATGATTTGAGGATAAAACTATACACAATTACATTATAGGACTCTGGTCAATATTAATTAATACTTTATGAAGCATTTAAACAATCACATTCATTAAATGGAGGCCAAATGAAATACCTACGAATTGGGCATCACATAGCATGGAGATGCTATTTTTTTTTCTGCCAGGACTGGAATTTGAACTGATGGCCTAGATATCCCTGCTGTTGCACTGTGTAGAAAGGGGAAGCTTGCCTCCTTGAATTCAAGAAATTCAAAGTTTGTTCCTTAGGCCTGAAATCGATGCCCACCACTAGAAAACATCCTATTTGTGTACATTTTAAATATATGATTTATATTTATATACATATGTTGATTCTATATTGCATTCAGTGTAGTTATGTATTTTATTTTTTGTTTTATTCATGTATTGACTTCTCATTTTATTGACTATTATGACTCATAGAACAGTGATTACATTGATTACATAGGATATAGGTTTGCATATGTATTGCACGTCCTTCCTGACACCCAGGACTTTCACAGAAAAGGAAAACGTGTCAGCATCAACTTCTTACTACATGATTCATTTTTTGGGAGTGCTGGCATCTGAACTCACAGCCTACAAGGCCCAATTCATGAATGGGTGAGTGTCAGCCTGGCATCCTGTGGCAAATTGAGCTGACAGGCAGTTCTGAGTACCTGAGATCGAGCCCCAGTGGTTGACATGCAGATGGTAGTACATTAATAAATATATATCTTTATAGAGTGCCAGAGATGTCTATACATTATTCGTTTATATAGACTACATTCCTACCAATTCTTGGGTATTTATAATGCCTCCATATAATTAATGTTATTGTTTTCATTCTTAACAAACTATTAAGTAAATCAATCAATATCCTGAAATTTTTACATTCTGTAAGTAATAGTATTATCTTAATGCTTCATGAATATTAAATAAAATCAGTCTTCTGAAATGATGCTGTCTAATTTTATAGGAGCATCATTCACCATCAACTCATTCAACTGTGACATTGATAATATTACCTTGTTATTCCCATGGATGGGAACGAGTCTCTTAGTATCTCCTGCCATTGATTGGTGTCAGGACTAGGATTTGAAATCAAGGCCTACATTGCCACGTGGACCTATGACTTCCTCGATAGTCTGACAACCTTCAGCAATGCAAGGTGAAGTACCCTTTGCAACAGTGTCATTCAGACCCAGGAGTGTCACCGTGCAAAGGAAGAAAACATAAAAAGGCCATCTAGCTGCATTTTTTCCATACATTTTTGCCACACAAGGCTTTGGGGTCTAGGATCTCAGGATCTACTGTATGTCCAGTGACTGCACCCCAGATAGGGTGTCGAAGCTGAGGCAGAGTTACCACAACCTGAGTTCAAACCCCCTACTGAGCAAAAAATAATTAAAAGAAATTAGCTCCCTGGCTTGCAATTCACCCCGTTTATTCTGCCAGGCTTTGGATTTGAACTCAAGTTCTGGGTAAATCTGCAGCACTGTGTTAGAAGGGCAAGCTCACCGAACTTGAAGATAAGAAAGTCAGGCCTGTACTCTAAGCCAAAATTCAAGCCCCAGCCTTGGAAAACATACTATTTATATACATTGAAAATGCAGGATTTGTACTTACCTATGGATGTTCAGTCCATACACGTTTGGTGTGGTTGTTCCTTGTACTTTTTGTTTTATTCATTTATTTACCATTGATTTTACTATGATGACACCCATTCCCTTTATTTATATTGATGACATCCTATCACATGGAATCTAAATTTGTAGACGTGCTCTCCATCATGCCTAACACCCAGGACTCTCAAAGAAAAGGAAAAATGTTTCACACTTGGTTTCTTACTGCATGATCCAATTGTTGGTAGTGCTGGGATCTGAACTCAGGGCCTAGCAGGAACAATTGGTGAATAGTTCAAAGTGACCACACCAGCCTGTGAGCAAGAAAGGAGTTAGGCCATTCCCAGGATCTGACATTGATCCCCAGTGTGGGTCACGATAGTCATAAATTAATAATTAAAACATATGATCAATATTTACATATATGTTTGGACAGCATCTTGCCTTTGGAGTACTTTTTCTCCTTATTTTCTGTCTTATGTAAGTATTGTGTATTTTACTGAGTAAGGTAATAAATATAACAGTGCTTACATGGAAGACAACCTATTGCCCTGGCTATAGGGTTTCCTATGTATTCTCCATCCAAGCTGAGACTCAGGACTCTCACAGGACAGGAAAATAGGTGAATCGATGGGCTTCTCATACCAGGATTCATGTTTTGGCAGTGTTGGGATTTGAACTCAGAGCCTATCAGGCCCAACTGGGGAAAGGGTCAAGGTAAGGACACCAGCTTGTGAGCAACGAAGCAGATACGCCATTCCCAGGACCTGACGTCAAGTCCCAGGGAGGTCCAGATAGTCATGAATTCATAATTTAAACATAGGGTCTATATTTACATACATGTGTGGACAGCATCTTGCATTTGGTGCACTTCTTAATTTGTGTCGAATTCATGGAGTTATTTTGTATTTTACTGAGTATGGTGACAGGTATAACTATGCGGACATGAATGACAACCTGTTCCCATAATTATAGGGTTGCCTATGCATTCTACATCCTAATGGAAGCTCAGGACTTTCACAGGAGAGGAAAACATGTTCAACGACTGGCTTCTGACAACAGAATGAATCTTTTGTCAGTGTTGGGATTTGAACTGACGTCTGGGTAGCTCTGTTGCACTTTGGGGGAAGGGAAATCTCACCATCCTTGAATACTACAATGTCAGGCCTGGTCCAGGGCCTGATTTGAAGCCCCAGCACTGGACAAAATAACAAGCCCGCCTTTTTAAAACATAGGATCTCTCTTTACCTACAAGTGTGGTATGCATCTTGCATTCAGTGTAGTTATTCTTTTTATTTTGTGTCTTATTCATGGATGTATTGTGTATTTTATTGAGTATGGTGATAGATGTAACTATGCTGACATGGATAACAACCCATTCGAATGGTTATAGAGTTATCTATATAGAATTGTCCATCCTCATTGAGACCCAGTACTTTCATTGGACAGGAAAACAGGGGGATCGATTGGCTTCTCAAATCAAGGTAAATCTTTTGGCAGTGTTGGCATTTGAACTCAAGGCCTAGCAGACTCAATTGGTGAATGGGTCACGGTGAACACACCAGCCTGTGAGGCACTAAGGAGGTAGGCCATTCCTAGGACCTGAGATGAAGCCCTGATTGGGGCCAATATAGTCATAAATTCATCATTTAAACAGAGGATCTATATTTCCATACATGGATGGGCAGCATCTTGCATTCGGTGTAGTCATTCTTTTATTTTGTGTCTTATTCATTGATGTATTGTGTATTTTCTTGAGTATAGGATAACAGATATAACTGTGGTGACCTGGATGACAAACTATTCCCATGAGTACAGAGTTCTGTATACATTCTCCATCCTAGCTGAGACCCAGGACTTGCACAGCACAGGAAAACTGGTGCAATGACTGGCTTCTCACATCAGGGTGAATTTTGACAGTGCTGGGATTTGAACTTTGGGCCTAGGAGGCCCAACTGCCCAATGGGTCCATATGACCGCACCAGACTGTGAGCCACTAAGGAGCTGGTCGGTTCCCAGGAACAGAGATCGAGCCCCAGGGGGGGCCACAATTGTCCTGAATGCATCATTTAAACATGGGATGTATACTCAAATCTATGTGTGGACTGCATTGTGCATTTAGTGTAGTTATTCTATTTTGTATGCTATTCATGGATGTATTGTGTATTTTCTTCAGTAAAAGATGACAGGTATAACTGGGCTCACATGAAAACAACCTATTTCCGTGGCCACAGGGTGACCAATGCATTCTCCATCCTAGCTGAGACCCAGGACTTGCACTGGAAAGGAACACAGGTGCAACAATTGGCTTCTGACATCAGGATGAATCTTTTGGCACTGCTGGGATCTCAACTCGGGGACCAGCGGACCCAATTGACGAATGGGTCCATGTGAGCACACCAGTCTGTGAGCCACTAAGGAGTAAGGCCATTCCCAGGACCTGAGATGGACCCCAGGTGAGGGTGTGGGGGGAGGGCACACAGCAGTCATCCATTCATAAGTTGAAGGTAGTATGCAAATAAGTACACAATTGTATAGAGTAGGAGAGATGATAACCTGTGATGGAATCCAATCTACCATGTGTCTACTGATTTTTGTATCTTTCCAGATGCCTTCATTTCATGACTGTGATGATTATTGTCATGCTTAATCAACACTGCTTTACAAATAAGTGATACCCCATGAGTCTTGCCTATCATTTCCTAGTCACATCATGCATTAACAACTTATTCGATTATATCAATCGTATTCCATGACTTTTCCTGTATCTCAGGATTTCCCGCCATTGCTTTCTCATGGGGGTGGGCTGAATTCAAGCCTCAGGCATGGAAAACATACTCCGTATATACATTTTAAAGATAGGATTTATACTTCCATACAGATGGTCAGTAGATACCGTGTTTGGTGTGGTAGGATTTATACTTCCATACAGATGTTCAGTCCATATCACGTTTAGTGTGGTCATTCATTTTATTTCTTTTTTATTCATTTATTTACGATTTATTTCATTGACTTTCATGACACCTATACCATTTATTACATTGTTAACATCATATCACATACCATCCATCATGCCTGACACCCTGGACACTCCCAGAAAAGGAAAACATATATCACACTCAGCTTCTTACTCAAAGATTAAATTTTTGGCAGTGCTGGGATCTGAACTCAGGGCCTAGCAAGCCCAATTCATGATTGGATGAGTGTGAGCACAGAAGCCTCTAGCCTATGAAGCTATCAGGTGGTTCCCATGCACTGAGATCAAGCCCCAAGTTTAACCAAAACAGCAATACATGGATAGGCAGAAGGTGGTATACAAATAAATATATATTGTTGAAGAGTTCCAGAGCTGTCTATCTGTGACTGAATAACATCTACTACGTTCCTACCAACTTTTAGGTATTTATTATATCTCCATTGAAAAAATATTATTCTTTTCATGCTTAATAAACTATTAATTAAGATCAATCAACATCCTAGGATTATTGCATCCAATTTTAGACTAGACAAATGCATGAACTACTCTTTCAATCTGTATTCTTATGCATATGAATGAATCTCTTGTGATCTCCTGCCATTAGTGTGTAAGGATTAGGATTTGAACCCAGAGCCTATGTTGACATATTGGCTTATGGCTTCCCTGATAGCCTGCCAGCCATCAGCAATGGCAGGGCAGGTCCACTTTGAAACCATGTCATTCAGACCCAGGATGGTCACTATGCAAGGAAAAACTTGTAAAACCCTGAGCCCTCTACAGCTCCCCACTTTTTGTGCTTTTTTTTTTCTTCCTGCAAACCCTCTGGGCTGAGGGTCCCAGGATCAGCTTTGGGTCCCGAGGCTGCACCCCATCCTAGGGCGAGTGAAGCTGAGTCAGAGTTGTCATGACCTGAGTTCAAGCCCCGTAGTTGGCAAAATTAATTAGCTAATTAATTCATTAATTAACCAACTAACTAACTAAATTGAAATAATAAAGCTCCTTGGTTTGGAATTTCTTCCAGTTTTCTTTCCTAGCCTGGGATTTGAACTCAGAGTCTTGATGAATCCGTAGCAATGTGATGGAAGGCTCAGAGTTGCCATTACTTGAGTTCAAACCCCATGCCAAGCCAAAAATAAATAATTAAGTCACTGACCTCAGCAGGGAAGTTAGTTGTGAAGATAGGAGGGAAGGGATGGTAGGGGAAAAACAAATGAGGAGGCAACAATGCTCAATAGGAAATGTACTCATTACTTTGCTCATGTAACTGTGACCCTTCTGTACAACATTTTTAAATGAAAAACGTACAAAAAATGATGTAGTGCTCAAGAAGCACTTTGGGGGTAAGGGATGGATGTCTGAATAGCTGTACAAAATTCTACACTGATTTTTTTCAGTGTTCAGTTTGGAACTGAATAAACGTAACTGTTTCTGTTACAAATATTAAGTCACTGTCTTGGAACTGGGGGCAGTATTTCTGCCATTGCTGGGATTTGAGCTCACTGTCTAAGTAACTCTTTTGCATCTTGGGTGAAGGCTAATCTCCTTGTCCTTGAGGGAAAGATTTTCAAGCTACTGTTCCCAGGGCCTGAGTTAAGGCCCTGCAATTGAAAAAAATATTTGTATACATGTGTAATATAAGATATATAGGTACATATGTATGTTTATTTCATACTATGATTATTATTGATTTTGTATTTAATTTTTTATTCATTTAATTGTTTATTTATTTAGTATTATTATACACATAATATTTATTATGTTGTGTACATATATTATAAAATTATACACAATAATTCAGTGCATTGACTCATTTTCATTAATACTTTATTAAGTGTTGAAACATGATACATAATTAAATGGAGGCATTTGTCAAGTCATCACATGGTTAGAGTATGTCCCTAGTATGAGCTTTGTCTTATTTATCTTGGACAGCTTCCTATAGGGATTTGTTTAGATGATTTATACTCAGAAGCCTTTTCTTGTGGACAGGCATGTTGAGGGATAAAATCGTAAGGTTGGGGCTGGGAATGTAGCTTAGTGGTAGAGAGCTTGCTCAGCATGCTTGAATGCCAGGGTTTGAATACTCAGTGCCACATACTCAGAAAAAGCCAGAAGCTGTGGTGTGGTTCAAGTGGTAGAGTGCTAGCATTGAGAAAAAGAAGCTCAAAGACAGTACCCAGGCCCTAATTTGAAGCCCCAGGTCTGGCAAAACAATACGCCAGATTCCAGTGGCTCTGGAAACCTACTTTCTCAGGAGGCTGAGATCTTAAGATCACAGTTTGAAGACAGCCTAGGGAAGGAAAGCCTGTTAGACTCTTACCTCCAATGAACCATCAAAAAACCCCATGTGGCACTGTGGGTCAAGTGGTAGAGTGTTTGCCTTGAGCTGAATGGCTCAGCGACAGCGCCCAGGCTTCAGTTTGAGACACACACTGGAAAAAGAGTGAGGGATAATCAAAGTAATTTACCTATTTGCTATTTATGAGAATATGGTTTGGAAAATGAATGCTGATGTACACCAGAATTGGAGTCAGCCCTCAAGGTTCAAGTGTAGCAATCCATAATCCCAGCTTCTCAGATTCTAGCATTATAAACTTGTGTCCTACAAGGTTCTGAAAGGCACATTGTTGAAAGGCTTAATATGCTCCCCAAGCCCTTTGTGATAAGCAGTTGACTTGTATTGTCAAGATCATTACAATTCTGACCCTAGCAGCGAACCAATAGCTTACACCCATCACCCTAACTCAGGAGGCTGAGGTCTCTATCACAGGGGGAAACCAGCCAAGGCAGGGAAGTCTAGGACATTCTGGCTTCCTGTTCTGAAAGGTCAGATGCTCAAGAAATTCCTGTGTTTCGATTGGTGATGAGAAGTTACTTGCACTCTAAATGTTCTTGGAGTTCTTGAGCTACAGAAGAAGGAAAGAAATATTATTGACCCAATCGGGGTTCAAATGAAATTCTCAGGATCCAAGCCCTAGCTCTGTTAGCAGCAAGAACTCGAGAGTAACACTGTATTTGAAGCACAGCAAACAGTTTCAAAAGCCAGGCCAGGTGCAGAGAACTAGGCCTGCAGGATTAGGAGGCAGAATGTACACACTCAACAGGGAAGTGAGCTTCAAAACCACTTAATTCATTCCAGGCACAGCCAGCAATGGGAGAAACCTGAAACATTTGTTAGAGTTACAGCAGGGTCAGGCTTCTCTCAGTCTCTTCAAACGATGACTAATTAAATTTCCTCCCTCAGGTGAAGGGAGCCTCAGGCTATCTTTAGGTTACCTATAGAGAGCCAGTTTAGTGGGGAAGAGGAGAGGAACAGAATTGAAAACCCTGCTCTCTGGTCTTAAGGTGTGGGTTTTTGACTCTCCATTTTTCAGGTTTGAAGGCCCTTCTATCTCTGCCAGTCCATTCACCTTACTACATTCTCCACATCATTAATGCAAACCCACAGTCCAAGGAGGAGCAGGGCCATTTCTCTTCTGTCTCCAAGCATCTGAGTTAGAACCTGACTGTGCCCTCTTGACTCTGGGGCTCTTGGCTGCCTGAGAAGTGGGACAGAGACAGTCATCCTGATCTGCGTTTGTGTGAAGGTGATTCTGGAGTCCTGGAACACTGCAGAAAGACTCGTGACTGGGAAGTGGTCCCTTCTTTCCTTCTGATGTCAAAAACAGATTCATCTATCAGCTTTCTTCCTTCTTTCTTTCCTTCCTTCCTTCCTTCCTTCCTTCCTTCCTTCCTTCCTTCCTTCCTTCCTTCCTTCCTTCCTTCCTTCCTTCTTTCTTTCTTTCTTTCTTTTTTCTTTCTTTCTTTTTTCTTTCTTTCTTTCTTTCTTTCTTCCTTCCTTCCTTCCTTCCTTCCTTCCTTCCTTCCTTCCTTCCTTCCTTCCTTCCTTCTTTCTTTCTTTCTTTCTTTTTTCTTTCTTTCTTTTTTCTTTCTTTCTTTCTTTCTTTCTTTCTTTCTTTCTTTCTTTCTTTCTTTCTTTCTTCTCTTCCTTCCTTCCTTCCTTCCTTCCTTCCTTCCTTCCTTCCTTCCTTCCTTCCTTTCTTTCTTTCTTTCTTTCTTTCTTTCTTTCTTTCTTTCTTTCTTTCTTTCTTTCTTTCTTTCTTTCTTCTTCTTTCCTTCTTTCCTTCTTTCTCTCTCTCTCTCCCTCTCTCTCTCATTCTCTTTTTTTCTTTCTATCTATCTACCTACCTTCCTGACTAGGTACCTATCTCTTTGCCAGTTGTTGGGTTGAACTCAAGGCCTGGGCACTGTCTCTAGCACTCTGCTACTTGAGCCACAGCACATATTCTGGCTTTGTCTGTGTATGGGTGCCTGAAGAATCGAACCCAGGCCTTCTTGCATGCTAGGCAAGCACTCTCTCGTTAATCCATATTCCTAGCCCCTTCATTTTTTCCAAATGGTAGTTTTTGCATATGTATGCTACCATTTTATGTTCTCAAGTTTAATTTTCTGAATACCGGTTACTTCCAAGAGACCTGATCTTCTCTTCCCCTGCCTGATTTGTGATTGTTCCTGCATTGCCCTCATGATAAAATGTAAATAAAGGCTGCTGAAAGCTTCAGTGTGCATCATATAAAGACACAGGCCTGGAACCCTGGAAGAGAAAAGCAATGGGCCTGAAATGAAGAGAATGATGCAGTATGCACAATTAGCATATCTGAAAAATAAACCAGTAAATAAAAGCAGAGTTTGCACTATGGGGGAGGTAATTTACATACACACATAAGTAGGTAGGGCACTGATACATAAACTTGGCCTTCTCTTTTTGAATTTTTTTGTGGCCATCCCAGGGCTTAAACTCAGGGGCCGATGTGTTCCTGAGCTGCTTTGCTCAAGGCTGAGGCTCTACCACCACCACAGCTCCATTCCCGCCAGCTGGTAGTTAATTGGACATAAGCAATTCCCAGGCTTTCCTGACTGTCTGGATTGTATCTCCTGCTCAGTTTTCTCTCTCAAAGCTGGAGCTCTACCCTCTGGGCCACTGCTCTACTTCTGGTTCTCTGGTGGTTTATTGGAGAAAATAGTCTCAGAGACTCTCCTGCTCAGCTGACTTGAATGGCTTTCTCCTGAGGAGACTTCAAGTGGTTTCCTCAGGGATTCACCAAGGAGCCTCTCCACACAAACCCTTAGTCTAAATTTCGAGGAGTACTAGAGAAAAATGGAAATATTGTTATACCGCAGTCGCAGGACCCCCACCAAAAAGACCACCGAGAGTCAGACTTTACAGCTGTTGTAAGGTTTTATTTAAACGTGCTGCATCTCAGGCCTTGTCCTACACTCCTACACAGTAGCACCTAGGAGGAGCGCCCCAAGGTAAAGATTTACAGGGTATATAAAGTCACACAACCAACCAGGTGTTTGTAGTACCACCATGTGTTGCTCTGCTAGAAATAAGCAACAAGTGGTCAATGCCTCAAAACTTTAACCCTTCATTCCCCCCCTTGACTTATGGTCCTGGAACATAATCTTGTGGCTCCAGCCTTAAACTGAACTCCAACAGCTCTTGATCTTGAACGGGTTAGCCATATTATTAAACAACTATACCAATAACAATCAGTTCATTTTTCTTTTCTTGAGGTGTATGCAGACTGGTTGGGTAAGATGCTTGGAGACTTCCCCTGTTTCCCTATGCTTGTCCAGGGCAAAGGGGTCAGCCAGTCTGGCGTGGGAGCAGTGGATCCAAGCAGCAATGCCACAGTAGCAGCAAGGCTACACACCAGTAGCACCATGTAAGGGTGGAACCATGTAAGGTCCCTTCCACAGTGGTTCCAGAGATCTCAGGTTTTGCCTTCGAACAAACACCCAGTGCCCTGGTGTAAGCAAATGGGGGTAGGAATAGAAGCAGAATCATATAGTGCTCTAAGCTGGGGCCACATCCTCTTATGCCCCAGCTGTAAATAGACAAGCTTACACAGAAATTCAATATCATCCAAATCAGCAAGCAATTCAGTCTGAAGGATAGGGATAATGGGTTGAAGGTGTCCATACATTATTTCAAAAGGAGTAAAGCCAAGCTGATAGGGTGAATTTCCTACTCTAAACAGGGT